>NW_004955459.1:7072526-7076120 GCF_000276665.1 Chinchilla lanigera
TCTTGTTGCTTTGCTGTCTTCTGCCTCGGAGCCAGCCAAGTATGGACTGAAACCTCCACAAACTGTAAGCTAAATAAACCTCTCCTTCCTTCATTTTGGGCCCTGGATATTTTGTCTCAGCAACAAGAGAAAAGTAACCAAGACAGACCTCAACACATCGATACCTGCCTCTAATCCCAGCAGTGAGGGAGGCTGAAGTGGGCAGACTCAAAGTTTTTATTTTATTTTACTTTTACTTTATGTTATTAGTGCATGTTTGTAGTTCACCCAGTTTGCAGTTATCTTGTGGTGTGGTTACAGGCACATGCCCCAGTTTGTTTCTTTCTTTGTTTTATCCCCTTCTCATTTTACCTCCTTGTTCCTTCCCATCCCATTTTTCATTTTTGTTGATATTACTAATCTTAGCTCATGTTATGTTTATGGTATTCACATTCAGTGAAGTTATTAGGTTCCTGTACATGGTGTATTTTCTTGTACTTATTTCCCCTTCCCCTCCTCCTCATCCCTTGCACTTTTTCCCTTGGGCCACTTCCCTATTGCAAGAGATTCTTCTCTTTGTCTCTTTCTATTCTTCCTTTATCATTCTTTTTGTTTGTACTTTGTCTCACTCAAATGAGAGATGGCGTATGATATTTAAGCTCATGAGTCTGGTTTATTTTACCCAACATTATATATTTCAGGTGCATCCATTTTCCTACAAATGTCTCAAATCTGCCATACTTTAGTGCACAGTAGTATTCCATTATATCTAGATACTGTACCACATTTTCTTTAACCAATGATCTGTGAATGGTATAAGGGCTGTTTCCAGGATTTAGATATTATGAGCTGTGTTACTATAAACATTAGTATGCATGTACTGCTATAGTATATTAAGCTGTTCATGGAAGATACCTAGCAAGATGATTGCTCGCTCATACAGAATTTCTAATTTTAGTTCTTTGAGACATCTCCATATTGATTTTCATAATGGTTGTACTAGTTTACATTCCCATTATCAGTGAGGGAGGGCTCTTTTTTCACTACAGCTTTGCTAGTATTTGTTAATTGAATTCTTAATGATTACATTTTTTCACAAGTAAGATGGAATTTTAGCATTGTTTTCATTTGTATTTTTCTTCTAAGTAGTACATTGTTTTCATATTGAGCATTTTTTTCATATGCTTGCTGACCATTTGTATTCTCTGTCTGTGAAGCATCTGTTCTTTTCTCTTACCCTTTCTTGACTTGGTCCTTTATTTTAGTTAGTTTAATTAATTTTTGATCTTTGCATATTCTACATACCAGTCCTGTGTCAAAGGAGTAGCTGGCATTATTTTTCCTTTTGCATGGGTTGTCTCTTCATTTCACTGATCAATTCTTTTGCTATAAAGAAGCTTTTTCGTTTGATATAATCCCATTTGTTGATTCTTACTGTTACTTGTGTGCATTTGAGTATCCGTGTAGAAAATCCTTTCCTATACCTATGTCTTCAAGTGTTTCATCTATTTTAACTTCCAGATTTAAGGTTTCTGTTTTAATTTTTATAGCTTTTATCCATCATGATTTTAGATTAGTGCATGCCAAGAGATATGGGTCCAGTTTCAATCTCCTGCAAACAGATACCTGGTTTTCCCAGGACAACTTTTTGCATAGGCTGTCCTTCCTCCAACATATGCTTTCGGCCCTTTTGTCAAAGATCAAATAACTTCATCTGTCCGAGGAAGTTGCTGTATCTTCCAATTCTGCTCCATTGATCCACATTTTTACTCCAGTACCATGAATTTTTAGTCCTATCCAGGCAACTTAGGAAAACCTTTTCCCAAAATAAATATTTTTAAAAAGTGACCATGGTCTTAGTTCCTGGGTTTGATCCAGGATAGTAGATAAACAACAACAACAAAAAAATACTGAAGTAATAAACAGGCAATATTTTGTAAGAGTAAATTTAGAGCTGTAAGAAGTATAAAGAGGTATACAGACTATGTTAAATATTTCATATTGAAGTAAATGGAGTATTTTTATTAAATAAATACATTTTATTTAAATAAATAAATGTGTGGCTTATCAAATGATACCATGAAAGGGTACTATTAATTTACATCAGATGAAACTTTTTAAAGGATTAACTGTTATTTACTAGACAGTGTTTGGAATTCAATTAAATAGAATAAAGTCTTTAGCCAAGTGTGGGCAACTTATTAACTTACATCTTATTGAACAGTCTCTCCTATATCTCGTTAATATCACCTTAATACCAATTTCTGTCAGTTTCAATTCATGTGACAACTTCCCCTACAAATCTAAATACAAAATAATGCTTTTAACTAAATTTAAAAGAGGTAAAAACATACTCATCATAATTTAACACATGTTCAGGTTGGGAGAATATTCTTGGTAAGATATCTGAGTAGAATAGTTTAAACTGTTAAATAGTAAGTAAAATATATTTTGTATGATAACTTCTGAATGGAATTTTGTTTGTTTTGTCTTGAAAATAAGAGAAGCATATGGAATTTGGAAACAATAATTTAAAAAGACTAATATTTACATCACAAATTCTAGGCATTTTTGCATTAAGTATTATTACCTTTATATGAAGAGAATAAAATGAACTTTTTAAAAAAAAAGTCAGATAAAATGCCCATGTTATTTAGCTAATGGAGTTAGGCTTTAAATCTGAATATTTCTGATTCTTAAATCTCTGCCTACCTGGCCATCTAAATGGACATAGACTAGAATTACTGTACACAACTGTGACTCAGGAAAACAACTCCTCTGCAGTCCAACTTTAGACCTAGTGAGGAAGTAAGTGAACTTTACTTCACAGTACATTCAGGTTCTTCTGATAAACTCACAAAGAAAATATTAGTACATTGGGCAAATGAGACAAATCATATTCTTTTCACTTCTTACAAAATTCTTATTCCCAGAATTCAATTGGCTCAAAGACCTTCCTTAACCTACATTATTCAGATTTTATACACGTTTGTTTGGACAAGTGTGCACAGGTTTATTTATTTATTTATTTGGTTAGAAAATTTTATGAGGATAAATTCATCAAGTATAAATTGCCTGTCATGATTTTATGACTCCCATTACCCCTTCATCTAAGAAACTCATTGAATTTTGCATAATGCAAAATCTGAGCTCAACTGAGAATACTAGCAAAGAATTGCTAGATTTTTGTATTCCCAAACAAAATTATAGAGTTTACTCTATGCAAAATCAGTTTTAACTCAAAGAAAGTTTTCGTAAGTAATACAATTTAAAAGTGTTTCAATTATGCCAAACTTTTACTAAAGCATATCACTGAATAAAATTGATTGAATATAATTAAATTTTAAGAAAACACTCGTTTTGCTTAATGTTCAAGAGACAGTATGGTAAGAGAAATGGCTATACCAAACATAACAATATCCTTAATGTGAATCCTTATGTATTTGAGTTTTCTTATTAGTATGTATTTACCACATATAATGTTCCCATTTGTCACAGGGAATTGTACCTGTACATAATATGTCTTGATTCTTTTTTCCTATTCCCCTGCACTCCCTTTAACTCTCCTTATCCTTCCTATTTACAAAAGCTAGGGGCTGGGGTTTTAGCTCAGCG
>NW_004955459.1:7076260-7101051 GCF_000276665.1 Chinchilla lanigera
GTACTAGGAACCAAACTCACGACCTTGCGCTTGCCAGGCAGGCGCTTTTGCCGCTGAGCTAAATCCCCAGCCCCCCACTTGAGTTTTAAAACAATCTGGATTTCCTAATAGATTTAAATTATAGAACAGTTGGAAAAAACGTACTATAGAAAATTCCTAAATACTGCATATGATTTTCTCTTATTTTGAAAATCCGTATCACAATGGCTCATGTGTCAAAACTGATTGTTAATGATACACTATGAATTATTAAAGTTCATAATTTATTTAGATTTCTGTAGTTTTCACATAATGGCCTTTTTCTGTCCAGAATCTCATTGAAAGACCAAACTTGTGATCCTCTACAACATAGAAATTGCTTGGACTTGACTTGATTTTTCATATCCTCTGTAATTTTAGAAGTATTTTGAAGGATGTTCATCAGCTTGGTTCTCTTTGACGTTTTCCGTATGGTGAGACTGGGGTCTGACCTGTGAGGAGTGAGACAGCATAGGTAAATGCCATTTTCTGCACATTATGTTCACATGCATGCTATCAAGAAAACTTTTCACTGACTTCAGTGTTTGCCAATTTTCTCCACTGAGTCACCCATCTCACTTTCCCTTCCTGCTCTTTATGGAAAGAAGTTATGAGGCAGGACCTCACTTAAGAGAGGTGTTATGGGCCACTCTCTAATGAAGCAGAATTTATGTAAGTTATTTGCATAAAGCTAAGTACTAGATTTCCCAGACCTGGCTAGACTCAGAGTCTCTACTGTTCGTGATGTTGAAATAAATAAACCTTATGTATAATGTATATACAATGGGAAGATTATATAGATATTTCTCTTACTCTTCACGGTTAAGGACAATTAAGATAAGACAAGTTAATTAAAGATAACCTAACAGAGCTCTCAGAAGTACAAAGGTAATTTTTACCTTTATTGGACTCCAAATCTATAGTTTTCCTATTACTTTCTAATGAAGAAATGTGAAACAAAAGTTTGTTCTTTCTTTTAAGTAAGTTTGCTGCGTCCAAATTTGCTAATTCCCTGGCACTCACTTGCATCTCCAGATGGCTGTCAGTGTCGGGGGACACCAGCACTACACAGCCACTCCATTCCGCACGCAGGTGCACAGTCCTTGGCAGGCAGCACATGCAGCTGCTGTGTTCAGGATCTGGGGATGTAGAGCCTTCTTCTAAGTAAGGAAGCATCCCTATCGCTTCGGGGCTGTCATTTCTTCTGTGTAGTCCCAAAGCAAATCTGCCAGTTGTTAAGAAACAAACCCCAAGGAACAGAAAGGACCTAACAGTCTTGGAAACATTAGGTATTTTCCCCACTGTGCCTGAGAACACTTTGCCAGTACTGGAAACAGGCAGTTGCCTTTGGGACTTTATGTGTCTCAAGAAGACAACAAATGGAGGGAAGAAAAGGGTGGGTTGTTTAGGCAAAAAGAAGAAGCAGACAGTGCGTTCCGAAGACAGATGAGACTATTTTAGGGAAATTTATTACCTGGGTGATTAAGGAACATAGAACAAATTAGAGAAAGGTGAATGAGGAAGGATGCAGGTCACAACCAAAAGCAAAGATGCACTCAATGGGACAGTAGAAACACAGTGAGTTTTTCTGAGTGCTGTGACTATTGAAGTCAGTCAAGTATTTTACTGTAAGACATATATATATATATATATACACATATATATATATGCTACAAACAGAAAAATGTGTGGATAACATAAAGAAGCACAATGTTGATGGTCCATGATTTAAAAAAAATACAAAATAAAACAAAAGGCAGTAGCTTTATGTAACTTGTATCATTTTTAAATAATTTCATATGGACACTATTTTGTGTTAGGTAATCTAGTACAATATTAAAAAGTAGAAAATGTTCTCTATAACTAATGTGGGTGACATATTATGTGTTTTCATTTACATTACCACTTAAAAAAGTAATTAAGGTATAAATACTAGTTAATTATTCATAATAAATTACAAAATGTCTATGTCTTTTATACATCATAATTTATATCATTATGAAACTAGCTTTACTTTTCAAAAAAGGCATTTTTGTTTAGGTGCACAGCAAAGTTGAGATAAAGGTATTGACAGTGCCCATCTACTCCTCTCCACACATATGTAGCCTCCCTCATTACCAAGCTCCGCCAACAGAATGGTCCATTTGTTACAGTGAACCTATGTTGAACCTACGTTGCTGAACCTACGTTGTCACTTCATAATCACTTTCTTGGTGTTCTTCATTCTATAGATTTGGACAAATGTATAATGACATGTACCCATTTGTGTCCATACCCTGTATGATTCTGTATAATTGTATATTTGCACTCTGTTTGTTTGTTTTTTTTTTATATTATCTTTCCTTCCATCTCCTCGCAGGCACTGACTAGCCTCTTTGGACTGATTTTTTTCAGTGGTGAAATCCATTACAGTTTGTACATGTCACTCATGGTTTCTCATACTTTTTTTATGATTTGATAATTTTTTTCCTTTCACCACTAAATAATATTCCATTGCTTGGATGATAGTGCTTTATTTCCACATTTGTCTACTGAATGATATTTTAGTTACTTCAAAGTTTTGGCGAGCCAGCCATGGTGGTGCATGACTGTAATCCCACCACTTGGAAGCCTGAGGCACTAGGATTGTTGTGAGTTCGAGGCGAGCCTGGGCTACAAAGTAAGCTCAAGGCCAGCCTGAATTGCATAGCAAGACCTTGTCTCAAAAAGACAAAAAAAAAAAAAAAAAGGTTTGGCAATTATCAGTAACATTGCTGTAATGATCTTTGTGCAAGTTTTATGGTATAGGAATTTTCAACTGCTACAAATAAATACCAATGAGTATGAATCCTGAATCATATGACTAGAGAATACTTAACTTTTAAAAAAATGAATTAGCTAGCTTCCTATGTAGTTAACACTTTTTCAGTTCTACCAGAAGTCAATGAGAGTCTCTGCTGCTTTGCTTTACATCCTTGCCTGCATGCCATGTTGTCAGTGGTTTGGAATTTGGCTGTTCTAATAAGCATGCAGTAAGAATTAATTGTTTTAATCATCATGGTCCTAAAGATAAATGTTGTGTAGCATCTCTTCATATGCTTATTTGCCATATGCATATCTTCTTTAGTTAGTGATATGACTGCTGAAATCTTTGGCCTATTTTTAATTGGGTTGTTCTTTTATGGTTTATTTTAGCACTTTAGTGTAAAGTGTTCTTTTTATATATTAGATAACAGTCCTATATCAGATATATCTTTTGCACATGTTTTCTACCAGTCTGTGTCTTGTCTTCACATTCTACTAGTACTATTTTTGCAGACTATTTCTTAATTTAAATTTCAGCAATTAAGTATTACTTGCATTATGCTTTTGGTGTATTACCTAAAATATCATCTCCACATTCATTATCATCTAGGTTTTCTTCTATGTCATTTAGGAATTATATACTTTTACATTTGGGTCTATAATTTATTTTAAGTTAATTTTAGTGGAAGGTGTAGGTGTTTTAGTGGAAGATCCAGGCTACATTTCTTGGTATATGCATGCTCAACTGTTTTATCACCAATTGTTGAAAAAAACTATCTTTTTTCATTTATCAAATATGTTGATTATATTTATGTGGATCCATTTCTGGCATCTCTTTATGGTTCCATTGATTTATTGTTTCATCAGTATCAAATTGTTTTGACCAAAACAGCCATATTGTTATTGTTGATTCATGTAGCATTAATTGTCTTAGTTAATTCTGTGATATTGTGCTGATTGTTCTCCATGTGAACATTAGGACCACAGGCTTGATGTCTGTAAGAACAACTTCATGGATTTTGATTGTTATTTATTTGCATATATAGATCAAATAGTAAAAAACCAACTAATCTTGACAAAATTGAGTCTTCTTATTCATGGACATGAGCTAAGTATCTCTCCGTCTAGTTTTGTTCTTTAATTTCTTTCCAAAGACTTTTATTTCTGGCCTCATACAGATCTTACACATACTTTTTACATGTATGCCTATTTCACTTTTAGGGTGTGCCAATGTCAATGGTAGTATGCTTATAAATTAAAAATTTTAATTCTTCATTGCCGGCAGAGAGGAAAAAGATTTTTGGCATACTAGCTACATATCTTACCGCCTTGCTATTATCACTTTTTTTTTTTTTTTTTTTTTGGTTTTTCTCCGGTACCGGAAACCGAACTCACGACCTTGCGCTTGCCAGGCAGGCGCTTTTGCCGCTGAGCTAAATCCCCAGCCCTTATTATCACTTTTTAATTCAAACAATTAATTTTTTGCAGTTCTTTTGGAATTTCTACACAAAGTGCCATATATGAACAAAGACAATTTTATCATTTCCTTGGCAATGTCTATATATTTAATTTCCTTTTGATTTCTTATTCAATTAGGTAGGATTCCAGAATAATATGACAAGGACTATTGAGAGGGAACATCTTATTTGTGACCTTAGAGGAAAAGCTTCTAATTTCTTATCTCTTATGTAGCATTCTAGCTGTAAGGTTTCTGTAGCTGTCTTTACAAACTTGAGGAAGCTACTTTTCATTTCAGCATACGTGCACTTTGGCTTTTGTCAAATATTTTTTCTATATCTACAGATATGGTCTTTGACATCTTTGTTAAGCTGATTAATGTATGCTTTACATTATGATTTTCAAATGCTTTAGTACTATATACCTACTGTAAATCCTATTTGGTTAAGGTATATAATTCTTTTTATACAGTGCTGGAAATTATTAATAGTTTGTTGAGAACCTTTGAATCTTTGTTCACTAGAAATCCTGGTTTGTATTGTTTTTGATTGTTTTATGTAATATTTTTGATTGCTTTTGCCTTAGGTAAATGTTGGGCTAATAAAGTAAATTAAAAAATATTTTCTCCATTTCAGTCCTTTGAAAAAAGACTATAGAGAAATGATATGATATTTTTTATATTGTCAGTTAAATTATTGATGAAATTTACCTGTCCAATCACCTAGGCCTAGTGGTTTCTATTTTGAAAGGTTTATAAATATAGATTCAACTATTTAATAAAGACATGCTTATTCATATTGTCCGTGTGTGTGTGTGTGTTGGCAAGTTGTGCCTTTAAAAGAATGAACCCATCTCATCTATGTTACTAAATTGGCATGGTGTTGTTCACGTTATTCATTTACTGTCTTCTTAGTGTCCATAGGATCTGTAATGATGTATCCTCTTATACTTTTGTTATAAAAATGAAAAATTACAGTATACCTATAATGTACATTGCTCTTTTTCCTTAGTCAGCCTCCTAGAAGTTTATCAATTTAATTGTTCTTTTCAGAAAATCATCTTTAGTTTTCAGTTGATTTTCTATATGGAATTCCTGCCTTCAGTTTCCTTGCTCTCTATTCAAAGGCTCATAACTTCTTATTATTACTGTGTTTAATTTGCTTTTCTCCTTATAGCCCAATATGATCAGTCTTGTGGAATGCTCCATAGAAGCTTGCGGCACTTTTTAATGGATTTTCATATGTGGCTAGATAGTTGACCTTCCTCCTGTCTTGTACAATAGCTGTGTAGTGAATGTCTTATACACAGTAAACCCACAAAGATGTGATCTTTCAAGTTCCCTAAGAATTTATGTGGACTTATCTTACTCCTTGCACAAGCAGGTGCTGCAGAGGAAAAGGCATTGCAATTGGGCAGGTCTAGTATTTTCTAGGTAATTTCTAGCCTTTATGAATTTATCTTCCTTTGGAAACATTAAGTTTCTTATCTAATTTCTCTCACCTGTAATTGGGATTGTATGTATCATTTGGAGAGTTTTTTAAAGTATCTTGGATGTGAGGGCGATCTGCCTGAGACATCTGTTACCCCATTGATTGCCAGGGTTGATTCGGCTGATCTGGCTGGCTAGGCAGGTGTCTCCTTCCTCCCTCAACACTCCATGTGCATCCCTCCTGAAGCTGCATGCTTGGTCAAAGAGGACAACCATCCCTGATAGAGGAGGACCGTTCCTCAGTCAAGGGTATACGAGTAGCTGCTCTCCCCTGCTCCCAGTCACCTTCAAAATATTCCCCTTCACACTGAACATGCTTATCCTACCATTCTTGCACTTTCTGGAGCAGTTGTGGAAGTTGCCTTTCATCACTGAATTTTGTTGCATTGTGATGGTTGCCTTGATGTCATAAATCATATGAAAACATGTACCTTTCATGGTCATTTTGACTTTGAAGAACCAGAAGTGCTGCAGTGCCAGATCTTTTGAATAAGGTAGGTTAGGACACATTAGAATGTTTTTATGAGTTTTTCTCTTGGATGGTGCTTGGCACTAACATCCACTGCATTTTCAGCCATACCTCTTAAGAATACTCATGGAAGAGGATTTCCAGAATTACTTCGCAAAGTAGCAAGAATGATGGGATAAGTGTGTTCAAAATTATCCCTGGTAATTATGAAGGAAAAAGGTGTTATTAACTAAGAATAAAAAGCAAGTTTAAAGGTAAAAATAAAAAATTAAGAAGTTATTTCTCTTTAGCATTCTTTTTTCCTAAATATGTACTGTAAGAATTTCCTTTAGTAAGGACATTTTCCTGCTGCTCTTGTTTTTACTGGTGCTGCTGCTGCTGCATGTGCGTGTGTGTGTGTGTGTGTGTGTGTGTGTGTAAATGTCTTTAATTTATGCTCATGAAATTGATTAATAAATTTCAGTCTCATAGTTATTTTCTCAGTACATTAAAGAAATCTATGAATTTTGTGTTTTGTGGCTTTCACATTTACTGACAAGAAGGAAGCTTTTCCACAATAGACAATCTATGTTTTCTCATTGACTGACTCAAAATTGTACTACATTTCAGTGTTTTCTGCACCACAGTGTATTTAAGCATGCATTTTTTTGTTTATTCTGAAAGAAGGTCCTTTTCATTTTTAAAACTGTGAACTATTTTATCCTTCTTTCATTCTTTATGTTGCCAAAATGTTATTTTAGATTCCATTATTTCTTTTAATCGCTCTTCTAATTTTATCCTGATTAATCTTACTTCATACTTTCTTATTTTAGCTACAGTATTTTAAAGATTTTTCTTCTCTGTCTTTTTTGAGGAGAGAGGTTTCATTCTAGATGATTCCTTAGTGTACTTTTTTTTTTTTTTACAAAATCTTAGTTTAATATTGTCTAAACTGCTATTCTATGTAAGAGTGAAATCTTAAATTTTCACAATGTTTTGCTTTAGTCTGGTATCGTAGTTTTCGATCCTTCTTTACTTTTTGAAACATTTTTAACCTATATGTTTTTCACTTACTTGAATTATTTTAATACTGTGCTTCTATATACAACCGTTCCTAGTGATATAATTTCCTTTCATTTCATAATTTTGGATTGTGTATTTATTTTTTAAAAACTTTGTGGGCATATTATAAGAACATATACCAGCAGACACTTTTTTTTTGTTGTTGTTGTTGTTGTTGTTTTTTCTGGTACCGGGAATCGAACTCACAGTGTTGCACTTGCCAGGCAGGCACTGTGCCACTGAGCTAAATCCCCAGCCCCACTAAATCCCCAGCCCCTCAACACACACAATTTTGTGGTTGTTCTTATTCTGCAAGAGTTTTTCTTTGTTTTTTGTTTTTTGGGGTTTTTTTGCAGTACCAGGGATCAAACTCACGACCTTGCACTTGCCAAGCAGGCCCTTATGCCGCTGAGTTATATCCCCAGTCCCTGCAGGAGTTTTAGAGAAGTACCAATCTCTGAGTATTTTAAATCAGTCAGTTGAGTAGAAGTTACATCCATCTGAGGTCTGGCCTATCTGCATGAATCCTCTGAGGACAGCTTGAGCATAGTCACAGCTGAAACTTTTTCTTTCAGTCTTATTTCTCATTTAGTGTAAAGACTTTTGAGGGCTGTAGCTTTATTCTCCCTCTTGCTATTGTGTTTATCACTCTATTTTTAACTGGACATATATATATATTCTTATAATAAATAATACACAGATATCCATTTAGCACTACATATATTTAAATGAATAAAAATGTTAGAGACTTCATAAAATTGAGAACCTTTTTTTAAAAAGTCTGCATAAATCTATTTAAACTCAGTATTTCTAAGTTACTGAGATACTAATCATAATTGTGGTATCAACATACCATAATGATTTTCTTTTTTTTTTTTTGGTTTTGGTTTTTCTCCGGTACTGGGAACTGAACTCACGACCTTGTGCATGCCAGGCAGGCGCTTTTGCCACTGAGCTAAATCCCCAGCCCCTCATAATGATTTTCTAGTCCCTATTCTTTTTAGGTGTCTGGAGATTTGTTTTAAAATTGTATGAATTCAATCATACTTATAAAATTACTTATAATTTCTACTAAGCATATTTTAAATAAAGAGATATTATAAGAGAAATTATATGATTCTGGAAATGAATGTTCTTTACACATTTGTTCCCTTTACCAATCAGAAGGAAAGAGGGATTGATTGTTAATATCAGCATGTGGAAAATGACTTGCAGTATGTAAGAGCTTAAGGAGCCCAGGAAAAGTGTATATTTCGGCTTCAGACACAGAGCAGTATTGAAACATGAAGATGTGTGTGTAAGTGTGTGTAAGTGTGCCTGTTTAGCTAGACTAATATAATTGATGAAGGAGAAAACAACCCATATTTATCTAATAACTTTTATTTTTTACATGACTTGAAAATGAAGCATCTCCTGATACTGAGGGAGGAAGTTGTATGACTCTATGCAGAAACAAGGGTGGATAAAATAGTCATTTCAGGCCATTCCTGATGAACATAACAAGGAAAATGTAAGACACAATCAAGAAGTTTTAAAGGTACATTGAAAATTTTTATTTTAAATTTTAATTAGTCCAGTTAAATTTATATGTGTGTAATGTGTATCAGTAATGTAATACTACATTGTAAATTAATATTAGTTGTACATATTAGTATACTATACCATATATTACATAATGCACTATATATTCTATTATATATACATAGTATATAGTATACATAGTAATGTATTATATTTTATATACTTACATAGTCACAATATATTATACATTATGTATATATCCCATTCACCCATCCAGTGACGTTTCTCTAAAGGTGGATTACTCAATATGCTTGTTAACAAAGGGAGAAATTATATTCAAGGGTATTAAGAGTTTAAGAAAAGAAGCATTGTTAGACTATTGAATATAAGTAAGATTAGAAGAAAGTGATAACACAAAGATACAGTAAATGTGAAGAAACTAGTTTAGCTATTTGAGTACATGCTCAATGTTGCTGAAAATATGTTGGAATTAAGATAAAATCATAAGTGAGAATTAAAGGTAACATAAGAGTATCACAGTCATGGAAAGAAATTTTCAGAGGTAGAACGATAGAATTAAGGAGGTGGAAGATCTAACCATTCACAATATTGGTGGGAATTGCAATGATGTTAAAATGATTAAAACTGAAGCTGGTGTTAGTTACAGAAAAGCTTACACAGGTGAAATGATGAAATATTTTCTAGACAAAGTAATTGAAATATATGTAGCATGCTCCAATATGCAGTAAAATATATCCACTTGTAGCCATCTGAAGTCACACCAGAAGAATTAACCATTTAAATGAATGGAGGGAAGCTTTTAGGTAGAAATAAAATTTAGTAAGCAGACATTATGAGATCAAAAGACAATGTAACAAATGTGAAACTCATAAGGTCGACTCAAAAGTTATCAGTGAGTTTCACATGTATATTTGTGAAGTCAGCCTGTTTACCTATTTCATAAACAGGACACGTTATTTTAGTTAAATACAACTTCATTATTTGACAGGCTTTGATACTCAGTGTATATTTCCTCATAAACAGGGCCAGGCCTCAGATAGGTTTATGTTTTAAAGAGCTGTGACAATATGACCAGATTTTCTAACCAACCCTTCTGGATTCCGTGGGTTTTACCATCTGTTCCATGCCTCAGTGGAGCATGTTAAGTACCTTTTTAATACTCAAAACCTCTGGGATCTCAGCCTGGACAGATTTCTTCTCTTGAGACCTTCCAGATTTTTGTTAACAGCTGTATCTCAGTGCTGAAACTGTTGTTCTTGAATAGTTGTAAAGTTTTTGAGCCTTTTCCCAACCCAGCTGAGAATGCTCTAGTCTATTTCTGATTCCGTTAAGTTGTGAAAAGAAATCGACACTTGGGGACAAAAAAGTTGACAACACAGGAAGAAAATTCTTAAGTATTACAGGATCTAAATCACACATAATGCATCAAAAATTCAGAATTGAGCCTTAAGTGTTAAGCGTTGAGTACCCACAGTCACTTGACAGTTTAAAAAAGTAATAGTGCCACAATGGTGTAGTAGATTGAAGCAAGTTTGTTAGGAGAAAAACACATATAATCTTTTAAACATATTTCCATTTAGAAATCCAAGTCATGAAAGCAGTAAAATACATAAGTAAGAATAATATTTAACTCTGACAATTTTTTACTTCCGTGAGAAGTCAGGATTGCACGTCAGTGCAGTCATGTTGATGTGAGAATGCCAGTCTCTCTCACCTGTGGTTCCTTCCCAGCCTGACAGTTCATGCACACTGGAAGCACAAGATGAGAAATTATCATCATTGTGGGACGGGAGTCCTGTCCACACATGTGAGACTTTCATTTTAACTTCAAACTTATTGTGCAAAAGGACATTTTTTAGTTCTCACTGCTTTTTTCCTCCAGTTTCATTATTCTAGTAGAGGCACACAGAACTTTGTTTTTATTTTTATTTTCTTCAAGACTGTACATTAAATTATGAATCTATATATTTTTAAAATGTGTGTGTTAATATTTCTCACTTACTCACTTATGACCCCAGGCAGAGCACTCCCTGCCCCACCCAAAAAAGGATCTCTTTTCAGCCTTGGGAAAGCAGTAACTGTTTTCCATGCCGGTCTTGAACATAAGGCACCACTCACGTCTGCCATGATGGGGTCCTCTGATTTTTCACTACTTGTGTTTCTGAGTATCCTCCCTCTTGAGAATATTTTTCTTCGCTGAGTTTTTGTTTGTATTTTATGAAAATAACGTGTCAAAAATTCTCCATGAAATGTAATGAATATTTACAACAGTGAAACTCATTACTTTGTAAGTGTTCCACTATAAAAGGTAAAGCTTATAAGATAGACATTGTGAAATGATAGGAAAACACTCAAGGGTAAAGGGCAACTGGGGTGTGGGAAAAGAGAAGGAAAAGAAGGAGAAATTTTGTATGTAGGTATATACAGGGTAGTTAGCATAGTTGTTCTATTGTCTTCTATTTCTTTGCTGAAAGAAACTGTCAATGAGTCCTTGATTGATCAATATTGCATGTCTCTATCTGTTTTCATGAGAAACCACTTTGAGGATATCAATATGAAATACAATAAGTATTGTTAACTTCCTACCACTTTTTTTGTAACTCTGTATTGTCTGTACTGTTCTTTTGCTACTTTGTAAAAGGTTGTCTATCTGTTAAAGTTTTCCTCCTTTTATTTTTAAAATTAAAAAAAAAAAACATGAAGGGAAATCCACAGCATTTACCCTCCATACCTTTTACCCTCTTGAGCCATCAAATTTGGTACATTTGGGAGAAAATGCCCATCTTTCTTTCTCTCCATGGCCGGGGAAAGAGAATAGTAAAATATATGTTTAATTTTCTGCGTTTTTCAAAGTATATCTGAGGTAATGCTTCTATCTCATCTACAGTAAGGACTGACAGAAGCTCGTAAATTTGGGGTACCTGGAGGCAACAGAAAACAGAGGAGAGTTCAGCAAGTTATTTCAGTAGCAGAGAACCATCAGCACTGTAGTCATTAATGGTAGTGAGAGAGTCTGAACAGTCAACTGGTAAACCTCTCCAATTGAGGAATTAGACACATAAGACCAGAGAACATGTTCTAGGTATTGTACATAAGGCACCACTCACATCTGCCATGGTGGGATCCTCTGATTCTTCACTACTTGTGTTTCTGAGTATTCTCCCTCTGGAGAATATTTTTGTTTGCTAATATTTTGTTTGTATTTTATTAAAATAATGTGCCAAAAATTCTCCATGAAATGTAATGAACATGCAACCCTAGAAAAGTTTGATAGCTCCTCAGAATTTTTATCCTGGAAGATTAGTGAAATTGTTGCCCTACATGAAGATAATTTATAAGACTGAGAAATGGATGTTTTGTCCAGTGCCTAAACCATGCCCTAAATTAATAAATCACATGCAGACACAGGGAATCATGTCCCAAATGAAGGACTGAAAACTATTTTCAGATGCTGACAGTAGACAAATAAAGATCTATGAACTAGCTGACACAGAACCAAAATAGTACTGTAAAGAAGCTCAGTAAGAAAATAACAGTGTGCAGCTAAATAAATAAAAAATTATGACTGCAAAAGGAGAAATATCTATAATGAGCTACAGTAGCAACAAAGACCAACCAATTGAATTGAACCAGATATAATGCAGAGCATTACACCCACCCACATCAAATTATACATTCTTCCCAATAGCACATAGAATATTCCTCAGAACAGGTCATGCGTTAGGTCACGAATAATTCTTTTTCATTAGTACATATTTACAGTAGATGATTCCATTTCCCATGGGGAACTTGTGCACGTACATAACACCCCTTAGTTCCTATGGCACCTTCCTCTCTCTGCCCTCTCCCTCCCTCCAACTCCTAATCCTTTCCCCATTTGGAAAGGATCCTCATACTTCCTATTATCTATACTTTATTTTGGTCTTTATGTTATTTTGGTTTTCTCACACATGAGAAACCACATGACATTTAAATTGTATGTCTAATTTATTTCACACAAAATAATTCTTATTAAGTTAAAAAACTTATTAAGTTTAAAATTATACCAAACATTTTTTTTTCTGATCACAGTGGGATTAAACTTAGAACAAGTACAATACATAGAAACCAATAGCAAAAATAAAGCATATAGTTAACACTATACCTATAAGGATTAAGATGGTAAATTATAATTCTTTTACAATGAAAACAATCCCATAATATTTAAACACAGACAATGTGAAGTCATCCAGAGAAACAAAAAATCACCAAAGGGTTACATAATGGAAACTACAGGGAAACGTGAGTGTATATCAGAACAGAATTAGTTCTGGACGCTATTGAAAACTTCAGGAAGGTCAGGAAAAATAAGAACAGGAATTAACAGCACAGGGGAATTTAGTAATGATAGCTTCAGAGGAACAAAAATGAGTTCATATGAGTTCAAAGATTCGAGGATTTGACATATAATTTTCATCTAGTAATGAATGCATTTTAGATTATAGGGATTATTAAAAATAAACAAGTAAACATTTTCCATATTTATTTACTGTGGAGTGCATTGTTTTCACTGCACTGGTGGATCCATGCATGTTTTTATTTGGCTGCCTCAGGGCTGTGATTTGGGCTTCTATTTACTTACTGTAAGAGTAAGAACTTGCAGACTTCAGGCAGAGAAATGCTTGCTAAAATCCCTCAGATCTCACTCACATCAATCCCAGAGACTTTTTATAGAAATGTTAAGATGTAACAATTTCTCCCGATCTTCCCAAGTTGCAAGGGTTTCTTAGCATTTTAAAAGCCAAAACAGCATAGTTGTGCTGTGGGAAGGGTGACAATAAATCAGGCAAAATGTAGGGTCAAAGCAAGGAGAGGAGAGGCAGAAAAATAGCTAATGGGGACAGATTGGCAAATGCTTAATCTCTGTTGTTTATAGAAGCACTAAAAGAGGTGGACTCAAAGGCCTTAAGTAACCATGTGGTGATTTTCCCAGATGATCCAGAGATATGCATTATTTCTTTCTTCATTGCTGGCTTATGAACTGGTCTTTGAGGGAACAGAAGAAGGTAGATTTCACAGTAAATTGGAAAGCAGGAGATGTGAGCAGTTTCATTGGTGCGGGGCTTTTGCGCCTCTCCTGTACTCTCTCACAGCTAAGTAGTAGCCAGTGCACTTGGCCTTGTAGCTTTCTCCAGAGAATCCCAGACGTACCCTGCCATGTGTTCACACGAAATCGTCCCACTACATTCACTACCATGCATAGCCATGTCAGATGATACAAATACAAAGTGGAATCCTAACAGATCTGTGCTGGTTTTTGTTCATTAAAATACAATTATTACATGTGATTACGTTACTAATTATATTAGTCATTTGGTGGAAAAATCCAAAATGAATGTTAAACTCTTTTGATAGATAAACAATGGGCATTAATGGGTTGGATAAACAGGATGAATATTCACTTGAGCACAAGACAGAAGGGATTGTTTATGACAGAAACTACAGTAAACTTCCAGAAGCTTGGTGTCAGGTAGATAGAAGGATAGCAGTTGATGAAGCAGGATTTGATAGAAAAGAATGTACAGTGTTTATATCTGAATAGGGCAGGATCAATATGTACATGCTTTCCATGAAAGGAAACAAATGTGAAATCTTCTCAAAATAATTGACCTGGTTCACACAACACCAATTTAAACCACAGATCACTAATCCTTTTTCCTTAGCTACATGTTACTTCTTTCAGCTTATAGAATTATATAGTTGCACAGTCCCAGAAGAGCACATTGCCAATGGCCAAATAAGTGGCATAGATAATCCTTGCTTCAGGAAATTCGGAGAAATGAGAGTGATGAATTCAATTAAATTAATCAAATGAGGCTTTTGAAAAATTAGAAATTAATCTGAGGGGTGTTTTGCATTTTAAGATTTCTAAATGTGAACACATGTATCTTGCCCATATAAGAAAGAAATAAAGCACTTCATTATAAATCATTTATTAACTACATTTAACTATAAAATTGAATAGTATACACTAAAATAATTAAGTAATTTATTCTTTCATGCCTTTGAAATATCTTCCCTGAGAATATGCTGTACTTGAGAGAGTATGGAATTTCATATAAAAAAGAAAAATAAAAAAATGACAGTAGAAGAGCCCACAAAAAGGGGCTAAATTTGGTGAACCACAGGCAGATGCTTCCATAGGAAAAAGGAGAGAAATAATGTGTACGTCCAGCTGTTGTCCTCAGACTTCTAAACTATGAGAAACATTAGTCACTTCCAAGAGCAAACTGCTTTGAAATTGAGAGTAGCTTTACAGAGGACAAATACAAACACTTGTATTTCAAGTGACTTTGAAAATATGTAAATAATTATTTTTCTTATTGAGAATCTATTTCTCTTCACACTTTACATTTTTAGTGCACACATATAGTACACATCTTAGTAGGGCACGCTCACCACACCTGGAGAACTTCTAGATTTTGATTACACCCTGTCCACCTTTCCTCCGACTAGCAGAAGCTGTATGTTTGTTTGTTACCAAATTCATATCTCTTAGGTCTCTGATGCCTGAAGTGCACTTCAGTAGTGCTTGTCTGAATCTGCATTTAATTTCACTTGGAGGAGGGAAACATGTTGAATTTTGCATCATACGCAGTTGGTGGTAAAGAAGTTGGACTTTGTGGGAGCAACTGGGAAAAGCCTCCTGCCTTCCAAGGCTGGCATCATCAGCCAGGGCAGCGCAGGGCCTCAGAGACAGCGATGCCACAGGAGGATTGGAAGGTCCTTCCTGACTGCAGATATAGACTCTTATGCTCTCACCCTTCTGAAAATTCTGAAAATTAACAAATATTTCAAAATAAATAACTTATTTACATATTGTTGCTTAAAATTTTTATAATAGGTTCTATTTCTCACAATTACAATGTCTAATAAAATTACAGTGTCTAACACATTAAAAAAAAATGCTATAACTGGCCCATCGCCTTTGTAGAACCTGGAGCAGGTCCTGGAGGTTTGTGTTAAGGATAATTTCAACCACAAGATTTTGAAACTGTAGGCGCTATAATGTCACAACACCAAGGAATAGGAATGCTGATCACCTAATACTGCAAGCTTGGCGTGTCACCTCCAGAAAGAAGAATTTGAGCTGCTACAAGGTTGTAAGAGGAAAATGAAAACGGAGCACAGATCTTGGAATCTTGCATCACAGGCTTTGAATCCCAAATTTAACAGTTAAGGAAGACAAATTTTTGCATCTTTGAGTAAGTTACTTATCTCCGGGGACCAGTATACATCACTATATAATATGAGACAATACCACCTAATAGTTGTAAGAATTACAGGATAATTATTTGTTCAGTACAGTTCTTAGCCCAAAATAAGTCCTTAGTAAATGGTACACATTATAAAATCATAAGATATTGCTTAGTATAAGGTACTTTTCAGATGGACAGAATTTCTGAGCACAGAGTGGGCTTTCAAATGACAGTGATATTAATTCATTGCAGATAAATATAGCAAAGGTAATCACCTGCAAAATATTTAAAGAAGGGGTTGTGACATAAGATGGTATAAGGTGATATCAAGTTTCCTCATAACACTTTGACTTGAAGTGTAACTGCAAGACACAAAGACATTTGGTCTTTTCTCATGAGTATTTCCTATGAGAACAAAGTACAGATCACACCTACATGGATAATAGAGCAAAAAATGGCATACATGCTTTTCTCTGAATTCTTCAACAGCAAATGTTGCCACTAATGTGTTCCCTGCAATGTCAGCAGCTCAAGAAGTCAGAGCTTAGCGAGGCCTCAGATCTGTGTCTTATGGGACATGCTCTCATGTGACCCCATTGTCTTCAAGGTTACAGGCTTCTTATTAACTCTTCAACTTGAAAAATCATATCTTTATGAAACAAAGCTATAAATGTCCCCTACAGCCCATATATGCATTTATAAGATTGGCCTGTTTTGGAAAAGATAAATCAATCCTGGAAGATTGTTATGTTCTTGATGTAATAG
Source organism: Chinchilla lanigera (assembly GCF_000276665.1). Classification (NCBI taxonomy): domain Eukaryota; kingdom Metazoa; phylum Chordata; class Mammalia; order Rodentia; family Chinchillidae; genus Chinchilla; species Chinchilla lanigera. The sequence goes on from NW_004955459.1 coordinate 7,093,065, forward strand.
AGTTCAAATCATAAGCAGATTTTGATGTGCAAAAGGGAATTGATAATGACAGAAGCAAAATATCACAGAAATGTATGAGCTAATCATGGAATATTGGAAAAAGGACAGAATTTATATGTAGAAGGCCAGAATTTAATCCATTCTGTTAAAAGATGATATCTTTGAAAATGTAAATTTTCATATAAGTATGAAAATAAAATTCTCATATAGGTATGAAAATAAAAGATGATTAACATTTAGTTTTACTGAAAACTGAGAGAACTAGTAGGATGGTATAGGCCCTTGAAATAGAAATTTAGAGAATAGTCATGTTTATAAATGAGGAGTATTGAAATGTACATGAAAATTAGAGGCAATCCTGCAATCTCCATGTGTGAGGGGCTGGTCAGTTAGAGCTCCACTGGACAGAATTCACCTATTTACACTCACGAGTTATATGTCCTTTTAAATTTCCCTATTGTTTCCCACACTGTGAACCACAAAACAACAAAAGCCATCTCTATAATCAGATACCTTAAAAGTTGTGCTTTAGACTCTGTATAGATATCTGTTGAAGCACAGGTTTTATCCATTTTCTAAGTAACTATTGCACATTGATGTCAATCAACTCAACCTACATCTGATATTTCAGTTCGCTCTATGAAATCTTTTGTAGATGATCAACCCCATTATGTTTACATACTTCTGATAAGAAAATTTACTTATATAATTGGGAGATCATAATTTTTTCTTAATATCAATGAGCTTGAGTGTTCATTTAAAAATCCACTAAGAAGAGAAAAGAGAGTCCCATGAGACAATACATAGAGCCCCTCAGCTCATGGACTAGTATACCTTTAAGCACTGCTTGGAAATCCATCATTAACCACTCAACATTACATGTTTTCTATAGTTTTTGGTGAACTCTGAAAAAAAATAGAATGAATGTTAATTACAGAATATAGCAAGTATAAAAAACAGAAAAGCACTACTGATATATGGACCAAAATTGTGGCAGTTGATCTTGACTTGTCAACTTGATTGGCTCAAGAGGCTCCTGGAGAATTACTGTAGGGGCACTGAACTTACCCATGAATTACTCCATTGGTGAGCTCATAGATGAATAGGCTATTAGGAATTGGGGGCTAGTTAGAGGGAATGAGTCATCAGGATGTGACCTGGTGAACTATGTCTGGTCTCCACCCTTTCTTCTCAGACACTCTTCAGCTGTACTCTGCTTTCTGGCTGTCTTGAGTTGAGCATCTTTGATCCACCACTGCTCCGCCGTGACCTTCCACCATGGAAGCTACCTTACTATGTTGGAGCATAAGGAGCTACCTTACTATGGACTGACCTCTGAAACTGAGCCAAAATCAACTTCTCCTCCCATAAATTGTGGCATGATATTTTTTTCCTAGTGAGAAAACCTAACTCAAACATGGATGAATCACAAAATTATTAAATCTAAGTAAAGGTAAATCTATGGTCAGAGAAGAAGCAAGTGATTGACAGACACTAGTGTGTATGGTGAGGGTGAGCAACTTTATGCAAGTAACAGTGGAGAATTTTTTAACTCATGAAAATACTTTTTACTGTGTTTATGGTGACATGCATTTGTAGAACCTACTGAACATACTGACTTTAAATCTGATGAAATTTTATTGCATATAAATTTGACCTAAACAAAACTAACAACAACTACAACAAAAACCACGTGATTTAGTTTGGATCGCTCCCCTTGAATACTGGATAAATACATGTTCAAAGATTACTTTTTCTCATTTTTCTTCATACAGTGAAGTTTACATTGAATTATGTCTTTGGGAGGATGATCATCAGTTTACTGGAACTACTCAGTTACTTTTAGTATGCTCGTTATGATCTTGAGCAACTACCTTTTTCTAAGGCCATTGGTTTCTCCCCAAAAAACAGAAACCACAAGTGTCATGACAATGTGGGATTCTAAACTCTTATTATTTATAATCACATTGAAGGTAAAGTTTACTAAACAAATTTAATGTTTTCTTCAATACAATTAGATACTTTGTCAATAAAGAAAATACATATCCGAGTTGCTGAGTTCCCGCCAAATAAATTCAGATTGTGTGCAGGTGTATGTTTGACCACTGTTTCCGCTGTTGCATTGCCTATACAGATTTTCAGATTGTTAATGTTTTCTTTATGAATGTCATCAAAATGACTAAAATGGAGTTTATTAATGAGTTTTAAAACACAGGAATAAGCCCACTTGATGTGACAACATTGCGTTTAAACTGCAAGTCTCTTCTTATATATCTTTCCTTCCTTTTGCAAGAGAACCTTCCCTTAGTTGATTATAGGAAGCAACTGCCTTTGGCTTCATCCCAGATGCAAAAGACAGATGAAGACTCAGTCTGACAACATTTCCATTTCCCTGGTAAGGATCACTTATGAAGTGCCTTTAATCATTTATGAGTATGTTTCATTTGCAGTTTGCTGCAAACAGTTTGACTCTGCTGAGTTTGACAGCTTTCCAACATTCTGCAAACAGCTGCAGTAATAGCCTTGACAATGTCATTTACAAATGAATCACACCATTGCATGAACAAAGCCATGATACATTCTAAGTTATATGATAATGGTATGGCAAGTGGTGTGAAAAACAAGAGAGAAATGAGATTGCCTCACCCTGTAGGACAGGGGACTTCCTAGACAGAGGAAAAAATCGCTAAAATGGCATCTCTTACATTGTGTAAACACCGCCTTCACTAAGTATTGTGAAATGAGGGCTCAGGGAAATTTAGGATGCTTCACCCTTTACTATTACTGTTGGACTCCATTCCTGTTCTTCACTCTATATCTCTCACATTACATTGTTTTTACAACCAAATTTTGAATATAAACCCATAACTCTTTCTGTCTCATTTTCTGGAATAGTATTTTACACATATCATATAATCAATAAATATCTGAATATATTACTATTCTCTACTATTTCTTTAAATCAGTCAGTAAGCTTTTGAATTTGTGTGTATGAATTTTTTAAATGAGGTACATAGATAGATGTATGTATACATATATACAAATATGTATGTGTGTAAATAGCTGCACAATATGGGTGCATTATGCTATGGTTTTAGAAGCCTGAGTTTTGGAGTTAATATTAGTGACTTTGAAAACTAATTCCTAACTCATTTTAAAAATTCATATCTGGAGCATTAGTTCTGCTCATTTATACAGTTCATAATAGTGAAATATTTTGAAACACAGGTATTTCTTAATCCTGTGTCATTTATAGATATTTTGGGCAGTGAGACCGTCTCAACAGAAAGAAACTTTGAAAACAAAATACAAAGATTTTCCACATGTCTCCTGTGTCCACATATATATAACTTCCCCCACTTTAAGCATGTTGCAGAAGTAAAAATCGTTTAAGTTTCTTCCATGTTTTTTGATGGCTTAAATTCCATTTATAGCAAATAATATTGCACTGCTTAGATATACCATGCTTCATTTACCTACTCTGAAGTATCCATACCCATGCAAAGCCATCTTTGTTACTTCCAAATTTGACCAACTCTGAATTAGACCATTGTCAACATCTCTGAGGAGGATTTTAGAGGCTATAAAATCCTTCACTTTCTTTGGGTGAAGTTCAAAGAGTACAACTGCTAGATCATTTGGAAAATACAAGACTCTTAATATTGTATTCATGTTATTTATTCTTCTGTGCTTGTGCTTCCTATTTCATGTGATAAATTTGAAAGATGAGTTCTGTTAAGAATAGTGTTTGATATTGTTTGAAGTTAACAAAATCATCATTTATTTTATTATGAAAAGATATTTCTAGTACCTGATGTACTGATACATTTTGCCTCATGTTTCCAATCCTGGCTATTTTAGAAAAATACATTTAGAAAGACATCTCCTTGAAATGACATATTACATGGGGCTGGGGATTTAGCTCAGTGGCAAAAGCGCCTGCCTGGCAAGGGCAAGGTCGTGAGTTCGGTACCTGGTACCGGAGAAAAAAAAAAAAAAAAAAAAAAAAGAAATGACGTACTACAAAATCATGTGTAATATTAGAAATATAAAATAATGTTAATGTACAATGACATAATGATATGAATAGACAAAACATTGACACACTATTAAGATGACTATGAAGTTTAGCTATTTTTTCAAGGTGAGAAAGTGATTTTTTTTTGGCTTTTTTTTTTTTTTCGGTACCAGGAATCGAACTCACAACCTCATGCTTGCCAGGCAGGCACTGTGCCGCTGAGCTAAATCCCCAGCCCCTGAGTTTAGCTATTTTTTAACTGCAGAAAATACTCTAGTGTCACATTTTCTACTAAAGACTTCTGATTTCAGCTTTGTATTCTACCAAAGTGTGTCCACTGTTCTGGGTTATTTTTATTAATAAAAAAGTATATCCACATTTCCTTTTAGTATTCCTAAGGATTTCCTTTTAGTATTTTAAGAAATTAACCAATTGAACTCTCACAATACTATGAAGCAGGTGCAGTGGACCTCTGAAACTCGAGAGCTTTTGTTCCAAGAGCACCTGCAAACTTTAAAAACCACAATTTTCAGTTGTGAGCAAAAGATGACTAAAAATGTCCATCTTTATATTTTAAATATTAAATATACAATGTCTCCAACAGTTATGTAATTTAAATTAAGTAAACATAAAGAACATTAGAAGGTGCAGGGTGTTTTGGTTGTATCTTAGGGATCTTAGAGCTTAAGAAGAACAAAGCCAAGAACACTGAAGATAGCTACAGTGATATGGGGACCTGTTATGTTGTGGGAATGCTGGTGCATCTTCTCCAGATGGGATACAGGGCAGCAGCCAATCAGCAGCAAGAACTGGATAACACTCTCTGGTTGGCTGCTTGCAAACTTCTCACACAAAAAATTTCAGAGAATATCTATGGGTTTTGTAAAATTGGGGTGGTTCTGTGGGCAATTATTAGTATTATTAGTTAGCTTCTAAGAAAAATTCTGCGAACTATTGAGCCTGTGAACTCTGAACTTTAACTTTACTTTAGCCACATTTTGCAGAGGAGAAAATTGAGGCATTGGGGATGAAGTGCCTTTGCCAATACCACACATTTATTGGCTGTGATCTAGGAATTAAATTCAAACTAGTTAAACCTATTTTCTTCATTACTGTACTATGCAGTGCATATATCCTCATTGCCCCGTGTTGACATTTTAGATGCTGCAGCTGGGGGTATTTTTAAATAAGATGGAAACAGTTTTGTACGACTAAATAAGAACCTGAGATAATCAATTTATGTAGAGAAAGGCTTTATTTCAGCTGTTTCAGAGGTCCTCAACCACTCTTTGTTGGTCATGTTACTTTTAAGTCTCTGGTAAGGTAGCACATTGTGGTGAGAACACAGAGCAGAGCAAAGCCACTCACCCCTTGGCCAGGGAAGAAAGTGCAGAAGCAATAATGAGCTAGGTCCTGCCACCCTGCTCCAGCACACATCCCAGGGGCCTTCGTTCGTTCCCCAGGAACCCAGTTCTGTTAGCTTCACCATCTACTGCTGCAGGCTGGGAACAAACCTTTAATTCGAATAACTTTGGGCACACTGAAGATTCCCGCTATAGCTGGATCAAAAGGAAAAATAAGTGAATGTTGATGTCAATTCAGGGTGCTTAGAAAATATCCAAAATATAGTAGTCGGGGCTGGGGATTTAGCTCAGCTGCAAAGCGCCTGCCTGGCAAGCGCAAGGTCGTGAGTTCGGTTCCTGGTACCGGAGAAAAACAAAAAACAAAAAACAAAAAACAAAAAAAAAAGTAGTAGTCAGTGAAATGCAAAATGATCCTAAATGCTAAAATGGCATGTCCATCTAACAACATATATGGTGGAAATTAAAACTATATTATGTACAAGAAGAACAAATACTTTTTTTAAAAGGGGGGGAAATAGGCTTTTTTTCTTTATTCAAATTTTCTTTATGCTGTTTAATCAACTGTTCAATAAAAATGACACCCATGATCTCAAATCCAAATAGCAGAAAGTTTTGAAAAGAAAACATGTTGACGCCATTAAAATTCTAAAGATTCTCATGTGTCTTAGGGGTGCATTTTTAAATTTTTCTAAATTTCAAATTTTTGCTTTCATAGTCTTGAAAGTCATTTCAGTTGGCAGGCTAGGATGGTGCTGGAGGCTGCATCTATCTCACTCATTATGATAAGCATCATACTGTAGGGGAAAGCATACATTTAGCTTCAAGTCAAACTTTAATAATTATTTATATAGATAATTTACTGATTACAAAGCAAGTGGAATCTTATCTCCAAGTAAAAATCTCTGCTGTTGGGGTGAAATGTCCACAGTAACACAAGGTTCACTAACAGGAGCACTCACCCTGCCTGCAGGATTTGGCCTCAGGCCAGAGATAAGGATGAACTCTGAAGTCAGCCAGATCTTGGCCATCCTTCTCATTCTTCTCAACCTGGAAGGCTCCATCTATGAAAGAGACAGGTACTAAACTTCCCCCACCCCTGAAGAAAAATGAATGAAAGACTGGAGGAGCAGTTCTTAATAGAGCTCCAGGCATGGGGAATCCCATAAGTGCATCTCTCCCTCTTCCATTACAGCATGATGTGGTCTTTGCACACCTGTCTAAGAGGGGCCCTGGAGATGTTTGTGAATTAAGTATGGAAACAAAAGAAAAGATTTTTAAATAAAGACATGGTTAAAGATAAGAGAGAAGGCTTAGGAAATAGGTGTGTGTCTGCATCACAATGAGAACTCAGGGGGCTTTCTAAATGTGCCCTTTGGTTTTTACCACCGTACTACTCTTCTCTATGCCACAGGGTGCCTTTGGCTGACCATGGGTTCAGACAGACTATGTTCCCTTACAAATGTGTCTCTTCCTCTTGTCAAGTTTCCTCAATTAAGCAAGAGCCTAATCTATATAATCTACAGATAATGATAATGCTACCCTTCCTGGGACTGGTTGGCCATTCACTAAACAACATGGAAGTGCTTTAAAAATATTAAATAGATCATAAATATTAAGAGATAGCAATCACAATTTAAATCAGCATTTAAATCTAGGAGGAAAAAATCATGATTATAAACTTATTATCTACTGAATCCTTTCATATTCTCCATGGTCAGTGTCTGTCATGAACTCTCCAATAAGATTATAGGATCATGAAAGATAAAAATGAAGGACTCAGAACAGTGGAAAAAATGAATTTTCTTGGCTACGGGGCATGGGAACAGTAGTGGACAGGAGTAGGGAGGTGGGGAGAGAGTGTCTTTAGCTCTGGTTTTCTTCACCCAGTTGTTTATATTTTAGTTATTGGGGAAATGGCAGGTATGCTCTGGGCACTCTATTACTTTCTGAGCAGTTAACAAGATGAGGAAGGCAAGGCCCCCATCAAGGTAGTTGGGTGAAGGTACAGTTGCTAGTTCAATGTTTACCTCAGTGGTCTTCAGTTTCTCTGTATGTCTAAAGGGAGAAAAATTTCTTCTTTCTACCCATTTCATAGAAATGGTATTTGACAAATAGATATGACAGATGTAAGATAGCTAGGATAATTGTACTACTAATATCTGTTGATTTATCAAAAGGAACTGTAAATGTATAAACGTTTGATCAATCTTGTGTGCCTATATCTGGTTATATGTGCAGCCATTTTGAAGATGACATTAGGTAATATAACAATTATTGTTAATAGCCTATCATCATGTTTTGAAATCAAGTATTATTGTTCTCTGTGCTGTTTAGTGTATATATTTGGTTTTGTTATTTTGAGTTTTTTAATGAAAAATTATATGTATATATATATACATATACATATAGCTGGAATAAGTGTATTGCTGATATCTGTGGTTTATTGAAAGGAACAGTTAATACTTAAAATTTTCTTTTGCCTTGGCCAATTTTGCATGCTTGAATTTGGTAATCAAAATGATTGATCTGAAAGCAATGTACAGTAAAAGACCATTGTTGAAATCCTACCATCTTGGGGCTGGGGATTTAGCTCAGCGGCAAAGCG
>NW_004955459.1:7101267-7121099 GCF_000276665.1 Chinchilla lanigera
AATTCCTATCATTTTGTTTTGAGGTCATGTATCCTTTTTGTTGTTTTTGTGTTGTTTGATTTTGTCTTCATTGTTGTTTTGTCAGTTTTTTTAATTTAAAAAAAATTAAAAAGAAATCCTTGAGAATGGTGTAAATATACAAATACATAAAGGACCTATCGTCCTGTAGAAAATTGACATCTATAATCAGTGACGTTCTCTTTGAATATTAATTGGTATTAACATCTGGAACTGATAGAATTTTTCTTTTACCAGTAGGGTTTATATTGGCTGCCTTCCTCCATTTGTTTAGTATTTTGTTTTTAGGTTATAGTTTTCCTTTAGTTTATTCAAATGAATTTCAAAGAATGTACATAGTTAATATAAATTAGAAAGCATGTCAGGATTCCAAATAAGCTAATGAACTATAAACAGACAATCCATTAGTGGATTTGTTTCACAAAAGAAAGTGGCACATTGATGTCTGATCAAATCATGTGTATCATTTTATTGTTTGAGTTTCACAAATCATGACCTTACAGACAGGCAGATTGAAAGAAAATCTTCAGAAAAGCTGTGAATTATTAAGGAAAACCATGGAAAATATCATTAACCAGTGGATTTACTACTAAGAACAATAATCACAGTTCCTCAGCTTATACAGTGGAGTCTCCAAAAGTAAAGTCAGCCTTCTTGAGGATTCATGTGCAGCCACTAGCTAGTGTAATGCTAGGAGAATATTTTACCATGTGCACTGTGCTGATAGTATGTTTCAAGTCTCTGTCACCAGATAATGTATTGCACAGAATATGTACTTCATATAACATAAGCAATATTTTGAGGCTCCAAAATAAGTTGCATATTTGACTTCTATCCTTAAAGAAACTTCACCTTTCATACAGGGTCCTGCCAGAAAGCTTACATTAAAAACCACTATTTATGCATATAATATGTACCTCTAAATAGCCAACATGGCAACAGTGATAACCCCACATTAGCCTCCAATGACATTTACATTCCAATGATAAGAGCAAATGGTAGGCAGCTGGGGATTTCAATCTATGCAAATAGAAATGGGAATGATATCACATAAAATGATAATTACACTACTTAAGAAATATCTTTTCCCTGCATTTAGGAAATTATGGGCTGCTGTAGGGGATTATGAGTCTATATTCTGTACCTACAGACTGCCTCCTTATGTTCCTTGGTTCTTCAGGAAGCACGGAAGGTAGGCAAAAGAAAAGGTAGCCAACAAAGTACTGCTGCACTGTCAAATAACAAAGTGTTAGGTATTCAAAAACTACAACACTGGAAAGTATTAAACATTCATTTGATTACTGTTTCTCTGTAACTTTCCCTCATTAGCAATGAATACACCTAAAAGGACTTAAAACAAGGAATGTACTACATATCACATTATATCACATTTAGTTTCTTTGCAAAATAAACTCATACACAGATTAGCCACTTACAGGCATAGTAAAATATACACATCATTCTCTATGCATATCTTGGAATTATGAAATGGCCAAAATGATAAGAAATCAGATTTAATCCAGAAGTTTGAATTAGATAATGGGTTTCCAGATATTAGGAATAACAAAGTAAAAAAATGAAGACTTCTTGCTACGAAAGTGTCTCCTTTTGTGGTCTAGAAACTGTTCTTCACTATAAGCATATTGCAGCTAAATGCTGAGTATGAATTTGTTTTGTCATAACTGAGAACTGTGCTTTTTGGCATAAAGCACATGAGAAGGTTTCAATTGTCCACCACCACCTCATATGTACTATGTACCAGCACCCAGTTTGGATGTTTTAAATACATTATCTCATCCTTTATTTAGGCTTTTCCACTTGATTATTTCATTTTAGTCTGAAAATATCATCAATTTCTTGTAATTGAAATGAAAAATATGTATTCTTAGAACAAGAGAACATATTAGAACAGGAAGTAGAGAGTATATTTTTGTTGCTACTATTTTTAGGTGACATATTTTATAGCACAGAAAATGTAGCAATAGATTTCTGTGATCAAAAGCAGACACTTGAAGTGGGGTGACTGCGAATTATGGTAGAAAAGGTTGGGCCTGTGTCCTGCAGTTACTACAGGTCAAGCAGGTGAAAGATGACTTTGACTTCTGTATTAGACACACATGTTACAATGCATCTCATGCATTTTTTTTCTTTTTGGTACTGGGAATCGAACTCAGGACCTTGCACTTGCTAGGCAGGCACTTATGCCACTGGGCTATATCCCCAGCCCCTGAGTAAGATCCTGAATGCAGCAAATAAGATAAGAATGCAGCAAATTATCAAGAAAACTGCACGATGACCAAGTAGGATTCACTCCAAGGATGTAAAAATCGTTTAACATACACAAATCTATAAGTGTAATAGACTAACAGAATGAAAGACAGAACCACATAACCATCTCAATAATGCAAAAAATGCATCTGACAAAGTCCAACACTGATTCATGAAAAAACCTTCAGAAAATTGGAATTGGTCTTTATCTCAACCTGATAAAAGCCATCTATGACAAACCAACAGCCAACATCATACTAAGTGGTCAAAAACTGAAAATTTTCACTCTAAATCAGGAACAAGACATGGATATTTGCTATCATCATCCCTATTTAATATACTTCTAGAAACATAAGGCAGATCAATTAGACAAGAGAAAGAAATACAACGATAGGAAAGGAAGAAGTTAAATTATCATTATTTGTGGATGGTACTCTGCATAGAAAACACCAAAAAGATCACCAAATGACTTCTAGATTTGATAACCAAATTCAGTAATGTAGCTGGATACAAAATCAACACTCAAAAATCAACAGCATTTACATGTACACAAACTCACTGATAAAGAAATAAGGGAAACAACACTTTTCACAATGGCATCCAAACAATGAAATACTTAGGAATCAATGTAAGGAAGGAAAGTAAAAGACCTTTACATTAAAAACTACAGCACTACAAAAAAAGAAATTGAAGAGAAAATTAGAAATGGAAACATATCCCCTGTTCTTGGGTAGGAAGAAGCAATGTAGTGAAAATTGCCATACTTCCAAAATTTTTATACAGATTTAGTACAATCTAAATCAAAATACAAATAGCATACCCTGTAGAATTAGAGAAAACAACTCTAAAATTCATTTGGAATGAGAAGGACCTGGAATAGCAAAAACAATTCTGGGCCACTAAGACAAGGCTGAGAGCATCAAAATCCTTGATTTGAAATTATATCACAAAACTACCTTGATAAAAACAACATGGTACTGGCAATCAAAAAGACCCCAGGATCATTAGTGCAGGTCAGAGGTTGCAGGAATAACTCCAAACATAGTCAACTTATCTTTGACAAAAGGGCCAAGCACCAACATTGGAAGACAGATAGCCTCTTTACTAAATGGTGCTGGAAAAATTACCTTTTCACTTGGGAAAGATTAAACTAGACCACTATCTCTCACCATGTACTAAACTAAAGTCAAAGATCAAAATTTTGATCAAAGATCAAAATATCAAAATAAAACCCTAAATATCCTGGAAAAGACAATAGGTAGAACTTTTGAAGACATAGGTGCAGGCAAGGGCTTCATGACCAAAATACAATTGAACACAAAGTATTACAAAGGATCAAAACTGATATCTCATCATATTAAACATTGTATTAAAAAGTTTTGTAAAAGAAATCACCAACAGAGTAGAGAAAACCCCCAGAGTAGGAAAAAATTTTTGCCAGCTTTTCCTCAGACAAAGGACTAATATCTACAATATATAAAGAACTCAAAAAAATCAAACCCCCTAAATTTAAAGACAAATCACAAAATAAGCCTCAAAATGTATAGCCACTTATCAGATGAATTAAAGATAAATATATAAAGATATTCAACATCACTGGTCATCCAAGAGATGCAAATTAGGTGCTGGGGATTTAGCTCAGCGGCACAACACCTGCCTGGCAAGTGCATGGTGGTGAGTTCCATTCCCAGTACCAGAAAAAAATAAAAGAAAAAGAGAGATGCAAATTAAAATGACATTGAGTTTCCATCTCATTCTAGAAAGAATGTTTATTATTCAGAAATTAATCAATAACAAATTCTGATGGGGTTTTGAGGAAAAAGGAATCATTCTCCACTATTTGTGGGAGTGTAGATTGGTGCAACCACTGTGAAAATCAGTGTGGAGATTCCTCATAAAACTAAAACTAGAAGTTCTATTTAACCCAACTACTCTACTTTTTGGTATCTTCCAAAAAGAACTGAAAACACCATAGCACAATGATACATGCACAAACGTGTTTATAGCAGCTCAGTTTGTGATAACTCAATATTGGAAACAGTGCAAATCCCATCAACAGGTGAATGGATAAAGAAGATGTGATTTTTTAATACAATGGAGTACTATTCTATGATAAAGAAGGACAACCTTGAGACATTTCTAGGTGAATGGATGCATCCTGAGACCATACTCGTAAGTGAAATAAATCAGATATATATGTTGAAATATCACATTTTTCTCTGGTGTAAGAATCCAAAAGGTAAATAAGAATCCACACATGAGATATTGGGAAACAGGAAGAAAATGTTTAAATAATAAGCGAATAAGAGAGAGGAGCATGGATAGGATGGAAGGAAGGAAAAATAGAAGGAAAAAATGGGAACAAAGCTTTTGTAAATAAGTGGAAAAGAGAGTTTGAATGGAGTGGAAGGGATTGGGGAAAAAAGAGAATCAACATACATCATGTACAGACAAATTCCCTAAGATAATTGTGATCATTATGCACATGTAAAGTGTACAAATAAAACTAATTTTTAAAAAGTAATTGTATTAAAACATGGTCTTAAATACTATTTGTACTGAGCAACTGACACCCATGCTTGTCATCATCAGATAGCATCTTCGTTATGTCGGGTGCTTGCTATATGAGGTCATAGCAGGTCCAAACTGGCAACTCCAATGCCGTCAGACATCACAGCACATTACCAGTATTAATCCTTTCCTCTCACATAAAGCTTCTCCTCTTCCACTGGGCCCTATTCTCTTTCTCTTTTTGTAAAAAAGAAAATAATACAAAAAAAGAACAATAGCAAAATACAAACAAAACAAAGCAAGGACATTAAAAATGATACGGGGTTTCAAACCGAACGATAGGGATTAACTGTGGTTGTTATATTACATACTGATATCTTCAGCGAAGTTGCTCAGATTACCAGATGCGTTCTAAAATGTCAGCTTTTTTATTTACTCTTTGAAAGATTTGGTAAGAAGCACAAACACGTAATACATATGGCTTTGAAAATGTAATAATGAGCCATGTGGCATCAGAAGCGTACAACTCATAATTTTCTTCTATTACAGAAAGGAAGTATATTCGAGGCTACTAATGAATTAGAAATTCTTCTGTAGTGGCTAAGTAAGGCAAATTTTACTCTATGAAATTTAGTGCTAGGAAAACATTCACCATCGTACAGAATAATAACAGATATAATTTTCTTCGCACACAGTACGTGCAAACTAAAGTGCAAAAATATTGTATGTATTGGCTTCAATAATAATCTTATAAAGACAGTTCATTTATACGTACATACTTAAGTATAATTGTGTATGACACTTATACACTTACACATTTAAAAAATGAACAAATGAATTATAGACTCAAGTATAGACTTGAGAAATACTACTTGCAAGATTTAAATGGAGATGTTTCTGATCTATCCATGTTATTACCTTAATTGTAATTTCTATGAATGTTATTTGGGGAGTTTTACTTTTAAAATATGTAGATACCATTTTGGAAAAAGTGAATTTGGGCAGAAAAGTCATTTGCCATTTGGCCATAATTTTTAAGTCATCAGCTTAAAATTGAAACCTAATCAAAACAACCAGTAAAAGATTTTCCACTCAAATATTAAAATTTAATCAATACAAAATATATAAAGACACAATCATCCAAGTAAATTAATTAATTATTATGTGGGTAAAGAGAGACAAGTCTTCCTTATAGGACAGTCTAATAATAGTATTAAAAGAGGAAACTACACAGAGCAATGGGCAAATACAACAGTACCAGCTGAGAAGGCAAATCGTTATGGCTACTGATACTGAATGCAGAAAGTTTGTAAATACACAGCATATGTAATGTACTGAAATACGTCCCTTAAGACACCTACCATGAAAGGAAAAATAATAGCTTTACAGTGGAAAAATCTGGTAGACGTTGTCTTTAACTAGTGAGTACAGTAAACTCATTAGTACCAAGATATAATAACTATGAATTTGTTTATGTGATGCACAAAGAAGGATATAGCATCATTTTGAAGTTGCCTAACCCTATGTGTGTAAAAGTCAGTAGGAATCAAAAGCTCCAAGTCTGCAAAAGTGTGGAAAAGCTGAGACTCCAAGAGACAAAATAGAAATAAAACCTAACTCTAATGTGGAGCGCTGGATGTGATCCACAGCAGAAAAAGGACCATAATCCTGGATTAAAATTCATCACTTTTTGGAAACTCAAAATCAGCTTATTGTTTAACTGATGAAAACCCAAAAGCATTTCATTCTCTTGATGAAAACTCAAAATTAGGTTTTTTTATTCATAATATTGTACTTATGTTAATTTTCTGCTGTTGATGATAGTGCTATAGCTAGCTGAGATGTTAGTTGTTAACTTATATGAGACAATTCTTTGAAATAAATCTGTATTCTGTAAATTTAGATAAACAAACAAAAGACTATCAACTATTCAGTCTGAAAAATTATATTTGCCACATGTCCACTGAATTATTTTTTCTCATCTAGCATTGATTTTCTCATGTAACCCTCCAAAGTTCCCAGTAAGTTTTAAACACCATTATTTTTTTATTTTAGAAAGGTTGATAGGGTTTTCATGACAAATTTCAAAGGATGAGTTTCATTTTACATAATTCCAAGTATAAGCTTCTTTTCTTACACTGCTTTCCTTAGTGTCTATAACCAAATAGTATCAGATTCAGCTGTTAATATCTGATGTATTTTGAAAGTTCACAGGAAAAGAATGCAGTCTACAGTAACAACCATTACATTATGAACTTAATTTTTGCCTTTTAAACATTTGATCTTCCATCAGTCTACCTCATGTCCTTATTTGGATGAAGGTTCTCCTCCTATCTTAGAACTACTGAATCAGAAAAGCTCTCAAGTGGGATGTGGGAACTGGCACTTATAATAAACACCTGGGATAAGAGCATCTAACATAGATATGAATTTCCACAATGCCCAATAACAAAGGAAATTTGGCCATGCCCCATATCCCATGGACATTTTTCTGCCTGTTTTATCTCACCTGACTTTGCACTGCACCTCCAGAGCTGTTGAACATTTCACTGCTGAACTGATGTTTTATGTACAAATTGTAGCTAACTCTCACCACCTAAACTACTTTAAAGCATAATAAGTATTGTCTTTGATTTACATTCTTCTTCCAATCATTCTGTGTGAATACCTCACTGGATTCGGGCCTTCCTAAGGAACTTTATCACAATACAACCTTAAAATCCACAGCACTGATATATCTTCATAATTAGTCTTACATGGATGCTTAGCATGAATTTTGTGTACCTCAGCTCATCCTGATTTAACTAGAATTGTGCTGACACTCAACATGAAGAACCATGCAGAATTAGAGATCACATTCCACAATCCACATAAAGCTTGAGAAGATTAACAGAATAGTAGCTGCTTTTTAGGGTTCTATATTTTGCCAAGCTCTATCCTATGAAAAGAACATAGATGATGATCTCGATTATAAACTATGTATATAATTTTATCTCTAATAATTATCAGCTCTTCAGGTATTCCATAATTGACCCAGTATGTCAACACAGTATTTTAACTGGATAATATTATTCATTTTGGCAATTGATTAAATACATATTTGTTTATTGCTGCCCTTTAATGTTGTCTAAGTGATTAGTAACATGAAACCAGTGAGCAACATTTCTTCCTTTATCCTGTTTGAAGGAATAAGAGGCCACCTGGAAATATTTTTCCGTTAATGAGGAACTAAGAGAAAGAAGAAATTTTGGTGTCCTGTTTGTGTGTTTTAATCACAGAAAAACATGGAAAGTTGAAAATTAAATCCATTGCATTTGGAGACAATTCTGAGGTAAAGGCATTCATTTCGTGAGTACTTTTCTGTCTCTCGTACTCAGTGTTATTCATAAGCTAAATCCTTTCACACTCCCTTGATTTCTCTTCAAAGGAAAATTTCTTCCTCAGAAAATAGCTAGCAAACATACGTATTTGCATTACATCTTATATCACCATTCTGTTGGATATATGATTTTGTGGCATTCTTCAAAATAACCCCATTAAAAGTGAAGAATTTTGGGGAACCTGCGGTGTGGCAGAGACTGTAAAGATTTTCTGAAAGGTGCTACAATATCAATATTCTTTACTTAGTAAAGAACAGTTCACATATGACAAAGTTTGTGCAATTTAAGTGTTCATCTTAACGACTATGGAAAAATAAAAGAACCAAAGTAATCATCACCTTTAAAATAATCTGAACATTTAAAAACATTTGATAACAGTGTTACACCTATCAATGTCATGAGAACTGCAAAGTGAAAGTCATCAGCCTACATCACAGTAATGAAGGTAAAATTATTTTCAATTGTGATATTGGTATTGTGCTATTATTCATCTGTAGTCTAACCATCAAAAATAACTATATTAGATTCCATATTCCATGAGATATAAGCATTGATCATAACATATGTGCAAATTATTACTCCTCTTTTGCATAAAGATAATAGATCTTAATTTTGTTAAATATTTAGTGATTTCTGAAATGTACTTAAAATCCTGACCCAGTATCTGTATTTGATCTTTCTCATGATCATCTTCCACCCTCCTCATGTGAAAAATAATTACAGCAGAATAACACTAAAATTGAACAAATTAGAAATATAGATAAGAAAGAAGTAAAAATAAATATAGTTTTATAAAGAAGCATAACATTTAAAAGGAACTGAATTTTGCACTTGTGAACATTAAGAGTCAAATATGAGAGACATATTGAACAAAAATCAATCTATTCAGTTCACAAACTAGGGTAGAAAACAAGAAATAGCATTCTCACTATAAATCCAATACTAGTAATATTAAGCCACTAAACCACTTGAGTGAAAGTGTGAAAATCATGTTTCTAGATAATTATTTAGGCTTCATAATGAACTTACTTACTATACACATTAATATTTCCTTCTGTCAACAACTATGGTTTAAAGAGTTATGGATGCCGGTAGAAAACACGAGACTCCTGCATCTGAGTCAAAGGACAGTTTATTACATACAGTAAGAGAAGCATCCAGAATACCAGAATTTTTTGCTCAAGTTCCCCATACCCCAATTTATTTAAGGCAATACAAACCGGGTCAGAGGATACCTAAATCCATACTGAGCTGCTACCAAAGAACTTCAGGTCACAAAACCCAAATATTTTACCATGAGGTGAAAGAAAATGTAACAAAATTTTTCCTGGTGACAAAATAATAATACTTTATTAACTTGGATAGTAAACAAACTTTCTTACTGTTCTGGAGGAAGATACAATCGTTATCTTTTAAGACTGGTTGGAGGGGCTGGGGATTTAGCTCAGCGGCAAAGCGCCTGCCTGGCAAGCGCAAGGTCGTCAGTTCGGTTCCCGGTACCGGAGAAAAACCAAAAAAAAAAAGACTGGTTGGAATGTAAACATTCATGAAAGATTATCTTTGCCCACAAGATATATAGAAAAAATCAGAAAGAACTGTACCCCACCCTGGCCCACCAGAAAAAATTTAGGGTGTCAGATCAATGGAAGCACTTTTTTTCAATACACAGCAATATCTAAGATAAACTTAAAAATATATATACATCCTTTTTTGCATGCATAAGCATATATATATGCATTTTATATATCTTTAGCACAATATTTATATATGTTTTTCATGTATCATATGTATTATATATAAAACTTAACACATATAAAATGAACAATATGTAATTTCGTATAGTTGGATTTTCTATATATACTACATTTATAAAGGAAATTATAAGTAGTATATATCACAATATAGAGTATGTCTGGATATTGCATATAAATAGCATAAAATGCACCATAGAATATATGTATGTCATGTATAATGCATGCATGTATTAATGTATAATGCACATGTGTACATATGTTTGTGTAAACATATATAACATTGCCTATATTATACATTGGTACCCGTTATATCCATTACTACATATAAAATTTAAAAATACATACGTACATACTGATTGATACTGTTTGAAGATACATTAGTGCTTTATAAATCATGTTCTGTCTTCTCTGCACATCTGTTCTTGTCAAAAAACAATTATATCAATTATTTCTAATTATATTATTTTCAATGCCCACAGCACTCTAATTACTTTTTAAAAATATAATTTGCAGTGTGTTGTGAAAATAACATCCACGTTAGTAAAATGTCACCTGCTTAGCAGTCCAAAAACACATTTAAATTAAAATGATCATAGGAACTGTCTGCTCTTGTCAACAAGATTGAATTTTGAAATAATGTAATGCATGTCCAATTAGGTAATGAGCATGAGCTAAATGAAGGAAAAACAATTTAACTGTGGATTTACAGACCATGAAAATGAGCGATGTTTGTAGTGTCACATTTACTTATGTATAATTGGATTGAACATGAGATCATCTAATTGACAGGATTTTTGACCCCCAGGAATTGCAGAATTTATAATCATTCATGAAAATAAAGCTTCTTCTTTATCCCTCTGCTATTGTGAAGCACAGTAACAGAAATTAAAAGTTCATCTTCATAATTATCTTTCTTGTTTTACTTCTATTAAGAGAATGGTGTATCTGCCATCTAAGCACCTACTCAGTGGCAAAAAAGTATATATATATATATATTTTTTTTTTTTTTAAATTTTATCCGCACAAGTACTTTCAGAGATAGCCATGGCTATCCCTGAAACTAAGTTTTTGTGTGCCTAACAATGCAAAATTAGAAGCTGTGACTCTGTAACAGCTGCATATAGTTTTTCTTCTTAACAGAGTACTGTAGTTTTCTTTGTAGAGGTCTTTCACTTCCTTGATGAGGTTAATTTCTAGGTATTTCATTCTCTTGAAGCTACTGTGAATGGCAGTGTTTCCATAATTTCCTTCTCATTGAGTTCATTATTGGTGTTCAGAGATACCAGTGAATTTTATATATCAATCTTGTATCTTGCTAGGTTGCTGAAGCTGATTATGAATTCTAAGAGATTTTTTGGTTAAGTCCCTTGTGTCTTCTATGTAGTATACCATGTCACCTGTACATAATGATAATTTGAGTTCTTCCTTTGCTGTATGTATCCCTTTTATGTTGTTCTCTTCCCTGATTCCTCTGGCTACTAATTCAAATACTATGTTGAATAGAAGTGGTGATAATGGGTAACTTTATGCCTTAAGCCTTGTATGTTCCTGAATTCACTGTGAATGCTTTTTGTATTTTTCCCATATAATATGATGGTAGCTATTGGTTTGTCATAAATTCAAATATTGTCCTTCTATACTTGTTTTCTTCATAGTTTTTATCTTGAAGGAGTGTTGAATTTTGTTGAAATCCTCTTCTGCATCTATTGATATGATCATGTAGTTTTGACTTTGCTTCTGTTTAAGTGTTGCATTACATTTTTTGATTTATGTATAATGAGCTATTCTAGCTTCTCTGGGATGAAATCTACTTAGTTGTGATGTATGATCTTTTTGATGCTGTGCTATATTCTATTTGGTAATATCTTTTTGAAGAGTTTTGCAGTTATATTTATTAAGGAGATTGACATAATTTTCTTTTTCAGTTGTGCTTTTATCTAGTTTTTGAATCAGGGTCATGCTGGCTTCCATAAATGAATTTGGGAGCACTCCTTCCCTTTCAATTTCTTTGAAGAGCTTGAGAATTATTAGTGACCTAACATACTTCAGAGTTTTGTAGAATTCAACTGTGAATCCATCAGGTCCTGGGCTTTTTTTAGTTGGTAAATTCTTTGCTACTGTGAAATTTTATTGCTTGTTATTGGGTTGTTAATCATATTTGAGTCCTTTTAGGTTACCTTTGATAATTTGTATGAGTCTCGTAATCTGTCCATTTCTTTAAAACTTGCTAATTTATTGGAATATAATTTTTCAAAGTAGTTATCATTCAATGTTTCCAAACAAGATACGTCTTAATGTTTCAGTTTAAAATTGCATTTCTAAAAAATCTTCACAATTTTATTCTATTATTACCACCCAGTTTGAGATAAATTTACCACAAAAATGTATGATTTCTCACATTATTCTAGTTATTTGTGTATTTATCTCTCCTTTCATTGCATCCATGAGAGCTCTCTAGAGTGACAAGACAATAGATAAATAGATAGAAAGATAGGTAGATAGACAGATGATAGGTAGATGATATAGAGATGATAGATGAGAGAGAAAAGGGATAGTTAGATAGATAGATAGGTAGATAGATAGATAGATAGATAGATAGATAGATACATAGATAGATAGATAGATAGATAGATAGATAGATAGATAGATAGATAGATTTTACAAGGTAGGATTACAAAAGGCTGCCTGTAGAGCCAGTGATAGAAGGTTGCAAAAGGTCTATCTATGTGCTGGAGAGACAAACGATCCACCTGCTAATTTGAAACACTTGGAGCTCACTGCAGAGTCCCTTTGAGAGCTGAAAAGTCTGCATTGGAAGGATGAAGAATCTGAGCTTCAGTGCTGAAGGCTGGAGATGGTTATCCCAAGGTAAAGTGTGGAGCTTTACCAAAGAAATGCAAGTGAGCCTTTTTTTTTACTTTCCCTTTTATTCCTTTCAGGCTACAGGCCTATTGTTTGGTGCCATTCCCAAACAGGGTTGGTCTTCAGTAAATGCCTAGAGCCACACACAGAAGTAGGCTAAACCAATCAGTTGCATGTATTTTACTAAAGTTGATACAACAGCTAACAATCACATCTATTACTGAGTTAACATTTTGAACAAAAGAATGACTGATCCCAGAGAATATGAACTTCCAGTGCCTACAGTGACAGATGATCAGTAAATGCCTGATAACTAAAAAAATATCTAAACCTTCATGTCTAGATATGGCATCCCAGAGGTTTCTTCTAGACACTGTCTGAGTGTACTTTAGTGCTGAGACTAGATTTGTGAAAATAGTGTTGAGACAGCCAACAGTCCACCAGCAAGGAAATTAACCTAGAAAATTAACCTTAATCATTTCATTGTTCTTTTGTCCCAGCTACAATGGATGGTCTTATTCTTTGATCCTTGGATAAACACACTAACATATTTCTATGATGGAGACTGCTACAAAGCAGCTCTGAGCAGGACTTCAATTAACCAAATGGCTTTTCATGTTTACTTGTGAGTTTGTCCAAGCTGTAAGCTCCTTGTTTGGAGATGGGTGGTAGACTCATAGCAAATGAACCTCTGTGAGCCAATAATGCCTACTATGTGGCCTGTAATGGTGGATGAAGCCAGGCAGCTTCAAAGAATTAGACAAGATTACACCCAAGGGCACCTGAATCCAACCTGTACTAGATAAAGACTATAGCCTCAGGCATCTCACTCCTGGGTGGTTTAATTTTATGCCTTACTTGGAGAAGTCCTTGAGTCGTTCTACACTTTATGAGCACTCTCCTCCCTTTTTTCTGATAACTAAATAAATATGGACCACTCAGAGAAATTCTTGATTTTAGTCCTGAGAGAATCTCAAATTTCTTGAGAGGGTTTGATACTTCCGGAACCCTAAAATCATTCCATTTGCCCCTTTTTATTTAGCCTTCACATTCACTCATTTGGGAGATTCCAGACCGAATCAACCCACAATAACTGCTGCACACATTGAACATAAACTAAGGTGAACATACAGAAATGTTCTTGTTCATCCCTAGTTGGCAGACCAATCTAAAGAAGCACTGACCTGACAGAAACAAAGAATGCCATATCATTTCCTTCTATGTAAAAGTTGCACAAATAGATTTTCAGTTTTCCTTTTTCTCTTTAAAGTGTGGTTATTTATGTCTGAAATATCTATATATGCTAGCAAGTGGGTATTGATACATTCTGCTAAGAAGAATAAAATTTAGTCATTTATAGGAAAATTGATGTGCCTTGAAATCCTAATGTTAAGTGGACCTAAATCGCACACCAGTCTTAAATATCTCATTTTTTTTTATTTTAGAAATGAAACAATGAAAATATATTAAGAAACAGACAACCATTTACAAAGTAGCACAATAATAGTACAAGCAATACTGAATTACAGACAAGGTGACAGGAAATTAACAATGGTTGTTGTATTACATTTTGATAATTTCAAAGTGGTCACTCAGATTTCTCTTATATGACAAACCCAATATGTAAACAAAGAGCAGAATAAAAGAAAATGGTAGAAAATAGGGAGATAGTAGATTTTTTGCAAAAGGTAAGAGCACCAAGAGATGGACAGAGTGGGAAAGAGGAGACAGGGAGGGACTGAAAAACTAACTGTCATGTGTTCCATTCATGTGCTGATTCCACACAAGGAATATAATCACGATGTACAGCAAACATGTACCAATAAGAATAAAAAATAAAATAAAACCAATAAAAATAAAAAGTAAAACAGTGGTTCTTTCTTTCCCTTTGCAACTGAACTAAGGTTATTATAAGCCTTTCTTATCCTTTCCAGAGGGGCCCAAATAATCTTTCTTCCTTACCTTTGTAACTTATCCTGCTGTGGCGAGAATTTTAGTGTGATTCTCCATTCCGTCTCTTCCTGTTTTATAACTTCTCAGTCTGACTGAACAAATTCTAACTGTCCACATTCTAATTGTCTGCCCATGTCCTTTTTAAGCTAGCCTGATTTGCTCATAGCTGCTGGGGCCCTGGTATTTCCCTGAGCATTATTGGCTATAGGAAGGGCTTTAAGGAGGGACTTTCCACACTGAATAGAGTTCAGTCTTCTTTAGAGGTCTCACAGTTTTAAGAGATGTGGTTTTTATCTGTTGTTTTTTTTTTCTGTCAGTTTAAAAAAGTTTTAAGATATCAAACTTGCCAGGTAGGTAATACATTTGATATGAACCACTGATCAGAAGGAAAACTGTATTGAGGTTGTCACTAAAACACCCAAAGTGCTCTTCAAATAATAGGCTAGCCCAGCCAAATTGTTTGAGTTTGTCTTTGAAAATCAACATATTTCTATGAAGCTTTAAAAAATTTCCAGGATTGTAAATGTGTCTTTGCCCTAACTCATATGATCTACAGTCACTATCACACCTAGAAATGACTGAACACCTACAATCACCAGGTGTCATGAATCTCACAATAAGCAAAATGGCAGATCTATTGTCTTCATTGTTTTTTTTTTACCTTGCTGCTTAAGTCTAGATCTTAGAATCATGCCTGATTTTCATGCTGACCATATAATACATATTTAACAAATATTAGTGACATTTATTATTTTATTTAGCAAATTGAAGAAACGAAAGCTCACGTCTCATCACAAGTTCCTCACTTCCATCAAGAATGCTGCCTGTTTCTTGTTAGCCATCAAATGAAAGTAGTGTACTTTGCTATTTGAACATAAATTAGTCACACAAGAATTGAGAAAATATTCCAGATTAATAATCAAGTTATCTGTCTTATTGCCCATGTTCTTCCTCTTTGTTTTTTTAATTAATTAACTTATTGGTACATTCTTCATATAAAGTTTGGACCTGTACATACTATATCTTCATTCTTTTTCTCCAATTCCCCTCCACTCCCTTCAACCCCTCTTCCTTACTTATTTACAAAAGCTTTATTTTCATTTTTCCTTTTTATTCTTTCCTTATCTTTTCCCTTCCAGGCTATCCTTCTCTCCTCTCCCTTGTTCCTCTTCCCAATTGAATGTTTTTCTTCCTATATGCAAATATCTCATATTTATTTGGGTTTTTATTTACTTTTTCATTTTATCACATCAAACAAATTACGTGATATTTACATGTGTGAGTGTGATTTATTTTACTTAAGAGTATGGTCTCAAGATGCATCCATTTATTTAGAAATGTCTTAAATTTATCCTTCTTTACTGCAAAGTAGTACTCCATTATATAAAAAAAAAACTGTCTTTATCCATTCACACATCAATGGGCATTTGCACTGTTTCTAAGACTGAGCTATTACAAACTGCACTGCTGTTTCCCTTTTCTTTGTTCCCATAAATTTTGTAAATCCTCTAGACTTTCAGAAAAGATTTTGACTGAAACCCTCAACTGATCCAAGCATCACAATGATAAGTATTCATAATTAAGCCAAACTAAAGCAGACACACTATCTTTGGCCAAAGAACCCACTGTAAATTTTGCAACTGTTACCATTTCTATTTGATACACAATAAAATTATTTTTGATGGACAGCTGAGTGGGATTTGATAGATATATTCATGTATCCACAACCACAATCAATACATAAATAATTCCATCCATTCTACATTATTTCCTCATGTTGTTCCTCTATGGTCTGATGCTTCCCAACTCAAACTCCTGTCAATGTGTGATAAACCCTTTGTCCCTAGAGTTTTGCCTTTGTAAGAATATCACACAAATGTTGTTTAAAGCAAATCTTCATTTACCTTGACTAAATACATACAGGAGTTTTCTAGGCCATATGATCAATATAGGTTGAACTTTGTGCAAAATGGACACATAGTATACTAGAGTGGATGTACCATTTGCAGTTGTAGTAAGAGTGCATGAGACTTCCACTTTCTCTGCATTCTCAGTACTGAGTCAGATAGATGTGTGTATGTGAGAGTAGCACACTGCACTTGTATAAGGTGTATAGTACAATATCACTGTGGTATCAACTTGCTCTTGAATAATAATGTAGAGCAATTTCACACTTGCTCACATTCCACAGTATATAGCTTTTAGTAAAGTATATATTGAAGGATTTTTGTCCCACTATATGTCTAAGTTTTTGTTCATTTTCTAGTTTGACACTTTGTTGTTATTTAGTTCTCTGTATATTCTGGATATAAGTCCTTTGTAAACTATCATTTGCAACTATTTTCTCACACTCTGTAGCATGTCTTGCTGTTCTCCTATCATTATTGTTTATATAGCAAGTTTTAAATGTTGAGGTAGTCTAATTCATTCTTTTTCATTTTTTTAATTATTATTGCATATCTTCCATATATAATGATCATATTCATCATAGGAAATTTGTATCTGTACATAATTTATTCAGTCTTTTTAAAAAAGTTTCATGGATAACACTTTGGAGTTATACAGAACATTTCCCTAATCCTAGTCCACAAATATTTTATTTCCTTTTTCAGGCTGTTTCCTAATTTTATAATTTACCTTTGGGTTTATAGGAGTACGTGATGGTCCATTTGGAGATAATTTTTATATAAGATAAAAAAATTTGAAGTAATTTATGTAAGATACAAAAATTTGGTAGTTTGAAATTTGTTTGTTTGACACTGAGCAAATGGATAGCTAATTGTCTAGCACCATTTGTTGAAAAGACCATTACTTATTTTTAAAATTTTATTGATATTTAACATTTTAATTGTATTAACAGGGTTCAGTGTGATATTTCCAAACATGTGTGCAACTTGACCTGATGAAATCCAACTTCTTTCTAGCCTCCCTACAGTGCACCCTTCCTATCTCTAATAAGAATATCATTTGATCATTGAATAATTTTTGTACCTCTGTCAAAAAAACAGTAGAAATATGCCCAATAATGTAGACATATTTCTAGACTGTTCTGTTTCATCAGTCTTTTTGCCTGTTCTTTCACCAATTTTTCTACTCTGTTGATTAGTACAGCTTTAAAATAAGATTCAAAGTAAAAGGGGCTGGGGATTTAGCTCAGCGGCAAAAGCGCCTGCCTGGCAAGTGCAAGGTTATGAGTTCGGTTCCCGGTACCGGAGAAAAACAAAAACAAAAACAAAAACAAAAACAAAAAAAAAGTAAAGCAGTGTGAGAGTTCCAACTTAGTATTTTCAATATAAATATTTGCTCTTTACATAAATTTTTAAATGAAATTGTTAATAAATGCAAATAATGAAGCCTGCTGAGATTTTAACTTGGTTGCATTAACCATGCAATAACCCCATAAATTCATCCACACTGACCCATGAAGATTTCTGTGGAGCTGTACTACAAAGCACCAGGAGTGGAGTCACTCCTTCAGCCCCTTCTCCATCCACCTTCCATTAGGATCTTAGTGTTATTTGCAGTTACAAACTACAGTGAAAGTTTTGTATGGCTCCATAACTGTGGACAGAGATTCTAAAGAGCACAAATAGATATAGTAAAAGGGAAAGAAACTGCTCAAAATGGAAGAATGACTGAGATAGTAGAAAAGAGAAAAGAAGGAAGGGAAAAATGATATATATACATCATACACAAGATACCTAAGATAATTATACTATTAATTTCTATTATTTCATTGAAAGGAATAGTTAAGGCTTATATTGTTTGATCAATTTTACATACATATATCTTGTAATCTGAGCAACTATTTTGAAGATGACAATATGCAGTATAATAGCCATTGTTAATTTCATGTCATCTTGTTTCAAAATTCTGTGTTTTTTATTGTCTTGTTCTTTAAAATAAAAATGTGAAATGAGATGAAATTTACACATATCAGTGGATAACATATTACCAGACCAGCCAAAATTCTCTATAATATGTACCCCTAAATGGACACAAACTTTAACGGAACACAGCTCATATTCAAGA
Source organism: Chinchilla lanigera (assembly GCF_000276665.1). NCBI lineage: Eukaryota > Metazoa > Chordata > Mammalia > Rodentia > Chinchillidae > Chinchilla > Chinchilla lanigera. Next base: position 7,120,046 of record NW_004955459.1, read on the forward strand.
GTAATTTCCTCAAGTTAACAAAGTTCAGCAGGTAATTCTGCTTTAGCTTCAGCTTAATGCATCCAGTGACTGACCACGCTGTCAGATAGCAGGCTATCACTGCAGATGGTGCTGACCCTTGAATCTGTGATGTTCTGAAGTAGCCCCAGACCTTCGCCTTGAGTCCTCTATTACTTCCCACCCATGATGAAATCTGAAGGAAGTAGGATTATGGTCTAATATTAAAATGTAAGAAGCCCTTTGGAGGAGAAAAATGAAAAGAATTACCTTTCATAACACAAAAAGTGTAAGTTGTAAACCCAGACAATTATAAAAAATGATTAACTCCATTGTTTTTCCTCAGGTCACTCTGCCTTCAGAGCTCCATACAACACACAGCTAAGGTGGACAGCAATGGACTCCGGAAGCTATGACTCAGTCCTTCATGTAGTATTCCTTTCTGAAATGCCTGTATTTTTTTTTAAAGATCCTTCAGAAATGAAGAACACTAGAGATTTGTTTCCTCATTCCAAAGAAGCCTCATGAGGTTTAATTTAAGGAGAAGTCATTATCTATACCATTGCAAGAAGGGTAAAGTATGAAGAAGAAGAAGGTGGAAATACAAATATTTATCCTTGAAAGCTGTGTACTGTGTTTAGAAAAGATCTCTGAGTGGAGGTGGAGCGAAACTGAGCTGAAATCCTGCTGGATAGACTGTTAAGAGCCGTCAGTGGATGAGGTGACCTTGGGATTTGTCAACATTTGTCCTATGTCTTTTTTGTTTTAAAGAGAAAAAACAATAATAAAATAACAACAACAAAAACAAAAACAAAAAGAAACAAAAAAAATACAGGATTGCAAAACAAGATTATAGGAATTAACAATGGTTGTTATATTACATATGTTATCTTCAAAAAAGTTGTTCAGATTACCAGATGTAAGAATGCAAGATTGAACAAGCAATTAAAGAGAATGCTAAACTTTAGAATTGATACAGAACTTCATTAAACAAGAAGGTAGAAATTCAAAAATGTTTGTTATATTGCATATTTTTGTCTTCAAATTACTTTTTCAG
>NW_004955459.1:7122249-7141568 GCF_000276665.1 Chinchilla lanigera
TGTTGAACAGGTTTTTTCTTCTTTTATAATTTGTATTTCTTCATCTGAGAAGTGTGTATCCATCTCAGATGCCCAGTTTTGCACTGGGTCTTTGAATTTTGGTGGCCTGATTTTTTTTATTTCTTTATATGTTCTATATAGAATTCCTTTTCTGATGGATAGGTGAATAATACTTTTCCAATTTGTGAGTTTTATTTTTGCCCTATTGGTGACTTTTTTCAGTGTTCAAAACTTTTCAGTATTATGTGATCCCAGTCACTGATTCTTTGAAGTATTTCCTATGCAGTTTGGTTTTTGTTCATGAACTATCTGCCAACCCCCATGTCTTCAAGATTTCTACCTACTTTCTGTTCCAGTAGAGTCAGGGTTTTTCTTTTAATACTTAAATCTTTGATCCATTTTGACTTTAGTTTAGTGTATGGTGATAGGCATGGCTCTAGTTTTAGTCTTCAGTATATGCAAAGCCAGTTTTTCCAGCACAGTTTATTAAAGAGGCTATCTTTCTTCCACTGAATATGTTTGGCCCCTTTGTGAAAGATAAGATGGCTGAGGGTATTTGTAGTTGTGTCTAATCTGTTCTGCTTTTCATTTGTGACCCACTGGTTGTTCAGGAGGGTGTTATTAATTTTATGTGCTTATGGATATTTTGCAACTTCTTAAGTCAGTAATTTCCAATTTCATTGCACCATGGTCCGATAGTATGCATGGGACAATTTCAATTCCTTTGCATTTGTTTAAGCATTTTCTATGGGTTAATATATGATCTATTTTAGGGAATTCCCTGTGTGCACCTGAGAAAAATATATGTTCTGAAGTTGTTAAGTGGAACACTCTGTAATGGCCTACTAAGTCCATTTGTTCACAAATTTGGTTTAGCTTTGTTATTTCTTTGCCGATTATTTTGTATAATTGATCTATCTCTTTGTGAAAATAGGATATTAAATTCCCCTGTTATGATTGTGTTACTGATTATTTGATTATTCTTGTCTGTTAAAATTTGTCTTATATAGTTGGGTGCTTCTGTATTTTGTGCATAGATATTTATGATTGTTATCTCTTCCTCTTGCAGTTTTCCCCTAATTAGTGTGCAGTGACCCTCTTTATCTCTTTTGATCATTCTTGGTTTTAAGTTCACCTTGTCAGCAAACAGAATAGTTACCCTTCCTTTTTACTGGTATCCTGTAACATGAAGTATTGTGTTCCATCCTTTGAATTTCAGTGTATGAATTTCCTTTTGTGTTAAATCTGTTTCTTGCACAAAGCATATTGTTGGATTTTGTTTCTTGATCCGCTATGTCAATCTGCTACTTTTGACTGGTGAATTGAGGCCATTTACATAAGTGGATATAATTAATATGTATTGGCTTATCTTTGTCATGTTGTTTTCCTGCTGTTGGTTCCCTACTTTTTCCCTCTGTTTACTTGCTTGCTCTGTATGGTGATTCCTTTCTATTATTGTTCTTGAAATTATGGTAATTTTTATCTCTTTTTAGAATGTCTTTTAGTACTCTTCGTACGGTTGAGTTTGATGTTCATGGACTTCTTCAGTTGATCTTTGTCATGGAAATATTTTATTTCTGCACTAATTTTGAAGGATAATTTTGTAGAATATATCAATCTGCATTGGAAGTTGTTTTTGTTCAGGACCTGAAATACTTCACTCCAAGCTCTATTTGACTTGATGGTTTCTGGTGAGAAATCTGCCGTAATTCTGATGAACTTTCCTTTATAGGTGATCTGTGTCTTTCCTCTAATAGCTTTTAATATTCTTTTACTTTGCTGAATTTCTGGGTTCTTGATTATTAAAAATCTGGGTGTAGATTTATTTTTATTATGACTATTTGGAGTTCTATATCCTTCATTTACTGGCTGTCAGATTCTTTTTCCATGCTTGGGAAATTTTCTGCTATTACTTCTGCAAATAGATTTTTTTATGTCTTTTGCATTAACTCCTGTTATTTAGTTGACGCCTATTAGTCCTACATTGTTTTTTCTTTGCATCACCTTGCAGCTATTGAATTGTTATTTCCTGGTTCCTTTTTATTTTTAAGAGATCTTTCCTTTCTCAATCATTAGCTGCAATGCTGTCTTCCACATCTGAAAGTTTATCTTTGGCTTTGTTCAAGCAATTTTGCCAGCTTTCCATGGAATTTTTAATTTCCTGGTTATCTCTTGTTATAGTTTGTGTCTGGGTGTCCCCCCAAAGCCTCATGCAGCCATGGGGCAGGCTTTTAGAGTTTGATTGATTATGGGTGTGAGAGCTACACCCGCCCTGGGATGGGTAGTTTGCATATGTAAGAGAGAGGAAGAGGCTGCTTGTGGCCATTCCTCCCTTTTAGTGCTTGTTGCTTTGGCTGCGTTCTACAGCCATGAGCTGTAGCCCTCTGCCATGTGCCACTCTGCCTTGTAACCTGCCAAGTATGAACTGAAACCTCCACAAACTGTAAGTGAAATAAACCTTTCCTCCCTTAATTTTGGGCATCAGGTATTTTGTCCCAGCAATGAAAGAAAAGTAACCAAGACATCTCTTTATATCTATTTCATACATTCTAACTGTTTCCTATATTGTTCATTCAAAGTTTCTATAATTTTTCTATACTCCTCTATTTTCTTTAATCTATGTCTTCTTTAGTTGTGCCGAGCAATTCTTTCATTATTGTTGTCAGTTGTTTTTTTACCTGAGAGATTATTTCTGATCTGATTTCTTCTATAGCCTCATGGAGTTATTTCTTTACTACAGTTGCTTTCATTTCAGAAGTTTCAGGTGCATGACTTTCAAGTTCTTCTGTGTCAATGTCTCCTGCACTTGTTCTGGATGGGGTAGAGGTCTTAGATTGCATTTTGCTACTTCATTTTGTCATTTTCAAAGATTATGAGGATGTCCAGGGTTCAGTGTGGCTGCCGTAATTGTGGGTTGGTTTGTCACAAGAATCACTGAGCCTCCTGAATTTCTCTGGAGCTCAGCTGGGCTCCTGTGATGGTGTGGAGGGGTAGGGCATGGCGTACCAAGGCTTCTGAAGTTATCTAGGTTTAATTTTGGCTCCTGCAAAAGTGGTAGGGGTACAGTCACTGAGAATCCCAAAGCTGTCTAGGGCTCAGTTCAGCTCCCATGATGGTGTGTGTGGGGGGGGGTGATGCATGGTGACCAAGCTCCTGAAGCTGTTCCAGTCTCAACATGGCTCCCATGCTGGTGAGGATGTCAGGGCACAGTCACTGAGGCTCCTAAAGCTGTCTAAGGCTCAGCACGGCTCCCACACCAATTGGGGGACCTGTCCTATGTCTTTAAATGAACCCTGAAGAACAAATAATTGCACTGTATTAACAGCACTGATGAATATAAGTGTTGCTAACAAACCATATATTTTGCACATTATGGCAGAGTGATTGTTTTCCAGTCATGAATTTTGAGTATGTGTGTAGGTACTGCAGTGTTTTCTCTGCAGGCACCATCTACCTCATAATAACATTTCTCACTAATATTTGAATCATGATGAATTTGTCAAGTCTAAAGTTTAAACAAGGGACAATAAACATACTTTAAATATAGGAAAAAGTGCAATTATTGACTTCCTAATTTCTGTCATGCCTTGGTGCTAGACATACATAGTCAAACCTTACTTCTTAAAATCTTCCGTTACATTTACATTTTAGTGCTAATCTTTCCTCTCTCAGGTGACTCATACTTGCCTTCAGATTGCATTAACATGATAATATTACCTAACTTTGGACATCCCTCTGTAACAGCTGAGCAGTCACTTCTCTCAGCTATTCTCCCCAGAATTTCTAGACTGCCATCAGACACACTTTATCCCAGAAAACAGTCATTTTTCTGTGCTTGCTGCATGCCACTAGTGTTCAAGACAAATCCAAACATAGGTCAGACAACTGGTAAGAATCTGCATATCATAACAATTTCATTAATTCATTTAGCCATTTACTCTGTATTTAATGCATCTCACATATTAAAAAGTGGGAGATATAAGAATAAATACATTTATCTTACTCAAAATTAGTAACCCCTAGCAATGACATCTCAAATCTCAAAGGTGTAAATTCTTCCTGGCCCTTTGCTTTCCCTACAGTGACCTAGATCTAAGTCCATTCCTGTGAACACTCGCACCAGGAGTTTGCAAGCTATTTTCTAATACCTACTTTCATGTATCTTTTTCTCCTGACACTCAGTATATATATACTAAATCTGTCCCCAAAATTTGATTTTTAGGTGTCAGATTCTTCCTTTGCTGATTGCAGATTGCAGGTTTTCCATTTATGTCTGTTTGGTCATATAAATATCAGAGGTAATTTTGTAGCTAATAAGTCTACTAGGTTATGTTGGAAAAATATCTACAAATGTATCCAATGGTAGAGAATAATCACAAGATTTTTTTAAACACATAACATAAAGATAGCTAAGAACTTTTATACTGTATATGGTAACAACATGGAATCCACTCATCAAACCTAACCAGACATACACAGCTATTTCTACTTCAATATGCTAAGAATCAGAAACAAGAAATAACCTTGAAGATATTTTTCATAAACATACACATATTTTAGGTCTTTAATCATGAGAAGGAAAGAATGAAAACTAAGTTTATGTGAAAAATTGCTAAATTGAATAATTAAAACAGTTAATATCGAGCCCTGGAATTGGTTGGTTCTAGCTAATCATATAAAATCCATTTGCAGTGAATTCTCATTAATGCTTAACTTCTCACACAAAGTCAGCGTTAGTGTTAAAAAGTAGAGTTAAGTGACTATATTAATTTCTAAAATTGTTATTTCACTTACTTGCTTTTTGTGGAGCTTGAATTTAAATTATTAATAACACCTGGAACTTGATTTTCACATTTTTAGAGACAAATGTCTTCTGCTTTGCATAAGGGTTAATGAAATCAGTGTTTTAGATGTTTTGTGAGTTTACTTTATGATATTTTGAACTCTTGTGATTCCATGTTCCATTTCACCAGGTATGTTTTCACCTTCCCAGTGGGCTAGCAAGTTCAATCAAAGCATTTGTGGAATCTCATCACCAACCTGTATAGGAAGGATCCTCAGTGTTCAGAAAAGCTTTAATATCTTTTTATCTTTGCAATTATTTTTCCAGCCGAGGTGATATTTCTTATAATGATAATTTAATCATATTTGATCTCATGACTCTTGATGATTGATAGCTTGTTCTCTGTGTTTCTTACTCTGGAGAATATTAAAGGCAATGTCCAGTGCCCACTTGGATACAGTGAGGATAAATTTGAAACATCAGTGCTGAGGAAGAGGAAGAATTGGCAGGCCAGCATCTGTAGGCCAGGCAGTAATTAACAGACTAGGAAGCAATCTAATGCTTCCCATTGATAAATAAAAACAGAAGGAACCACCCTAAGACCAGGAGACGGAAAATCTTCTTCCATACAGTACTGATGCAGAACAGGAAAAGAAAAGTTCAGTTATTAGAGCTACACTTATAATACTCAATAGAAAATCATCATTTCCAGTGGCTCACTTCACATGGCATTTAGCATTTGTTTAAAATTAATTTTAAATGGATATTTCAAAGGAACATATTGCTGAGATAGGTGACATAATGATTTTTAAAAAATTCTTTGTCATTCTAAGTTTAGCTAAGTCACACGTGTTTATATACTCATACAATTTTCTGTTCTCTATTTTTCTGACTTTTCAATTACTAATCCCAAATGCTTCTATGTTCATTATACAAATCACATTTTAATAGCTAAATACATGAAGCATATGACTGGGCAGATCTGTAAACTCATACACATGTATAAACACACAAATATGCTGCAAAAGAATCAGATCATTTGCTTGATTTAATAGAAAATGTCAGAGACACCACTTTGTAAAGAAAATGAAAAATGAAATCAAGCCAGAAATTGTTTATTACAGATAATTGTGAAGCATGCATTTTAAACTGCTTCGCATTGGACTTCAAGAGAATCAAGGTGGTGTTACTACTAAGTTATCAATGGGAATTATGAAAAAATGACCGATAGCAGTAAAAATTATAAGGAAGCCTCTAATCCCTCCTCAGCAACCTTGTAAGTAAATGTCATGTTTGATAAAGTAATTCATGTTGAGAAACACCATCTGTGAGGAATATTAGAGACGATGAGAAGATGCCATGCTTGATAAAGCTGATAATGCCAGTACCCATCAGAAGAACTGGATAATATTTCAAAATCTCAAGGAAAAGAGAGTCAAGAGAAGAAAATGATGAGTTTGAAGAAATCACCTGAGACCATTCCTGATGAACATAAGTTTATGAAGATCATTATGTATAAAATGTCACACATCCAAATGAGGTATTTCTAATTCTGTTAAGGGACCAACCTCCTATGTTTAATACGTTTTTCTCTGCTCCCATGTAACAAGTCCTGTGGCACTTATTACGTATCGTTGTCTTGCACATATTAATATGCATGCATCTTAGAGATTAAAAGATAATCTGATAAACTCTGTTTCTCCATTTTGGGTGTTCTGTTCAAGTCAGCAACTATGTTTTAAGGGTATTTTCTGAAGCACATATTATGCTGGGCATTTCTGCTATGATTTGTTCCCTCCAAAATTCATCTTGAAACTTAATTGGTGATGATACACTGTTAAAATATGGGACTATTAAGAGGTGATTAGAATGTGAGAGTTCCACCTTCGTGAATGGGAGAGTGTCCTTACTGTGGAAGCATTCGTTATTGAGGGAGTAAATCTGTGTTCTTCTGTGAAATTCCTGTTCTCCTGCTTCCCTCTCTCTCTGTCCTGCTGCAACATGATGTTTTCCACTTTGTTTTGATACAGCAAGAAAGCAGATGTTGGCACCTTGATCCAGACTTCTCAGCCCCCAGATGTGTGAATCAATAAATCACTGTTCATTGTAAATTCCATAGCCTGTAGTATTCTGTTATAACAGCAACACAACACAGGGAGACACAGGCTCATACATGCTCTCCAGGATCTCAAGACCTAATTGGTACACAAAGAAAATTATATCTCATTACAACCTAGTGCTGTAAATTTCCTACAACAATGTTCATGCTGGAAAATATGGTGGTTGCTATGCCAGCAAGATATCATGAGATCTGTTGTGAAGGATGAATGTCGGCTTATCATGTAGCACAAACCTAGTTAGAGTATCAGTTGTTCATTCACTTCATAATTTCATAATTCATTCAATAATTTCATAATTCATTCACTTCATAATTTCCCACACCTATATTTTACTACAACCTCACACTAGAATATTCCTCTAAAAAGCTTCATCAATTCATTTGGTGTACCTGAGCTGTTTACAAAACAAAAATGTTAATATTCAGTCATTTTTTTATTGAAAAAGTTGCATGTACATGGTAAAACTGATTTATTCATCATTTTATCTCCAGTAATTAGGATCAAGTTCAGATCATTTTCTGACAGGCTTCTTTAGAAGACCCTTGCTGTATTTTTCCATACAGTTCCTTTAATACTCATTCTATAATTAATGATATCCTTTCTGCTTAGAAAAGATGAAAAAGACAAACTGTATGTTAAGGAAGTAGCACCAAGAGATGCATGTTTCTTTCTTACATGCATCACATGAAACATGAAATGGCTGCAGAGTCTCTGTAAGAAAATCTAGTGTGCACTTGATCAATGTCACTGGAACTACGAGGATGGACAGGGATCTGGTCACCAACCTGCCTAAAATGGCTTTGTGTAGCTAGCAGCGGAACTTAAAGCAAACAGTAGAATTTAAAAGCAAATTGTTTCTTTCTAAAGGGAGGCTACAGAGTGGATTCAGATAACCTTTCTAGGGTTCTCTTGGAAATATCTCTTCACTGTGAAAGAATATTTTGTGTTTGCTTCTCTCTGAAATTGAAGTCAATAACTCAGACCTTTTGAAGCAAAATAAAACTTCACAAAGCAAAGGGCTGAGGCATGTCAGTAGACGATAGGATTTAATATGGTTATTATCTGATTGTTGTTTAATTTCATTGCTTAAAAGACAAAGGTATTGAAAATGTACCTTAAGTCTTACTGAAACTCTCCCAGGATGAAATTTCTTCTCATATCTTATTGAGAAAAAAAATTCAAAATTAAATTTTGACAGCATTTCTGTTGCCAGTTTCAATTTTGGTTATCTACATAGGAGTTCATAAACAATGAAAGCATAATAAAACTAGTCTATACTCTGCTGGATATGTTGCCAGTTGGTTGAGGATTCTTTTGCTTGATTCAGATAAAAATCGTGAATTGTCAAAATGCAGCCTTGTTAGCTGTTCTGATGTCACTGGCCAATGCTAGATGCCAAGAGTGGACGTAGTTTGCTGCTTGTTACTGCTGCTGCCAATCAACAACAGCTCATGCTGCTTTTATGGATATTCTAGTCATCTGCAGCTTGTGCTGCAGCTAGGAGGTCTGTCCACTCTTCTGGCTACTGGCTGTTGGCTGCTGGTCTGCAGACTGCTTCAGAGCTAAGAGTGCCTAGTGCTTATTGTTCTTTCTTTGAGATGGCCACTATGTCCAGATTACCAAGAATAAAACTCTCAAGTAGTTTTACATGTTCTTCCAAGCCCTGCTGAGAAGTAAAGCATAAGCAAATTTAAAGAACCAGCCGGGAAAGTCTTTGTCTTTATGTTAACATTGCCTGTATGGGATCACAGGTGGTCAGCACCGCAGAGGGAGCCTTCCTAGACTAACTCCTGAAATGTGAAGGGAATGCTGCTTATAAAGCAACTGCATGAGTGGGATTGGTCCACATGTAAGTCTATAATTGTCCAAATTCATGCCTGCTGGCTGACTCAAGTGAAGACCATGATTGGTCCAATTGGTTGAGAGGGGGTGCTTCTAGGATAGTTACAGAAATCTTAGTGGTGATTCAGTGAGGCTGTGGGGATATGCGCTGTTTGACTGACAGCTGTTCTGTCTTTGAGAAAAATAGAGAACTGCACCAGGGAATCCTGGTTAACTAATGTGTTCATTAAAATGAACTGAGATTCGGGAGACTGATTAACATTGGTCCCAGATCCTTCCATCTCTTAATCTTAGCCCTGTCAGAATGATCCCCTTATCCCCAGCATCTAAAGCAGGATTGGGGGAGGGGCAATTTCAGAAGTAGGGGAGGACCACCGTGGCTGACAGCAGGAAATCCCTTAGCAAAACCACATCCTTCCATGTCAGTATAAGCAAAACAGAGACTCAGCTGTTTCTTGTTTTTCTCAGATGCTTTCCTTACACCAGTAAGTGTGGCAGTTTGGGATGTATAGCATTTTACTTTTCATAGTTTCAGTCAGGTATGTGAGAAGTTACATTGGGAGTTCTTGCTGTATTCCAGGTCAAAAAACAAGCAGGTGTTGATGATCTATGAAAATGTAACTGGCTATGTGGCAAATGGAAGAAATGCAATTACAATAATTGAGTCTTAGTGCTGATAATGTGCTGAAAGAATGTTCTGGCATTAGGAAGAAAAATGTAATCACATTGTACATATGCTATGATCATGGCTGACTTTAGAAAAATTACTTAGTGTAATTAAAGATGAGGCCAATTTTACCAACTTGAAGACAAACATTCAGATAACAATGTTAAGCTTCATCCTTTAGCAAGTTGCTAGTCTATAAGCATTGATGTATATGTGTGTTTAAAATAGAATAGTTATATGTTCAGTCAGTTGGTAAGGAATCAACAATTAGAAACGGCATGGTAGCTATTTCTATATTATAGCAATGCCCTCAGTGCAAACTAACTCTGCATTTGAATTCCAGCTCATCCACTTGGTAGTTGTATATGACAGTGAGAGGTCACACATCAATATCTACTTCATAGAACTCTTACAAATATTAAGAAGGTACCCTATGGAAAGTAGATGACAAATAAAATTTCTAGTTGCTTTGCCTGCATAAAACAGGAGTCACATTCTCTGCTCTTCATTTTTATTATAACTCCTGTTGATTGTATCAGCTTTCTTCCTTTCTTACTCTTTCAGCACTGCTGAAGCCTAGTCTAAAGCAAGTAGTGGTTGGCCTATGATGACCTTAATATGGCTGCTAAGGCAGGGTCTGATGTTTTACTCAGGGAACAACACAGCAAGAGAAATGGGAAGATCTATTTTGGGCTAAGAATTTAATGCACAAGGGGCCCATCAAACCAAAATGGGTTTGGAGTGCCTCCTGCTCACATTTCACAAACCTTATTGATCCACTGAGAGATGTAGTACACAGGAGAACACAGTCCTTGGAACAGAAGGAGAAAGAAGCAAAGAACCACAGTCCCATTTAGTTATTCCCAGGAACCAGAACTGGAAGCTGATGTTCTACAAAGCATATTGGAAGAAACGCAGCACACAGCAAAAACTCCAAGGTACATTGTTTCAAGACTATGTATGAGGAAAACTAAGACCTTTTTGCTTATAAGGCATAAGAAATACGGAAAAAGAAACAGACGTCTAAAATGGCCAAAGGATGTAAGCAATTCTACTTTTAAAGTCTATCTTATGTTCTATTCCATGTAGGATTCTTATACATTAATGTAGTCTGTAGATCCAGTTTTTGGATATTTCTTGCCTTTCTATTGATTCTATTCACTACCGCTCTTGGGGCACTTCCTGTCTAAGACTTCTCTTCTCAAAACTCTTGTGAGGATTATCCTGATGAATTCCATCAACATAGGGCACACCCTGTTCTCTCTATAGTCATTATATGATCATTATTTAACTAGATTTTGAAGAGCATCCTTAAGAAAATCTTAAATGTGGGAGGAAAAAGGATTTTAAATGCAATTCCACAAACTTTGGCTTTCATCTTTTCTGCTGAGAAGTTAGCTGTCATTTCATTGTTGCTGTCATTCATATTGTCAGGCAATATGTTCCCTCCCTCCTCCGACACTTCTATTAAGGTTTTCACTTCCTCATTGGCTCTCTTTATTTTTATTTTGTATGCATGTTTATAATTATATTTGGTAGAATTTTTGGTATCATCAAACTTGAATATAGGTCCTCATCTCTTAAAATATTATTTTTTCTAATCTCCCACTTTCTACTCTTCTTGAAAATGCAATCACATGCTTCTAAAATATTTTCACCCCTTCTCACTTTCCATTTTTTTTTTTTTTGGTGTTTCATTTTATGCCTTCCTATAAATTGTTGACCCACTAATCCTCTATTCTGCAGCATTCACTGTGCTATTATATCCATCTATTATGTCCTAAATTATATAGTCCTAATATTTCCATCGTTTTATTGGATATAAATTGGTGTTCTCTTTTTAAAATGTTCATCCTTTCACGTATTTTCTTAGCATGTTAATTGTGGCTAAATTCTTGCCTAATAAGCTGAACATCTGCATCAACTCTGAATCTGTTTCTGTTCATTTTTCCTTCTGGTTCTGTTATTTAGTGTAGCTGTCTCATTTCTTTTGTTGTTGAATGCTGGAAATTCTGCTTGAAAAACTACTGGTTGCACTGACTCTTCAGTTTCTAGCAGACAAACTAAGTAAAAGTTTCACCTTCATCTATCACTGCTCACTGAAGTAGACATCACACATCAGTCTATATTTGGGCTGAGGAATTTGTAGTTCTCCTTTTACTCCAGGATAATAGTCTACAATCCTGAGAGTTCAAACCCAGTAGTACCACATAGTTTCTCCCAGTCTTCTATTTTGTCTTCATAGATATGAAAAGAGCATAGTCGAATACAGGTTTTGTATATATCTGAACAGAGATAAATATCAAATATTTCAAAATCAGGGGATATGTTTTCAATCAAATGGTTGATAGCTTAGCAATTCTGTCTTGCCAAAACCTTCTGACTTTACCTAGAGGTTAATATCAATGGATTATGAAAATGATCTTTGAAACTTTCCATTCTTCCAGGTACATCAATGATGACAAGAGACAATGGAACCTCCTAGCTTTTAGAAAAGGGTCTATCAAACAGTAAACAGTGTGTACTGCTGTCACTAAACCACCAAATTTGTTCTTTTTCTTATCTAAGGTCACTTCTGCATATACGTTAAAGAATAAAATACAAAATATTTATTTCTCAGATGGATTGCAAGCACTAGCATACTAAACTACATGAAATGAAAATAAAACTAGCATTCTAATTTACTTATAATTTGCATAATTTTCTTTGCCTTGAGCAGAACTTCCAGAATAATATAAGTAATTATTGGCAGGATTACATATCTTCTGGTGTCCCTAAATTTGATGAGAACTCCCCTAATTTTTTTCTTTTTCCATTATGAAGTATATTGTTCAAAATAGTTAATATTTAACTGTAAAAAACATGACTTTGTTGAGCATGGTGGCACATGCCTATACTCCCAGCACTCTGGGAAGCTGAGGCACAAGGATCTCGAGTATTAACACATTCTGACCCCCTTAGTGACTTAGTGAGGTCCTATCTCAAAATAAAAATTAAAAATGGCTGGGGTGTTGCTCGATGTGAAGGCTCCATGTTCAATTCCTGTTTTCGAAAAAAGTACATATCTCTATGACATAAGTATATATAATCACCAAAAATAGTTATATTTTTTTCACATAACTGCCATTGGGTACTATATGAACATATGTTTTTTCATCCTTATTCATGATGCTCTAATTATAGAAATATATGATAAAATTAACCTTTAAATTCTGTTTGTCTTAATGACTTTCCTGTCACAGAGATAAAATATCCTAAACCCACACTTTAAAAAGTACAGATTTATTCTGGCATATGGTTTCAGCAGATTCTTAAACAGAGAGAGGGTAGGAGCTGGGGACAAGAACACATACCTCCAGGTCATATCCCCAGAGTCTACTCCAACCAGGCGGTAGCCTCACAGCACATTCAGCTGTAATGAAATCATTAATGGGTAAATCCAAGGGTGAGTACAGCAACTGATAATCTATTTACCTTCCCAAAACGTGGAAATATGGGAAGACATTTTAGATCTAAATCATAACACCATTTATACATAATAAACTGTAATTTTAATCATACTGGTTTATACGTGCTACATTTTACCTGGGATTAATCTGTGCTTGTATGATAATTTTGTAGTTATCCTCTTTTGCAAAATAGTTCATTTTGATAAATAAATTAAAATTTTTTATAATTTTTTGTTTCCTGAAAAGACTTTGTAGCATTAGAACATGGTATCCTTAAAAATCTAACAAAACTCATCATTAAATAATCAGAAATTCATGTTATGTGTTTTAAATCCTCAATATTTTTAAATATGTGGTTCATGGTATTTTGGTTTTCTGCTTCTTTTGATAATTTCTCCAGTTTACTTCGTGACCCAAATATGTCTTAAATCCTAGGAGTTTGCATTTGCTAATAATGTCTATAGAAATTTCTACAGACTGAAATGCTAGTTCCATCAAGAAGTGAGCTTTGGTATATGAGCATATTCATTAGCCCCTGTAAGCCCCAGCTTCTTTACTATTTAAATATGAAAAATGATGCAATATGTCTACTGATTGTTTAATGATTACATAAGGAATGTAAACTCTTGGCAGTGGCTCATGTATGGTAAACTCTGAAGAAATGTTAACTAGTCAAAGTTCCCATAAAGAGCTTATCTCCAAGATAACTTAGCAGCCACCATTGGACAAATAGGAAGGCTGAGCTCATATCTTTTGTTGACACTCTTTTTAAACAAACATCCTTTGTTAATGTTTGTGTCTGTGTTCCTGACATTCATTAAAAGTTATTTATTGAGGACAGAAGATAAACATAGTGTGGTTCTAGGCATTATGAATATGGACATCAAAAACTAAAATTTTGTTCTTATGTTTTATTCTTTTTTGCTCCTTTGTGTTTAACTACAGTCTTTTGTCCATTATCTGCTAAGAAAATTTCCTTTCTATTATGTTTCAAGCATTATTTGACAAATATTATACTAAATTTTAGAAGCAAATCACAATTTTTCACTGAATTTTTTGTGCTTCTCCTAAAGTGTGATGATTAGATTTATGGTTCAAAATATTTTATTGCTAGCAGTGAACACACAGAGCAGAATAGCCCCGGGCAGTAAAGACACCTGACTCATGAACAGGCGTGATTATATGAAAATGGGAAGGGAAGATCAAAACAAGATGGGTTATAGATGCAAACCAGAGGAATACTGATAAAATTTTGTGTGTCAGCATGAGAGAAAAGAAAGTGAAATTTGATAAAGTCCTCTATGAATTTTGATTGAAATATCTGTCAATACTAGAAGTAGCGTTTATTGGAATAGGAGATATAAGAGAAATCACTCAATTGGGATGATGGATGTTTATTGTATATGTTGACTGTTAAGGATCAACACACTACCCAGAGAAATTATAAATGGTCAATTTTGCCTTCATGGAAGTATATTCAATGCTTATGACTACTCCTAACATACAGTAAGCAAGCTGGAACACACTCAGCAAGAACTGGAAATAATGTAACGACATACATATAGACCAAAATTGTTTGCTCTCTAAATTTCATATAATTACCATCAAAGTGATTTATTGAAAGCAGATGAAAAGTAATTCTTAAATTCAGTTAATAAATAAATACCTCAAAAAAGTCAATATTTTCTGATAAATGGCAGCAAGTTAATTTTGTTTTATCAGATAGCAAAACACTCTATGATTCTATAGTAAAGAAAACATAATAGCAGTGGTTCTGAAATGAGCCTTTTGTTCAAGAACTCAAAAGGAGATCTGTGATTATGGGGAAAGAATGAAATAAATTGTGCATGTGTGTAAATATTTATGATTTGTAATTTTAAATTGATCCTGAAAGCAGGGACTGTTCTATAGGTTAAATGAGGCTATTCTTTTATAATGAGAGTGAAGAGAGAAGGGCAGAGAGTTTATACTGGTCTTTGGAAAGATCAGCACTGTACCCTCCAGCACTGACAGAGTTGCAGCTCAACAGGGAAGGGACTCCTGCTTCCTTCCATCAGAAAAAGGAAAAACACTGTGAGCACTGGCTCTGCTGTTGCAGAAGGATAATAACCAGATCAGAGTAGAGACCTGAGAAGCCAGGAGAACAGAGAATCTTATAAATTCTAGGTACATTACAAAACCAAGTATAGAAAAAGAATTAGAATGATAAAAGGAAGCATCATGGTAGAGAAAGAGACACAAGCCACCTTTCCCCCACACATGCCAGCAAATAGTTATCTACAAAAGTAATAGATTTGGGGGGGCTCAAAGTTAGATTAAAAAATAAATGTGTGGCAAGATGGTGCAGCAAGGAGAGATAGAGAGAGACAGAGACAGAGAGACAGAGACAGAGACACAGAGACCAGAGACAGAGAATAACCACATGGAAAGTATCACTGAGAATGGCATACCTAACATGCCTGCAGATGGCCAGCAAGAAACGAAAAAGGTAGGTTCTAGCTCTACTAGTGAGGATGATGCAGAGAAAAGGGAACTTTTGCAATTGATCATTGAAGAGTATGTAAATAAGTATAGACAAATAAAAATGATACAGATGTTCCTTAAAACTTAAAAATGAAACTACCATATGATCCGATAAATGCACATCTTTCTAATATATAATCTGTAGCTGTATTAGTTATACGTCTTGTTGCTGAGACAGAAATTCCACCACCCACAAATTAAAGGTGCAAAGGTTTATTTCAGCTCACAGTTTATAGAGTTCCAGGCCATTGAGGGCTGGCTCAGAGACACAGTGGCAGGGCAAAAGGCTATCACAGAGGAGGTGCAGTCCATGCAATGCCAGGCAGAAGGCAGCAAGCACCAGCAGTAGCAACAACAAACTTCCTCCAATCCATTTATATCCCATCCGGTCTATAAGCCTAGCGATTGGTGCCACCTACATCTAGGGTGGGGCTTCTGTCTTCTGTAAATCCCTTCAGCCACACCCAGAACTATGCTGGTCTAATTTACTTGAGCATTTCTTACTCAAGATGACAAAATCAGTTAACTATCACAGTAGCTAAAAGTGATGTTTGCATTTTCATATTCATTGCAGAGGTATTGGCAACAGTCAAGTTGTAGAATCAACCTAAATGCTCACCCACAGATGAATGAGTGGAGAAGGCAAATGTGATGCAGGATTGGGTGGATGGTGGCTGGAGGCAGCCTGCAGAATATCCACCCACAACTAGAAGCATGTGGCTCTGGGAGGAGGCAAGTGTACACAGAAAATTGTGGAACTGAGTCTTGAGGGAGCTGACAACTAGGCAAGCCCCTGACATACTGGTCTTTGGAAAGATCAGCACTGTACCCTTCAGCAGTGACGGAGCTGCAGCTCAACAGGGAAGGGACTCTTCTGCTCCCTTCCATCAGAAAAAGGAAAAACACTGTGAGCACTGGCTCTGCTGTTGCAGGATAATAACCAGATCAGAGTAGAGACCTGAGAAGCCAGGAGAACAGAGATGGGAGTGACAATTTCCATCTTGTCTCCCCATTAGTTAGACAGAGTCAGATGCGCAAACTTTCTTAGACCTCGGCACAGTACTGGAAACAGGAAATAAATTTGGTTGAAGACACCCAGACTAACTCTGTCTGCCACTTAGGAAGTTTCTGCATTTTCTATAAGGCCAAGGCCTAAGTTATACAGTGTTATAAAGAGGAAGTGAGCACTTGATGGAATAGTTAGCATGGACGTGGGAAAAGGTGACATATGTGGTAACACCAACACAGAAGATGAGACCAACAC
This sequence comes from Chinchilla lanigera, assembly GCF_000276665.1. Lineage (NCBI taxonomy): Eukaryota > Metazoa > Chordata > Mammalia > Rodentia > Chinchillidae > Chinchilla > Chinchilla lanigera. The sequence goes on from NW_004955459.1 coordinate 7,138,898, forward strand.
AGAAGAAAGACCCCAGCTCCCACCCTCCTGGAGATGGAACTCTCAGCTGGGAGAAACTTAGCAGGACAGATCAACAGGAATCAGCAGGTTTGAACACAGGCAAAGGCAAGGAGTTCAGCAGTGTGGGGTTTTGCAGCACTAGGTGTTTGAGTCAGTATGAAAATCAGTATACATAGCATTTGAACTAGCTAAGTATTTGAATATATTGCCCAAAATCATCTTACTGCAGTGATGTATACATATCCACCATGTTTATTACAGTGCAGTTCATGGGGCTGAGGATTTAGCTCAGCAGCAAAGCACCTGCCTGGCAAGCGCAAGATCGTGAGTTTGATTCCTGGTACCGGAAGAAAAGACAAAAAAAAAAAAAACCAAACAGTGCAGTTCCTGATAGCTACGCTCTATGAACAGCCTAGACACCTACCAACAGATAAGCTGATAAAGAAAATGTGTAATACACAATGGAGTATTACTTAGCCACATAAAAGAATGAAATAAAGTCATTTGCAGGGAAATGAACAGAACTCCAGACCATAACACTAAATGAAATAAGCTAGAATCAGAAGGTTAAACATATCAAAAATTTTATCCTTCTGTAAGAAATGCAAAATATAAGTACAAAAAGTAGATGATAGGACTAGAAAGCAAACTCTTTTAGAGGGGAAGACAAAAAGTAGAAGAAAAGGAAAAAAGAAGTAAAGGTATTGAAAATGATCAAGATATGTTATATGCATGTACCACTCCACTCTCAAACGTGTTTAATTACAAACATATGCTGATTTAATAAAGAGGAAAATGTGATAGATAGATAGATTAAAAAGGCAAAAGATTTGTACAATCTGAAGAGAAACCAGAGCATAGATAGATAGATAGATAGATGATAGATAGATAGATAGATAGATAGATAGATAGATAGATAAATATAGATAGATGATAGATAGATAGATAGATAGATAGATAGATAGATAGATAGATAGATAATAGATATACAGGTCATGGAGCATGATGTGGCCAAGGAACTCAACCTTGTTATCTGTAAGAACAAGAATAATCCTGGAAAATATTATGCTAAGTGAAATAACTCAGACACAGAGAGACAAATATAGCTCTATTTTACTAATGTGTCATAGCCAAAAAAGACAAATTAAGCACAAGCAAAGGGTAGAGCAGTGGTTACTAAGAGCTGAGGAAGGGCAGTGGAGGCTGGAGAATACAAAGTTTCAATTAGGGGGAATAAGCTGCTGAGATCTGCTATTCCTCATGGTGACCATAGATAATACAAATGTATATTGGAAATTTCTGACAGCAGATTTTATCATTACCAGAATCTTTGAAGTGATGTATGTGACACTTAGTTGACTTAATCCTACAATATGTACATGTATAAGAACATCACATTATACATAATAAATGTATACAGTTTTTTTCTGTTAAATTTTTAAAAAGATAAGAAACTATTAAAATATGAGAAGTTTTAGCCTTCTGCAGGTGGAGAGACAGTTTGTCTGGCACCAATTTTAAACAGACTATCTTCTTTCTGGTGAACATATTTTGCTCCTTTGTCAAAGATAAAGTGGCTGAGTGTGTTTGGGGATGTGTCTACGTCTTCTGTTCTGTGCCACTGATTCTCAGGTCTGTTTTTGTGCCAATATCCTGATTTTGATTTTATTACAGTAGCTTTGCAGTACAATTTCAGGTCTGGGATTGTGACACCCCTCCCCTTGCCTTTGTTGCACAGAATTGCTATTGGTATTCTAGTTCTTTTCTGGTTCCAGATGAATTTTAGGAATGTTTTCTCTAGATCTGTGAGGTATGTTAGTGGTAACATGATTGAGATTGCATTAAATCTGTAGAGCAGTTTTAGGACTATGCCCACTTTCACTATACTGGCTCTTTCTATCCAAGAGCAAAGTATATGTTTCCATTCTCTGATATTCTCTTTAATCTCCTTTTTAAGGATACTGTAATTTTCACTGTATAGCTCTTTTGTATCCTTTGTTAGATTGATTCTTAAGTATTTCATTTTTTGGATGCTATTGTGAAGGATGTGCTTCCCATAATTTCTCTCTCACTTTGAGTGTGTTGCTTGTGTATAGGAATGCTATTGATTTTGGAGAGTTGATTTTTTTATCCCACTACACTACCGAATTTGAGTATGAATTTTAAAAGTTTTTCAGTGGAGTTTTTGGGTTCTTCTATGTAGCATACCATGGCATCTGCAAATAATGATAATTTAAATTTTTCCTTTCCTATCTTTATTTTTAAAATTTTTTTCCTCTTCTCAAAATGCACTGTCTAATGATTCCAGAACTACATTGAATAGGACTGGTGATACTAGACCCATGTATATCACCATGCACTAAACTAAAATCAAAATGGATCAAAAACTGAAGTGTTAAAATAGAAGCAATAAATTTACTGGAAGAGAAAATAGGCAGAAATCTTGAAAAGATATGTATAGGCAGAGACTTCATGAACAAAACCCTGACTGCAAGGGAAATATTACAAAGAATCAACAAATGGGATCTCACCTTATTAAAAAGCTTTTGCATAGCAAAAAAAGAAAATCTCCAACAGAGTGAAAAGACAACCCATAGAATAGGAGTAAAATTATAGCCATCTGTCCCACAGACAAAAGACATATCTAGACCATATAAAGAATTAAAAAAAA
>NW_004955459.1:7142133-7219094 GCF_000276665.1 Chinchilla lanigera
CTGAGCTAAATCCCCAGCCCTTAGCAGCACAATTTCTAACAGCTAAATCTTGGAAACTACTTAGATGCCCATCAGTAGAGGAATGGATATAAAATAAATGTTTCTTTTAATATAATGGAGTACCACTCAGCCATAAAGAAAGATAAACCAGAAACATTTATAGGTCAATGAATGCAACTCAAGACCATCCTCATAAGTGAAATAAATCAGACCCACATGTGAAAAAATCTTATTGTCTCACTAGTGTGAGAAATTGAACAAGAAAATAGGACCTGAAACACAATATATATTGTGAACTGGGAGAAAACTGTGCAAATAAAGAAAACTATGATGGTGGAAAGAGGAAAGGAAGAAAGGGAAAAATATATAAGTAAACACAAACACAAATAGCACAAATACACATAGTTAAGATAGTTTTCAGCTAGTTTCAGTTCCTTGAGAAGAAAGTTTTGTGCTAATATTGTTTAGACAAGATACCATGCCTATATCTTGTACTCTGATTAACTAATATGAATACAACAATATGTAATGTGTCAATTATTTAACTGTCCTACTAACCTGTTTCAAAACTCAATTTCACTATTTATCTTTTTTCTCTTTATAATTAAAAAATATGAGAAGTTATTCCTGAAAATATCTAGCAAAAAAACCCTTAAATTATGTATAAAATCTAGTACCATGAAGAAAAAGATTCAGTAATTTTAATATTTGAAAGTAGGATACTGTATCAGAGAAGAAAGTATTTAAAAACCTTTTAAAGGGAGGTAAAAGAAATATGTACAATATCTAAGTGAGCAATATTTGTATTATCTGAATTCTCTACTGAATCAAAAATTTGTGTATAAAGAATATGACAGATGTGCTAGACGTGTAATCTAAACATAATTCATGGTAGATAAAATCCAAAGAACCAATAAATTCATTGAAAATATATCATTTTAGAAGTAATCCTACATTTGTCTGATATAGTAGAAAATTTAAAATCTATAATAATGTTAATTAGATATAGTGGAACATAAGTTACCAAAATATTAGTAGTATTTATAGACTGTTACAGTAAATTTTAAGAAAGCAGTTTTTTGTGCCTACGGGTAAAATTCCAGTACCATAAGGTGCAGTTTCACTTCTACTCTTCTCTTGTTTCATGAAATTATAAACTATGCATATAAATATGTTACTTATAGAATTGTTTCTAACAAACAATAAATCAGGAAAGACCTTAAAATTTATCAATAGTTAAGATTTTAAGTAAATAGTTTAGATTTGGGATATAGCTATATAATACAGTACAGTTAAATTCATGAGTAAGCAAAATGCATTGTAGATATTTGGTAAACAGGAAGGAGATGTTCAAATGGGAAAGGAACAAGGGGGAATGTAGGGAGAATAAAAAGGACAGGAAAAGAAAACAAAGAACTGAAAGAAAAAATAGAAACAGAGCTTTTGTATTTTTTTTTTTTTCTGGTACCGGGAATCAAACTTAGGACCTTGCACTTGCCAGGCAGGCTCTGTGCCACTGAGCTAAATCCCCAGCCCCTAAAGCTTTTGTAAATAAAGAGGGGTAGTAGGGTTGAAAGGAGAGGATGGTATTTGGGAAAAAAGAAGAATTAAGATATTTTTTGTACAATTAAAAGTCCATATGATGAATGTGATCATTATATATTCCCATATTATATATTCAATAAAATTAATTTTTAAAATTATGAGCAAAAAGTAAATGGCTTTTCACCTGCTGACATAAATCATCTCCAAATTCTGTTATATTATGGATATAAGTTTCTAAGTCATGGACAGAATGAGCTCATGGTACAAACACAGGCATGTGTACTGATTGGTTGGAAAATGTATCTGTTAGGTACGTTCAGGTGGCTGTGTGTGTGCACCTATAGAGAAACATACAGAAATATTTGAAGAAACTGGTAATGATAGATATTTCTTGTAAAAGGAATGACTGAAATGAGAATAAAAATAGGGTACTTTGTACTTTATATAAATATATGTACTTACTATCCTTTAGAAAGATTATGTTTGCTATTGGGGGAAAATGAGGGTATTAAAAGTGAACAAATGCAATAGGTAGTTATTTGAAAGCAGATGACTGTGAAATCTCTGGGATTAGAAGACATTATTTAGTAGGGAGATAAGATGTGATAGTATCCTTTCTAGTAAATATATCAACTGTTATAATGAATGTGTTTATGCATACTACTGAACAAAATTTCATGTTTCAACAACCTCTAAGTAATTGCTTATAATATATAATTCATCAAAATTATGAGAATTTCACATATCATTTTTCTATCATATTGAGAATAAATGTGACTTCTTAGAAAAATTAACAGTTTCTCTTAGAGAGCACTTTGATTTAAAAATAAAAATTAAATGGGCAGGGTAATACGACAAACTAGAAGTTAGATTATCTCTCTAGTTCAGATTCGGCCTCCGATTTACTTATAAAGTGTGAGGAGGGAAACTGATTATGTTGGACAGAGTTTTCAGAATTGTTAGATTGAAAGAGTTTTGGATTCTCATCCAGATACAAATTTGTGGTATTTTGTATCTTTGAGTCCAATTATTTCCTAAAATTCACAAATCCAGGCCTTGCTTCTCCTCCCAACAGATCATTACTTTACTGTAAGTTTCTCCAGAAACAGAGCTAGGGAAAGGATATTAAATTACAACAGCTACTTGTGAAATGACTTCAGGAAATGCCAAGTAGGAAATGAGGTTTGAGGGCATGGACAAGCAGGCAACAAAGGAAGAGTGTGGTGTGCTCTCAATCTAGTTATTCCTGTGCACACTGAGGCTTGATCTTACTCATCCTACTCTCAGTGATCTAAGGAGACTGAAGAGTACATCTCTTTTTATAAATAAAATTTCACTGGAAGAGCCAGATCTCTTTATGTTCTGCCTACAGACATTTCTATCCTAGAAGGGTATGCCCTGAGGAGTGAGAATAAAGGACAATAGGCTATCTTAACTACTAGTCATTGGATAATTAGGATAGATACTGAATAATCTAAAACCTTTAAATATGTATTATATATCTCTTTAAAGAAAAGTTCCCTGGCCCTGGTCATATTCTATTGCTAAAATGTCATTATATTGGGAGATTTTCTTTCATTACTGCTTTTTAAGGTCAACTTTGATTAAGATTGTAATCTTACGGTAACTTTTAGCTGATAACAAGACACTTAACCAATCTATGCATGAACCAGGCATCAATTTTTTTTCATTCTTTTAGTCCCTTGGAGGAAGCTTTAAAAGACCATCTATGTGGGTAAAGAATTAAGGTCAGTGCATCAGAGGAAGGTGACAGAATATCTCAGCTACCCACTTCTGCAACTCTTGTACCCTCTGCATTATCCTGCTTTAGAATTTTATATTTGACATTTTAAGAGCTTTATGTACTTGGAGAAAGACTATCTCTATCAAGGGTAGCTGTTCATTAACGGTAATCATAATAACAACCTATTCACAAATGTGCCATGCATACAGTGAGCCCACATACGATACTCTTATGGCTTGTATCTGGATGTCCCTCCAAGTCTCATGTGGTCACAGGTGGGGCATTTTGGAGGTGACTTGATCTCATGTTTATAAAGCTTCAATTAAGGGTGCCCCACACTGGGCATGAGTGCTATCCATCCTAAGGTCAGGCAGCCTCGATGAAATATAAGGGACAGAACGAGTGCTGCTACCATTGCTTGATGCTGCTGCTGGTGCTTCTGCTGCTACTGTTGTTGCTTGCTGCTTTGTTGTTCTTTATCTGCCATAACTGTTCCTTCCCTATGTTGCCCTCTGCCGTGCCAACCTGGCTTGGTGTCGGCTGACTATGGACTGAAACCTTTATGAACTGTGAGCTGAGATAAACCTTTACTCCTTTAACTTGTGGCTGTTGAGTATTTTGTCTCAGCAATGAAGAAAGTAACTAAGACAGTTACCTTCCTTGTTTAATCCTTATATACTAATCCAATATTCCCTTTGGCCTAAATTGTTCAAAACCAGACAACTAGAGACAACCATTACTACCAGAACATGGTTTGCTTATGGATCTTATATAGCAGTGATGGTGAATTTTTTAGAGCTTTCAATGATACAAACAGCCATAGGTTCACCACCACTGTAAGATGGAGTTTGAAAGAAATTTTAAAGATGAGGAAAGCTCCAGAAATTTGGCCAAAGTAGTTCATCATTAACTTAGGGGGTGAAAACTGTGAAATTCAGGCATGAAATTGAGCTTGCTAGTGAAAATGTCAAAGATGATGCTAGATATGAAAGCTTAATGTAACAGGATCAATCTGGGATAGAAAAATACTTTGAGGCTAAACTGAAGCCAAAGGATACATTAAAGGGAGAAAGACTGATTTAAGGGCGAACACTGAGCCATCATGGTTTCATAGGTCAAGAAAATGATGAGAAGAAACAAAGAGGAGATGAGATGCACACTCAGGGAGACAGTTGTGAACAAGTGAGGTGGAGCTCCATATTTTACCCACAAATGTGCCAGAACAAAGATTAAAATTAGCACTTTAAATTCTGAGAATTTTCTTTACATTATTACTTTTAAAGGTTACATTTTTTGGAAGTATCACTGTGTTTTGCATCTGAAGAAACTGAAGCCTAAAAGTTAAGTCATTTACCCATCTTGCTGTGCTAGGGCTGAATAATCTCTATTTGAATCCAGGCCTCTCGGATTTGAGTGACCAAACTTCAATATCACCTTCCCTTCTCTTGCTAAAGGCCATATATCCTCCATTCACCTAATTTAAAATCAGTTATTTCTTTGCTGTCTGTATTCATCACAAATTTACAATTGCATTTGGATGTGCTTTGTCATCTATTACTGTCACATGATGGAAAGAGCCTTGAGAGTCAGCTCATGCCCCACCCATTATGTTAATTTCACTTTAGGGTTGCAGAAAGGAAAGGGACAGTTTATAGTGCAACATAGCTGTTAAAAATCGCAGGCCATAAAGCCAGATGGACTAATTTTAGATCCTAATTCACCACTTGTTAAATTTAAGTGACCTCAGAAGAGTTATTCAATTTTCTATGTTTGTAAATGAGACTAACAATAGCACCTACTTCACAGAGTTTTATGATTCAATGCATTAATTGGCATAAAGCAATTAGAACACTGTTAGTGCTTAATAATATTATAATTTTATAGGACTTATGAAACATAATTAATAAGCTCATTATGTATACAATTTAATGGTTGTTAGTATACTAGCCAACTAATTCACTGTCATCTATATCTAAGTTCTGAATATTTTTATATTCTCAAAAATAAAGTATATACTCATTAAGTTTTGTTATGGTTTGTGTCTAGTTTTCCCCCCAAAGCCTCATGCATTCATGGGGCAGGCTTCTAGAGTTCTTGACTGATCCATGGTCCAATGCTGAGATTATGGCTATGAGTGCTATACCACCGAGGGCTGGGTAGTTTGCAAACAATAAAAGGGAATAAAAGAACCTGCCCTCTCACACTGCTCCCCTTTGCTCTTGTTGCTTTTTCTGCTTTCTGCCCACCACCATGAACTGTTGCCCTCTGCCATGTGCCAATCTTCCTTTGAACCTGCTGACTGTAGTCTGAAACTTCCACAAACTGTGAGCTAAACCAACCTTTCCTTCCTTAATTCTGGGTGTCAGGTATTTTGTCTCAGCAACGAGAGGAAAGTAATCAAGACAGGTGTCATTCTCCATTCTCTGTTGCTGTAAGTGACAGATAGCAACAATCAACAGTGTTGTCTCTCTGGATGTCCTACCTGCACATTTCATATAAGTGGAATCGTATAATACAAAAAAAAATGTGGTTTCTTTCACTTTCTGTGATATTTTCAAGTTTCATTTGTGTTAATTCATGTATCCATATTAATTCCATGTTTAAATAATGTATTTTATGGAAGTAACACATTTTTTTCAGTCATTTATCAATCAGTATATTCTTGATTTATCTCCAATTCTGGCTTTTCTGAATTGTTGAAATAGTAATGTACAAGTTTTTGTGTGAGGACATATTTTTACTTATTCTGAGAATACACCTCAGAATGGATTCACTCAGTCATAGGGCAATTCTGATATGAAATTTCTAAGAAACATGAAATTGTTTACTACAGTGACTGCACCACTTTCTATTTGCATTGGCAATGTATAAATATCCCTTTTTCACTTACTTGCCAACACTTGCTATCGTCTATAGCATTTTATCATAACCATCCCACAGAGTGTAACCTATTTCATGGTTTTGATTTGCATTTCTCTAATGACTGATTGTGATCACATTTTTCATAGATTTATCAGCCATTTGGATGTCTTCTTTGAAAAAAATGCCTTTTCAAATGCTTTCTCTGAACGTTAGATTATGCATCATCTTATTGTTGAGTTATAGCAAGTCTTTTCTCTTATTTTTGGTTATAATTTCACTTTAATAGTACTGTTCTTTGAAGCACATTTTTTAATTTTCAAAGAATTTTTGTATAAAAAATTTTAGTTTTTATTTTATTGTTTATGTTTAATACCATATGTGAAAATGTATTTACTAATCAATATCATGAAAATTTATATCTGTATTTGTTTCTTCTAAGTATTTCATAATTTAACTCTCAAAGTTAAATCTTTCATTAAATTTGAACTAACTTTAGTGTATGCAATGAGGTATCCAACTCTTATTTCTCAAGAAAATATCCCAAAGATTGTTTATTGGATTATTCTGACAACTTTTTAAAATAAAACTTATCATAAATGTAAAGGTTTATTGCTTCACTCTCAATGAAATTCTGTATTTTTATTTGTCTTATGCCAGTGCCCTATTGACTTGATTACTACCTAGATTTTCAGAAAGTTTTAAAATTCAGAACTGTGAGCTCTGAAATGCTGTTCTTTCACAAGAATTTTAGATTATTTGGGTTCCTTATCTGTTCATATGCACTTCAGGATCAACTTCTAAATCTCTAAAAAAATTTTGATTAGTATTGCATTTAATCAGTAGATCAATTTTTTTCTGTTTTCATTAGAAAAATATCAGATTTTCTAACACCTGAACATAGAATTCCTTTTGATTTATTTAGGTCTACTTTAATGTTGTCCCTCAGTTTTGCACTTATTATTTAAATTTATTCCTATCATATTATTTTTGTGTTACTGTAAATGGAATTGATTACCAGATTTCATTTTTTTATTTTATATTGACAAATAAGATAAACAAAGTTTGTGTTTGTGTACTGATATCCTGTGTCTTTGTTAAATTATTATTTCTAGAGACACAGAATAGCAAAAACAATATCAAGTAACAAGAGTAAAGTAGATGTCATCATATTGAATTTTAAACTGAAAAGCTCCTGTGATAGAAACAGCATAGTCCTGGCACAAAAAGAGACTTATGGCTCAATGGCACACAATAGAGCAAGGAAACTCCACACCCCACTGCACATTTAGCCATCTGATCTTTCATGAAGAACTCAAAAACACACTGGTGGAAAGATAACTTGTTTAACAAAAGGTGCTGGGAAAAAATGGCTGTACAAACCAGAAGACTGTAGTTACATCTGTGTCTCTTAACAAGTACTAAACTAAAATCAAAATGCATTAGAAAGCAAACCAAATATTAAAACATGAACTTAATCAGTGGGAAAATAAATAAAACACTTAAAGAATAGGTATGGAAATATTTCTGAACAGAGCCCTCATTACACACAAAAATGGTATCATCCATCATTAAATGGGATTATATTAGTCATTTTTCTGTCATTGCTTAGAGAACCCAAAGTTAAATGGGGAAAGATTTTTTAGCTTACAGTTTATAGAGATTTCAGTCCATAGTTGGTTGGCTCCAAGGAAGAGTGGCACATGGCAGAGGGATATCATAGAAGAGACAGTTCATGGTTGACAAAGTAGCAAAAGCAACAAGGGAGAGAGAGACAAGCCTCTTTCTGTCCCTTATATTGTATCCAGTCTACTGGGAAATCAAACCAGTGCACTGATCCATCAATTACTCATCCTTAATCCCAGCATTGCACTACAAGTCAATCACACACTCAGGATTCAACCATCTCTGAGAAGACCATAAGACCACATGAGACTTTGGGAGAACATCTAGACATAAACTCCAACATGGATCATGTCAAGTAAAACACTTCTTCACAGCAAAAGAAACTATGAACAGAATGATGAGACAACCTACAGAATGGGAAAAAGGTTGACAGCTACACGACAAGCAGAAGACAAATATCTGATACATACAAACAACTCAAAAATATTACACCTCCACCAAGTAAAAGAACCAATCAAGACATGGACAACTGAATGAAAAGAAAAAGTACAACTTATCAATATACACAAGAAAAGATGTTTAACATCTGTAGCCATTAGAGGAATGTAAATTAAAACAAGATGAGATGCCATCATACTCTAAAAAGAATAGCTATCATCAAGGAATACAATAAGAAAGAAAAAAAATTAAACAATATTTCAAAAACAAGGTAGAAGGGTAACAATGATTAATACATCTAATATTGTTATTTTTAAACTAGTTACTCAGAGTACAAGATATTGGTATTTAATTGTCCAAATAATATTAGCACAAATGTTTCTTCTCAATGAACTGAGAGAAATTGGTAGTATAAAGATCTTAAAATATATATATGTATAGTTACTCAGAGTACAAGATATTGGCATTTAATTGTCCAAATAATATTAGCACAAATGTTTCTTCTCAATGAACTGAGAGAAATTGGTAGTATAAAGATCTTAACATATATATATGTATATATATACATGTATATATTTTTTTCTTTTCCTTTAAATATAAAAGTTATGGTAAAATACCAAAAAAATACAATAACAACAATACTGGTGAGACTCTAGAGACAAATAATCCTTCTACACTGCTGGTGGGAATGTAAACTAGTACAAACATCATGGAAATCAGTGTGGAGATTCCTCAAAATATAAAAATAGTCATTTCATTTAACCAAGCTATTCCTCTTCTATGTACCTTCTCAAAAGAGTTAAAAATATCATATTATGTGGTCCATTCATACCAATGCTTAGAGCAGCTCAATTCATAGTAGCTTAATCTTGGAAGCAGTCTGTATGTTTATGAACAGATGAATGGATAAAGAAACAGTGGTGATTATACACAATATTGAAGACTAACTTTGAGTCATTTGTAGAAAAAAAAATGCACCTTGAAATGACAATGCTTTTGAAATTTATTTTATTGGTGCATGTTTACAGAGCATGAAGTTTGCATTCGCCGTAGGGTGCAGATACATGTACATTACACATCTTGACTCTTTTTGAATCCCCCTTCCCCTTCCTTCACAACTCCCTCCCTTAATTTCTAGATACCATTTGCCTGTTTTCACATTATTATATTACTTTAGTTCATGTTTATAACATACATTTCATTCGCTATAGGTATTTGGCACATGTGTATGAGACATGTTAATATTTTTACTCTGCCCCCATCATCTCTTGGACCCTGCTTCCCACGTGCAAAAATGCTTTATTCCTATTTCCTTCTATCCATCCTCTATTTTACTCTTTACTCTTTATCTTACTCAAATGCAGGATACCGCACAGTATTTGACCTTGTATGTCTGATTTATGTTATTTAACATTAAGTATTCTTGGTGTACTCATTTTTCTAGAGATGTCTCAAATTTCTCCTTCTTGCAAAGCAATATGTTCTTCCATTATGTGTAGCTACCACATATTCTTATCCACTTTACTTTCAACTGTTGATGGACATCAGGCTGCTTCCACAATTTAATGTTATAAACTGTGCTGCCACAAAAAATGGTATGCATGTATCACTTCAAAATTATGTCTTTAGTTCTTATAGGGGGATACTCTGAAGGGAAATAGTAAAGTCAAACTGAATTTGTAATTTTAGTTCTTTGAGAAGTTTCCAATCTGATATTCATAATGGTGGTATGAGTTTGAATTCCTTTTTCAGCCCAGCCACACCAGCATTTGTTACTCTTTGATCTCTTGGTCAGTCTTTCTGGTGTGAGATGAATTTTCAGTATTGTTTTAATTTGGATTTTTCTAGTAGCCAGAGATGCTGAATATTTTTCATGCTTATTGATCATTTGCATTTTTTTCTTCTGAAAAGTATATATTCATTTCACTTGCCTTTTACTTTTGGTGGTCTAATGCTTTTTAAATTCCTTATATATTTTTGATATTCGTCCTCTGAGGAATAGTTGGCAAGTTTGTTTCCTCACCTAAAATTTGTCCATTCATTCTGCTCATTGTTTTCTTTGCTGTGCAAAAGCTTTTCAAATTTGATTTAGAAACAAAGCAGGACACATCATAATTCCTGACCTCAAGTAATACTACAAAACAACAGTGATAAAAATTAAATGGTGTTGGCATAACAGCAGTCGTGTGGATCAGTGGAACAGAACAAAGGATACAGAAACATCCCCAAACACACTCTGCTATTTGATCTTTGACAAAGGTGCTAAAACTATACCATGGAGGGAAGATAGCCTATTGAACAAATGGTGCCAGGAAAACTGGCTATTCATATACAGAAGATCAAAGGTAGAGCAGTATCTCTCATTGTGTACTAAACTAAAACCTAAATGGATCAAAGAGTGATACCATAATATGAAGTAATCAGACAGACAACTTAAATATTGTGGGGCCTGTCTTATATGAAAAACCAAAATATAAATAAAGAACAAAATGATAGCTAATAGGAAACAGGGAATTAGATCATTTGCAAAAGAGAAAGGGACACAGATGAAAGAACAGAGTTAGAACAGAGGAAGATGAAAAACATTAAAATGTGTTATGTATATCTACTAACTATCTGCAATGAATGTGTTCATTATGTACTGCAAACATGTACTAATGAAAATAAAGTGCTTAAATATCAAAAACTAAATTGCTATTTCTAATGGTTTTGTGTGTATATATTCCTTAGAATATTTTATAAACAATACTTTGTCATCTAAAAAGCTTTCCTTTTTCCACCCACTATGGATACTATTTCCCTTCTTTTATATCAGGGCTTGGACAGCCAGTCAAATGTTGAATTGATGTGTAAAGAAAATCAGTGACTGTCTTATTCTTGATATAACAAACATTCAGTGATTCATTGTTAAGTGTGCTGTATATAATCTTAACTGTTGGTGTTTGCCAGGATTTTTAAAAATTCTTTTAATTAGGGTGCACCTATCCTTATGATCTCACTGACTTTCAATTGCTTCTTAAAAACCCTGCCCCCAAATTCCTTCACCTTGAGATTGGAGATTGAAATTGTGAATATCAGAAGGCAAAAATTCCTTTCCATGAAAGTGTACTGTGTTTGTCAAATGTCATTTTTAGTATCAATTGAGATAACATTGTGGTTTTTATTCATCCTATCATAGGAAATATTGTATTTATTGATTTTCATATGATTAAATCATCTTCACTTTCCCAGGATAAACATACATTGTTATGATGTGAATCTTTTCATATGTTGAGACACTCACTCTGCCAGAATTTGGTTGTGTATTTTTCTATCATCTATATCCACAAAAATTATTAATATGTAGTTTTCTTCTGAAGGTTTTACTTTTCAGTGATGGGTAATAATAGCCTCATATTGCATGAGAAAGTGCTCCCTTCATCTGATTTTTGGAATGATTTCTAAAAGACTTATGCAAATTCCTCAAGAATTTGTTGGAATACACAACTAAAATCTCTGATCTGTGCCTTTGTTTGGAGAATTTCATGACTATTAATTTAATCTTTTAATTGTTATATATCCTGAGGGTTTTTTTTTTTTTCTGTAGTCATTTTCAGTAGTTAGTGTCCTTTCTGGACTCAGCTACTTAATTTTGCTGGTGCAAAATTATTCACTGTATTTCCTTATAATCCTTTCTTTTGTCTGCCATGTTTAGCTAGTTTCTGATTTTATCAAAGTCTTTCTTTTTCTCTTTACTAATCTAGATAATACTTTATTTTGTTAATTTCTGAAAGAACTAACTTGGTTCATTGACTTTTTTTCCTGTGGGTTTTCTGTACTTTATTTCTAGATATTTGTATTCTAATCTTCATTACTTATTTTCTTCTCATTGTTCTGGATTTGCTTCAGTATTTTTGTAGTTTCTTAAGTCAAAGGTTTGGTTATAAATTACAAGGTTCCTTCTATTTTTGAATGTAGCCATTTACTTTCATAAACTGACATATAAAGCCAATTCTTTCCAAGCGACCCTTTTGAGGATTCTAAACCTCTTTCATCTGCTTTGGTGAAAGCCAGGGTGCTGGCTTTCCTGGTGGCTGTGACAGTGTTGGCTTTCAGGGCTACAATGTAGATGGGGACAGAGTGAAACAACAGACAAACACAATACCAGAAAGTTTCCCATCCTTATAGTTACAGAGCTATTTTTCTTGAATAGGACTTTTTTTGAAACCTGTGCTTCATTTGAAAAGTACCCAAATGACTAATTTTTCATTTTTACTAGTATTCTGAGTATTTTAAAGAGAGAATATGTTGTTTTAGAGGTCTTTCCTCTACAATTCTTCTTGACTACTCAATGCTTTTACTAGTAAGCCAAATTTGAACTAGTGTTTGCCCAGAACAGAGGTATCTTAGTATATTAACATTTAAGAAAGAGCTCAATGGGAAATCCGTGCAATTACTAATTTTCAAGTAATTTTACCCAGGATTTAAAATTTTTATTAATCCCTGTTTGCAGCACATAAAGTTGGATATGTGTGCACAGTTGGCACTTGGACATGACTCGTCTTGATTTTTTCTACATCCCCTTTCTTTCCTTTACTTGCTCCTCCCTCCATTTCTTGTCTCATTTATTTGCAAAAGAAAAAGTTTTATGTCTTTGATTTCCATATTTCTTAAACACTAAAAGTTTTTTTTGAAAATGAAATGTTATGTAGAAGAAAAATAAATACAAAACAGTTTGAAATAAAGTTATTTTGAGAAGGAGAGAGGTCCTGTATGGACTCATGACTGCTTCCCTCTCTGTGGAAAGCACTGAGGAACCTCCTCAGAAACTGCAGGATTTACATAGATACCATTTGCAAAGTAAAGTGTCAGTCAGCAAAGGTGAGGCTGGCAGAGGGATGTGAGAGGAGCTGTCTTCAACAATACCCACATGTGCTCATGGAGGTTGTCTTAGTTGCCTTGGCAGTGGCTGAGCACAATATCTGCCACTCGCAGTTTAAAGGAGGTGAGGCTAATATGTGCCATCTATTTACTATCCAAGGTGGGCTGGCTACAAGGCAGCACTGCTGGGCAGAGGGGCATGGTAGAGGACAGCTTCTCACTGCACGGTGGACGAGAAGCAGTGTGAGCCTTCCAGACCAGGCATCCAGTGGCTCATTTTCTCCAACCAGGATTCTTCTCCCAACATCACATTTAGCTATAAACTCATCAGTGGTTGGGTCTATCAAACAGTATTAAACTCCCATGGCCCAATCACCTCCCCCAATCCCCACCTATGAGCACAGGAAGCTTTAGGTGGACATCTAGATATAAACCATAACACATGTCTTTGATTTCTAGACCAATTCTCTCTTTCCTCACATAGAAAAGCTCTCTAATGCTACAATAGTCTCCACTGTATTTAATTAAGGTACTATTCATTTTCATTTTGATACACATTATTTTCATCAAATAATCAACGTATGTGCAGTTTGCTCCCTTCTGAAATATGTATTTAACTTGAAATGCATGCTGGCTATGTCTTTTGAGTAATAACAACAAAACAAATATTTGATGCCAAAAGAACAACAAAACTAACAGCCTTGAAAGAAGTTAAAACAGAAAATCCTTGTCTGAATAAAGGGCATTCACAAATAAAATTTTATGCCACATCTTGGCAAAGAAAGAAAAGAACAAATTAAAAACCAGTGCAGAAGAATTGCAAGAAAATGCAATATTCCAATAATAAACTAACTTTATCCTTTGAGCATTTGGGTTTAATTATACCATCATACTATCCTTATATTTTCTAACTTTTTAAAAGGGACTTTTAAAATATGAAACAAATAGTGAAAATTCTTACATTCTGAACAGGTTTCAAACAACATTGCGTTGGTTAAAATTTGTGGAATAATAAATGCATCACATTGATTTCAAGAAGAGAAATATTTTCTTTTCCTAGTCCATGTTGAAAATTTGAAACTTCTTCTTCAGGGCTCTGTGAAATAATTTTATTGAAAACTAGGGGCATCGGTACTGTGACTGAATATCATTGATTTTTAAGAAGCTGCTTCATAACGTGTTTCTCATTCACTTATTTTACTCATTCATCCAACAAGTAATAGTTTTATAAGTGCAATAATATTTGTTAGATATGTGAACACTATTTCCCAAAGAATTTTCAATAAATCTTCATTTTATTTAGACATAATATTGATTCATCTGGTATATTGCAGATGAGAAATTTAGAAAAGGTCTTCTATTCTAATCATGAACTTTCTCTAAATCTAATTTTCAGCCCAGAGTAAGAAAATAAATCAATCTGTCCATGTCCAACATGTATCCCTGCTTCAGGATTACAAATATTACTAGGGCTAACACCATACTTTCCTAGAGTGGATACTGAGTCAAACATAGTCCATTAAGATGTACAGTAAGAAAGGAACTGATCTTCCAGAGAACAGCATGTAGAACACACTTTGCAGGGCATTTTTGCCAGTGCCAACCTTATTCTTGACTGCCTAGGAAATAAGCAAACACATTTTAGTCTCCTGTGTTCCTGAACCTACCTTGACTTTACTAGGAAGAGTTAGTTGCTTATTCCTCTGCTTCACAGAACTGGGGATATACCTGCATTTTAATAAAATTAATAATATCATTTCAATCATTGCTTTTGTATCTGTCTCTTCTACATTAGCAAGCACAAAAAAGTATCCATGGGATCTTCATAATTCCTGTGCTGATCAAAGAGCAGATTTCAATAAATGTATTTTAAAGGAATGAAGGAAAGAATGATATATGATACATGAGAAAAAAGAAGGAATTTGTTCATTTTGTTTGATCAGTAAGAAAGAACTAGTTTACATAGTCAAGGTGAAACGAGAAATGCTCGACACACTAACTTGATATCTTGGCTATCTGTAAGATCTAAGGAAAAGCTTTGTTCCAGACCAGAAGCTATAGACCAGTTTGTCTCTTCATCTGATTCACTGCAGTTCACTTCTTAACTAAAATTAAGGACATGCCTGTTATCAAATTAACAGATGAACAGAAAAGAGACACATTATTCCCAGCGCATTCTAACTTCCATTCTATAAGTAAGAAGGCCTCTAACTTGGATAAAACCATCTAGATTCTTCATAGAAATTTCTGAAGGTGCCAAGAAAGTTATTTATTAAATTTTGAAAGATACAAGAATGCGTCTCAAATGTAAACCCCAAAAGTGTCTCTCCAGCAAGCTTGCTGATATAAAGAATGCTCAACATGAGAGGAAGACAATTTCTGGTTTGTATATGGGATGAGGAGGTGAGAAAGTATTCAGGGGATGGCACATCAGCTCTATTCTAGTTGTCTTTTTCTCTTTCCCCCCGCCGCCCAAAACTGGAAGGATAACTTGATGAGAGTTTTAGAAAATTAAACAGGAGTTGGTGTACTTGTACACACACATACAGGAGTCAGAATGACAAAACAGAACAAAAGCTGACTATTACACATCCTTCTGTGTTCACTAAGGCTTACAAAAATGAATGTTGAGTAGCTGCAGGTAAGAACCTGTAATTAAAGGATGATAATATAATCTCTTAATATTAAAAACAAAGTTTTAAAATTTAGAAATCCCAATTTGTCTTTCAGTGAAGGCCTGAGTCTCAATACTCTCCTTCAAGTAAAGTTTGAAATATTGAGTTGGTCAAACACAGTTTCTTTTCTCTAGCTCATCTTTGCCTGTGCTTCATCAGGTCTTATGAGAAGTGATGCTAAGGTCTCCAAGGTCCAAGAAGTGCAATGGGAGTGGGGTGGCATAAAGAAGTGAGATTCTGTCACAGTGTGTGGCAGTCCTGACACCTCAGGAAGTGGAGGGTAGAGGACTGATAGGATGAATCTCACACTCCAGCACTGCTGCCACAATGGCAGGGAGGTGCATGTGGAGTCAGTTCTAGGATCAAAATTATTTTAAGGCTTTTCTGTATCCCCTTAAGTGGTGTCTGCTTCAGGAATCCAGAAGTGTTTGGTGGCTGAATTAAAATAGACTTCAGAAGGCAATGCCTTTTTGTAAAATTTGGGGGACATATTAGATTTCTGTGGCAGATGAGAACCCATCTTATGATTTAAGCAACATAAATTGATTGCCTTGTTGAATTAAATGTATTTCTTGTATGAAGCATATTGTTGGATCTTGTTTCTTGATCCATTCTGCCAGTCTGTCTCTTTTGATTGGCAAATTTAATCCATTTACATTGATGGTTACAACTGATATATATTGGCTTATCTTTGTCATGTTATTTTCCTGTTGTTTGTTTCCTACTATTACACTCTTTAATTGCATTCCCTCCTTGGTAGTTTCTCTCTGTTTTTGTGCTTAGAATTGTGGTGATTTTTATCTCTGTCTAGAATATCATTCAAAAGACAACCCACAGATTGAGAAAAATTTTAGCCAATTGTCCCTCATGCAAAGAACTTCTATCTAGACCATAGAAAGCATTGAAAAAAATTGTAACTCCCAAATATGAACACCCAGTCCAAAGATGGGTATCAGGAATGAATACATACTTCTCAGAAGAAGTAATATATATAGCAAATACTTGAAAAACTTTTCAACCACTAGTCATTTCAGAGATGCAAATTAAGAAAATGCTAAGATTCCATCTCATTCCAGAAAGAATGACTATCATTAAGAAATCAACTAATAGCAAATGTTGGATGGACTGTCTGGAAAAAGAACCCTTCCCCACTGATGGTGGGAACCATTGTTGGCACAACCACTGTGAAAATCAGTATGGAAATTCATCAAAAATCTAGGATTAGAGGTCCCATTCCCTGCAGCATTCCATGCAAATATACCTATTCTCATTCTGGGTCTCTCCCAGAAGAATTAAAGACATCATACCACAGCAACATATGTGCACCCATGTTTATAGCAGGACAAATTCTAACAGCTAAATGTTAGAAAGAATCCAAATACCCATCTAACTGAGGAATGAATAAAAAATATGTGATATTTTTATGCAATGGTGTACTACTGAGCCATAAAGGATAAACTCAAGATTTTTATAGATAAATGGATGCAATTTGAGACATATTCATAAGTGAAATAAACCAGACTTGCATGTGGAAACATCATATTGTCTCCCTGGTGTGAGAAACTGAAAGAGTCAATAAGTTCTAAAATATACAATAGATATTGTGAAATGAGAAGGAGTATTTTAAAAGGAAAAAGGAACTAGGATGGGTGAAAGGGGAAAGACAGTACGGAAAAGAAAAACATGAAAATCAGTTATACTATTAGGCATACTAGTTTATTAATAAGGACATTTTGTCATAATATCAATTGGAGAAGTTTTTATGCCCATATCTGTACCCTGAGCAACTACTTTAAAGATAATGACATGTAATGTATTAACTACTGTTATTCTCCCATTATTTGTTAGGAACTTTTGTTTTATCTGTTTTCCACAAAATAAAAAAAAAAAAAAATGATTGCCTTAGAGTCTGATCAGAAGCCTGTGCAGATCTAACAAGCCTGATATCGAGATGTTGTCAGGGCTTCAGCCATGTCTGGTGACTCCACAGAGGTAGCTTCCCTTGCTCAGTTAGATTGCTAAGATTCAATTCCTTGCAGTTCCAGGGTCAAAGACTTCATTTTCTTGCTGTTTAGAAACTAAGAGCTATTTTATGATTCTTGAAGCAATAATATTTCTCAGTTCTGAAGCAGTTTTTGACTTTCCCTTGTAAGTTAGCAACAGAAATTTAGGTCTTCTCACTTCTCAGCTCTCTGACTTTTTCCACATCTGCCTGTTCTCACCCAGCTAGGAACACTCCACCTTCTCAGACATGTAGGATCTCATTGGGTCCACCACTGTATTGGGACAATCTTTTCCTCTCCCAATCTCCCCAACTATCCTCACTTTCAGTTTAGCAAAGAAAACAGTCACAAAACAAATAAGATACTCTATTAATAGTGCAATGGACTATTTATAGTTATGTCATATCTACGTAGTTGACTAGTATGTAGAGGTAGAAATTGGTCTACATGAATGTGGTTATTAAGTGTTAAAGATTGAAATAATTTTAAACTAGTGGAAATAGAGATCCTCTTTAATAAATAATGTTAAGATCATAAACTGGTTAAAGAAAAATAATTACTTTAGTCCTCACCAAAAAAAGGGATTAATCAAAGTTTGAAACTTCAAATTAATATAACAAGAGATCTAAAAAGGAAAGATAAATATAATTAAAAATCTTTGACTGGGAGAGCTTATCATATTAGGTCATAAAACACATGAGTATAAAAGGAAATGATTGAAGTAAAATAAAACAAGACCAGAAGCAATCAACTTGGTGATAACCAAAAGGCTCATCAAATTAATTAATGTTCATCAGTAGAATGAATAAAATAAAGCTGTGCATTTCAGTATGAAAACATTCCTAAAACACTTTAGGTGAAAGCCTTAAAATGTAGTATTTTGTATGTAGCAAAATTAAACTTAAAACCATTGCAGGATATAAACGGTAATTTTTACATGAAAAATATTTATACAAAGATTTAATCATATCTTCAGAAATCAAAACTAAATTCCTTGAAGGCAAATATACATGTACACTACTTTAGTTATATTCACCACAAACAAAAACTTAAAAAAGCTATTGCATTAATCAACTATACTTACTTGCAATAGTAATAACTTCAATATTATTCAATAATAATAATTTGATATTACTATTGCAATGGTAATAATAAAATAGTTATTTTCCATGTCATTAATCATAATTTTAATACATAATGGGGAGAAAGAGATAGAGAGAGGGAAAAGGAGAGAAAATTGTCCTTTGTTTTGATTTTATTCTGCAACATTTATAGAGTAGCTTCATATGTTCCTGATCTATTACAAACCATATTCAGTACTTTAGTAATTCAAAAAAATAAATGCCACTTTCTGTTCTGTTCATGTATATATGTATATATCCATTCATAGTTCTTTATCATACTATGGTAGAAATTATCAGGTTATATTTTTGTAATCATGCAATTACTAGAGAAACAACCAACCAATATATAGAGTTTACCTCTGGAATTTTTAATCTCTCAGAGTACTTTATACAAGACATTTTTGTGCCACTAGACACAAAATTTGATCCTCATGTACTAGTCAGTTTTCTGTTCCTAAAACTAACACTTGGAATTATCAATTTCTAAAGAGAAAGTAATTATTTTGGCTTACACTGATAGAAGTTACAGTACATGGTCAGGAGGGCCCATTGCTTTTAGATCTCACCGGCGATTGAAAGTGACAATGAAGCACATGAGGCACTGGCATTGTTCAGCTTGTGACCAGGAAGCAAAAGGAAGAAAGAAGGAAGAGCTAGGTCCATCATCGCCTTCAAAGCTATGCCTCCAATCATGTGAAGACTCCTGTCTCATTCCCACCACTTAGGGTTTTCACCACCTTCCAGCAGCACCTTCCTGAGAAACAGACCTCAAACACATGGGCCCTCAGGGTACATTCAAGACCCAAACTATACCACATGTAGACCTTGGTGGTCCATGTTATGAAGCAAGACACTCTGTAGGCAACACTGTTCATTACTCTTCTTTTCTATTTGAAGAGTATTACAGGTGACAAGGATATTTCTCATATTTCAGTGTTCATGGGTGAGCACATATCAGATGACCTACAACCATTCATATGCAGATATGTCTATTACATTTATGTAAAAGTAGTCATACAATCTAGATTTAAAATACAAAAAATCCCCTTTAATTTTTTGGTTTTTTTGTTTTTTGTTTTTCTCCGGTACCGGGAACCGAACTCATGACCTTGTGCTTGCAAGGCAGGCGCTTTGCCGCTGAGCTAAATTCCCAGCCCCAATCCCCTTTAGTTTAAAGATCCCTGAACTGTAAATGAACAATCCTTGTGGATTTACCTCAGGAAATTGATATTTTATTTTATTTTAAGGAGAATAAACAAATGATAACAAAATAACAGTTACATAGATAAAAATGAAACAAAGCAAAAACAATAAAAAATAATACAGAGTTTCAAAACAAAATGATAGGAATTAACAGTGGTTGTTATCATACACATGGTTATCTTCAACAAAGTTGCTCAGATTACCAGATGTAACAATGCAAGATTCATCGAAACTTTAAAGAGAATAAAAAATAATGAAAAAGAACATTAGAAATGATACAGAGCTTTACTGAACAAGATGGTAGAAATTCACCAGTGTTTGTTATATGGCATGATGTTGTCTTCAAATTAGTTGTTCAGATCACCAGATATAAACATGCAAAATTGGTCAAAAAAATTTAAGTATTAACTGTTTCTTTCAGCAAACCACCAGAGATCAGCAATACAATTATGTATATGTATATATGTATATATGTATATATTCCCTTCCTTCTTTCTTTTTGTTCTCCTTTCCCTCATCCCAGTTGTTCCTTCCTTTGAGCAATTACTTTCCCTTTCATAATATCTGTTTTACAGTTTGGGTTTTATTTACTCTTTCATGTTTTTACACTAGGAAGACAATACGGTGTTTTATCATGTAGGTCCAATTTATTTTATTTATGAGTATGGTCTCTAGTTACATCCACTTACCTATAAAAGCCTCGAGTTTATCTTTTTTATAGCTGAGTGATACTCCATTATGTAACCCTCACATTGCTTTATTTTCATCAGTATAGTAAAGAGTAGATGATAGTAGTGTTGAATGCCATCCTAGCACAGAACAACGGAATGCACACATACATGTACAAAGACAGATAAAGTAGTTGACCCAACACAAAGCAAGATGGGAATAAATTAATTGCTTTAGTTAGAGTCTGGTTTTTTCAGTTTAGAAATTCCAGGTTTGTCTGACATATGCATCAATCTCCTTCTTTCATGGAAAGTAACACTTGCTTTTCAGTCTGCTAGAAATAACCCTCGGCATGTTCAACAATGTTGCCCAAAACTGGTTTTATTTATTTTCAAAACTTTCAATGGGAAAATAATCCATTAGTTTCTTTTATTTGTCAGATCTCCTTGTATCTAAACTAAGCAAGCAAAAGGGAGTGTGTCTAAAATCCCCGTAGTCTGCACCTGCTTGCGAACACTGTGCAGAACAGTGCTTGAGAACACTCCCCTTTGCCCACGTGGATGTGGGGAGCCCCAGTGTGAAGCACAAGGACAGGAGACAAGTGATTATGGTTCATGACCTGAAATGAGTTTTATGGGCTAAGGACTGAGGGAAAAGGAAAGATTTTGTGATATTTGGAAGTTATATACAATTCCATTTTAATATTGTTGGAACAGACTCCAGCTTATGTCTTGATATGCTAACTGTGGTAGCTTCCTTGTTAGAAGGGCACAATTTTATCATGGCTAAACCTAAGATATTTTCTGTTTTGCCTTCACAAAAACTGCTGACCAGCTCTGATGTAAAGTCTCAAATTTCCTATAAGGAAACCATGCTATTTCCTCTATGGCTTGCATATTCTTTGATGTCACTATACTTTTCTCCCAATCATTTACCACACTGCACCGATTTCTGTTTGTACCATACTTCTACGTTTGTAATCTCCTAAATTAAACATATGAACTGTGAGATAAACACCAGCCCTCAGGATATGTAAGAGGCTGTTCTTAGATCATTCCATTCGCCTTCTCCATTGTACTCACTGCAGTTCCAGAGGATGAAAATCATACAGTGGGCTTTACTTCAGATACATTCTCTGCTGCTAGCCAGCTGTCTTGCACTTTTCCTTACTATCTTAAAAGTACTTAAGATTCATTTGAACAAATAATAAAACCTGTCAATTTCTTCAGCCCTCCAGGCTACCATTTACTAAATGTGATCTGATCTTTTATTCTTGAAGAAACAGTTAAGTCATTTATACTCTGATAAGACACAGTTATGGACATGTGTTGCTTTAAGGCAGACTCTTTTCCCCTAGGCACAAATCTTCTTAGATTCCAGACTCTGAGACTGAGAATATAAAATAAATGTAGTGGGAAAGAAACTGTGCTTCTGATAGCTCTTAGAAAAATGTTTTTTTTTTTCTAACATTCCAAATATTATAACACCAACGGATATTTTGTTTTGTTTTGCTTTGCTGTTTTGAGTTATCTTCATGGCAAGTGTCTCAATATTGGTAAAAAAACTCATTAACCTATTTTCTAGAAACTATAAATGGATTTATATTTTATACTGACATTGTATGTCTTTCATAAATATGAATTTATTACTTTTTGAAAGCATAGATCTACTTTTTAGGAAATATAAGTTTCCACTTATGTTTTTCTATCAATATTTGTGTATAGAGAAGGAGAATATTTTTTAAAACAAGAGAGAATACGTCCTAGTTCCATTATTATTCATTTTCAATTGCAGTCTGTATTCTGACTTTAAGACCAAAAGCCAATTAAGAACACACAGCTTCACTTATAACCTGTTTTGCCTATAAGAGGATGCTAATTTTCAAAATCCCTGCAGACTGATACGGAGCACAGATGTGCACAGCAGTAAGCGCACAATATGTAGGCATCCACCTTATCTTCCAAAGTAGCAGTTGAAAATGGCACTCAACCTAATTAGCTCTCAAAAATGATTTAAAAGGACAGGAACTGGGAGGAGAATCAGAGCCAGGCAATATGTTACTAAGTTTTGAGGTACAAATGTCTCTTTGGTAGAAAGTCTTTAAAAAGGTTTTAGATGAGGAGATGAAGGTGATTAAATGTTACACAGGGGTCAATCAACATTCCATCAGCCACCATCTTCCTGAGCCTCCACAAGAGGTAATGACCGCATTCTTCCTTTGGAATCATCCTTTAACACAGCTGCCACAGAAGGACATTCTGCCAGCCCCACTCTAGGTCTTGACTTCAACCTGTTTTTTCCAACTTCTTCCAGTGCCTGTAGCTTCCATGCCTTCTGTGGTACTCATAGCTCCTAACTTCTGATTCCATTCCCTCTTTTTTAATGTCTTTGCTCTGTTCCATGGATTTTTACTTAAAGTTCTTCATGGAATTCATTGTCTGAACGGGACCTATAGAGAGTATCTTGGAAGTATATCCCTGTTCCTCTCTGAGGAAGTAATCATATTGACAAAATGAATGATAAGTGAAATTCTAAAAACACACAATTTTCTGTAGACCTCCTGAGCTTTTTGTTGTTGCTCATTCCTGTTGTTTCATTTATAATATCAATGCTTTTGATAAAGTCTAGTTTGAAAAATTGTTTGAGGTTATTTTCAGAAGAACAACTGCATAAAATTTAGAAACAATCAAAAATGATACCAAAAATTGGAACAAAAGGCATTGAATGCTGTCTCTTGTATGCTACACTTAGTGAGGATAGCTTCATCCCTGCCTAGATATACAAAGGTCAATGTTATTCAAGTATGTTTTTATAAAATTGAATTGAAAAAATCAAATGTTTTATTATGTTCTAGTGGAGCTGGGAGTATAACTCCGTGGTAGAGCATTTGTTTAGCTTATACAAGGCCCTGGGTTCAATGCCTAGAACTATAAAGAAATAGTAAATAATTTCTTTAAAAAATGTGATCTATAATGTTTAAATTTTGGTAAATTTATTGTTTTATTCTTTAATATGTTAAAAACAATTATCTTCACAAGTTACCAAAATGAACTGAAAGAGATTGTTCAGAAATGAAATTGCCTTTGCTTAGCCCATTACTTAACATTCTTTATATGCTTCAGAGAAATAAGAAAACTTTTCCCAACTTGAAAACTTACTAGTTTGGATGGGAACCTAGATTTGAGCTCTTGCCCCACTCTTTACTATGTAGGTGTGTCACTGGGGAAGTTACTTAACAAAACTCCATTTTCTAATATTTGGTGCAGTTATGATAGCAGTGTAACTCCTTGTGATACACTAGGGATTAGTTTCGGGATTCAAATTCTCAGACAAACAAGTCCCTTATATGAAATGGCACAGTGTTTGTGGATAACCTACACAATCCCCCTGTGTACCTTACATCATCTCTGGATTATTTGTAATACTTCACACAGTACAAAAATGTTATCTAAATTGTTATTATGCTCCTTTGTTTAAGGAATGATGACAAGAAATAAAAGATCTATACTTGTTTATTGACACAGTTTTTTTCAAATATGTTCTCCCTATAGTTGACTGCATCCTTAGATATGGAACTTGCAGAAATGAGAAACCTACTACAGTACAGAAGAATATGATGCGAATTTGTTATATAATGCTGTTTAATTATACAGTAAAGGGTTAATAAAGATCACTTCTTCTGTCTTTCCTCTGAAGTTTTATTAATTCTATCCTTTTAAGCTGGTTGTGATACTTGGATGGTCTCTAAGCATTCTCTCTCTCTCTCTCTCTCTCTCTCTCTCTCTCTCTCTCTCTGTATCTCTCTTTCACTCTTTTTCTCTCTCTCTCTTTCTCCCAACAGGGTCTCATTGTGCAGTTCAGGCTGGCCTTGAGCTCACTTTGCAGCCCCAGCTAGTCTTGAATTCACAAAGATCCTCCTGCCTCAGCCTCCAAGTGCTGGGATTACAGGCCTGTACCACCACTTCCAGCTTTAAATTTCTACCCCTCCCCCTGTTATGTACTAACTATAAATCTGAATGAGCTGATTTTTGTAATGAACCATAGATTGATTTCCTCTATCAAGAGTTTGCTATATCCATTGCCTTTAGCTATTCTCTTTTCTTTCTGTAAAATGTTGCTCTCAACTAAGGAATGCTCATGGTTACCTCATTAGCGAATACAATGATGAGGTGATCACAGAATTTCCTGTATCTCACAAATGCATGTACTTGACCAGAATCATATTATCTGTTTTTCACTTAAATCAAGCATCTACCTTCCATAGAATTTAAGACAGATAAAAAAAAATGTGCTATATTCTGCTCAGATTATTGAATACATTGAACACATTTTAGAAGTGAGTAAAGAATTCTTTCTCAGCACTTAAAAGTTGGACTCCTACTTGTTTGATATTTTTATTTCATGATGCCTCCATCACTCTCAGAAGTACACAGATACACTTAATGAAAGACAAAAAGAGACAGAGAGAGGGGACATAGAAAAAGAGACAGAAAGACAGACAAAAGAAAACACAAATGTATTTAATATTTTATAATAATTATTTTTAATTAAAACTCATGAAATGATCTTTCTGGACTAGTCTAGAAATATTTGGATGGGATGGGATGCATATTTTATATAGTTTGAAATTCTTTTTCTTGATAGACATGTAAGATAGATGCTGAGGCTTGTGCCTCGTAGTTGAAAATTCAGGAATCTCTGCACAGGAAATTAAAACAGAAACCTAGGGGTACCTTGGTTGCCATTCAAGTCATGAAGCCAGACAGTATTCATTTCCATCTGGGTCAGAACTTTAGCTTGTCATTTCTAAGAGAAGAAACAACTTAAAAATTAAGAACAGATATTACCTGGAAATTTCTAGTGATGATTTGTGAGGAAAATCATAGAGCACTATGGTGATTGTCAGTTAAACTTTGAAGTCTCCAGAAGGGCAAAGGAGAAGCTGCATCATGCCAGGTATTCTCACACCATTTGGCATTTGTAGGTCTTTTCAGAGACTTCTCAAGCCTACGGAGAAGTCAAGCAACCAAAATCCTATTTGCTATTGAAAACAGGTTGCAGCATCTTAGTTTCTTAATAAAAAGGCTGAGGTTGGCAAGATCTATTAATTTGGATCAAGGAGGGTTTCATTCTTTTTGATTCTTGATAAAATATGAACAGTGCTAATTTCCTAAAGAAAGGGATCATTGGTGAATCTGGGACCTCACAATTATGTTCCCATGTGTCCATTCATTATCAAAGCTAAGTGTACAGGTAAAGTGAGGTATTCTGATGACACATTCCAGTGTGGCATGGCTTTTCTTTTACCCCAGGCACAGGTGGGAACACTATTATATCTTATGTACTTAAATAAAGTCTGACTGACATGGATGTGCTCTTACTTTTGAATCCAAACTTGCCTTTCACCCATTTGGACTTTGCACTTTCCTTCCTGCCAATTATCTTTCCTTCTCTCTGCAAAAGGTTGCCCTCATATAAAGAATACTCATAGTCTCCCTATTAGAGGACACAATGCCAATTTGATTTTCTCAGCATGCCTTCTTAAGCAAATAAATCTCTGTACCATGTTTACTCTATTCAGCAAAGCACTGAACATTAGGAGACGGGGTCAGGTAACATATCTCCGAGTCAGAGAAATACAACACAGTGAACAAAGATAGTTGATTTTAACCTTGCTGGAGATTATTTCAATGCTAGTACAAGCTGATGACTGTGAATACTCTTGTTTCTCCATCCTGTTTCATACTGTATCAATAATACACTTTTCTGGCAATATTTATGTTTTTTCTGTTGATTTTTTGTTTTGTTTTGTTTTGTTTTGTTTTTGTACTGGGAATCAAACTCAGGACCTTGCACTTACCAGGTGCTGTGCCACTAAGCTGTATCTCCAGTAATAGTTATAGTTTTATCTGATTAGAAAGTCTTACTTCCCTCCAGTAACTCATTCATGTCATTATTTAATATTTAATTCGTGTTTATTATGCATGTTGCAGCCACTAAGATTATAGCAGCAAATGAGATGACTATGGTCTCAGGTTCCCATATGCTGCTGTACTTTTTCCCTTGTTCTCCATTTCCTATCTATTTCAGTTTATACTCTACGTGGGTGTGCCTTCTTGCTTTATTGCCCACCTATGTCCTCATAGCTGCACCATTAGTGTGATGTATAACTTCAGTGTTGACCTTGGTTGCCACATTGATTATAATACAAGCTGGGCTGCAGATCCATGCAAATCACCCCAGGTCAACTTTTTCCTCAAATTTTCCAAGCCCTGGAATGCTTCTCAGTCACAGCAAAATACCATAGATTCAATATGGGATAAAGAATGAAGTTAGGGTAGAGTTGAGAACTTGGGGTCTTTTCTCCACAAGGTGGGGAAGCAGGTGTTTACTAGCTGGTCTTCCTTGTGCTCCTGGATTCATCTCTAGAGTCACCATGAAACAGAATCACTTGGAGCCTGCAGAGGACCCTCTCCTGTCCTCAGGTGCTGAAATGATTGAGCAGAGTTCACTGGTATCCTCATGTAGGATCTTGTAGATAATGATTGTCCTTTTTTATCTTTCCTCTGTTAATATTTCACTGAGCTTGCAATTATTACTCATTTCCAATTGCTTTATTTGGTGAGAATCACAATGACCTAAACTCAGAAAGTCTGATTTTAGAGTCTGTTGTCAAAACTACTTCTCATGTGATTAGTAAGAAATATGATTCACTGATTACTGCAAATTTTGTAAGATCTATAGAATTAGAACTATTGCCTCTAACTCCCTTGTTCTACTGAAATCATCACTGCCAGATCTGCTTTCACTCAAGTCCTCTACATCCACTCTGCATAACAGTCAGAAACATCTTAAAACAGATCAGACCACAGCATTCTGCAGCTGAGCCTACCCCAGCACTGTAGCATCCCTCACGCTAAATACAAACCTCTTCAAAGTGAATCCATAACATCAAGCCCCCACACTCTCACTAGTCATTGTTTTTAAGATTGAGTTGGAGAAATAAATAAAAATCTAGATTGAGAACCCTTAGATCCATTTTTCATAGTGAGGTATGCATGAAAGTTAACATATTAAAATGCATTTTGCCTAGAGGGAATTTTTGAACTTTAACTGCAGTCAAATAATCAAATCCTATTGTAAAAAGATAATGCCCATAATACAAGAGCTTAACAAGAAAGAAAAGAAAAACTTTATAAAATTTCACACCTTCCTGGTGATGTGTTACTAACCTTTTCTCTCTGCTGTACTTAATGTCATCTTACTTCTCCACCAAGATTTGCCTGGTTTGAGACCTTTTGGGGTTAGGAAGAAGGAAGCTCTCTTTTTGGTCTGTGTAACAAACCTAGTTAAGAAGCACATTCTTGGGTAAAATGTTCTCTCAATAAAACTGAACTCCTCAGTGAAAAAATGCTATGTGACACCCACACACATGAGCTTAACACTGCCTATGCCTTCAGTGTGTGAAAGTTTGGAGGGCTGCATATAGGAGGAAAGACAAGTGTGTTGAACTCAAAGCTTTCAAGAAGAAGTACAAATATAAAAGTAACATTATCAATTATAAGAAATGGATGGCATATCGATGAATTAGAATGAGTTAACTTCATTTGAACTGAAGTGAGCTGGTCAAATTAAGTGTAGTAGGGGGTGGAGAAGATAAAGATAGATAGAAAGATGGAAATACAAGAATTCTGGAAATTTGAACATACACTTGATATTTTATGTGTGATTTTAAATGTAAACCTTTCATATACTTTTTACAAATGTAAGTTCTTTGTAGAAAAAAGACATGATATGATACCTGAGATTTGACTTGTCATAGTCCCTTGGAGATACAATGGGGGAGGTATAGGTATAGACAAAATAAGTAGGGTCACATAATGTGAAAATTTTAAGCTTCTGAGCAAGTATATGAAACTTCACTGTGGGGCTGGGGATTTCGCTCAGCGGCAAAGCGCCTGCCTGGCAAGCGCAATGTCGTGAGTTTGGTTCCCGGTACCGGAGAAACCCCCCACCCCCCAAAAAAAAAACAAAAAGAAACTTCACTGTGTTATTTTTCCTATTTTCCATTATGTTTAAGTTTCCACAATTTAAAGAACAATGAATATCCAAATGACTAGCAAGAAAAATAACCAAGTGGAGAAGAGAAGTAATGTAGTAGAGTAGGGTGAGGCTGATGAAAACTGTAATGGTTGACACATTGTGCCTACTTGAGAAGTTTAGAATCTTAACAAAGTAACTCAGCAACTCTACATCATGGGGTGTAGAGAACATGTCTCAGGTGGGTGTTTATGCTCCAGAATGTTGTGATGGTTGATTCATTGTGTCAGTTTAAGAAGTTCAGAAGTTTAACTAAGTGACCCAGGAGGGGGCCAGGGTTCTCATTTTGTAAACATTCTCATTCTGTCCATGAGAAGGGCATAGAGATGGTGTGAGTCTTACAACCTCTCCAGGCATGTAAACTGTTACCATATGAGAGGAAAAGAGGCTTCCTCTTTTGGTTCTTGTTGCTTTTGTTGCCTTTTGCTGCCTTGAACTGTTGCCTCCATGCCATACCACCCTGCCTTGGAACCAACTGATTATGGGCTGAAACCCCCACAAACTGTTAGCCAAATAAATCTTTCCTTCCTTAACTTTGGGTTTTATATATTTTGTCATAGCAACGAGAGAAAAGTAACTAAGACAGAATTTAGTACCACAGAAGTAGGGTCATTACTGCGACTATACCTAACAAGGCAGCTCAAGAGCCCTTGGGAATGGTTTGTGGGAACAGTTTGGAAAGGTTCAGAGATGTTGACTAAAAGAATAGCACTGACTACCTTAGGCTGTTGTCTTGGTTACTTTTCTCTTGTTGCTGAGACAAAATATCTGACATGCAAAATTAAGGAAGGAAAGGTTTATTTTGCTCACAGTTTGTGGAGATTTCAGTTGATACTTGGCTGGCTCCAAGCCAGTGTGGCACATGGCAGATGGCAACAGTTCACGGCAGTGGAAAATAGCAAAAGTAACAAGAGCAAAATGGAGGAGTGGCAGCTGGAAAAGCAAGCCTCTTTCCCTCCCTTACATTGTATGCAAACATCCCCTCCCCAGGGTAGGTGTAGCACTCAACCCATAATCACAACATTGGACCATGGATCAATCATAAACTCTAGAAGCCCACACCCATGACTGCCTGAGGCTTTGGGGGAACATCCACAGACAAACTATAACATTCTGCCCTGGGCCCCTCAAAGACTCATATACATCCCTTTATGCAAAAGACATTTTAGTCCATCTCTAAGTTGCTAAAGTCCTAAAATTTCAGCATTGCTGAAAAGTCCCAGTATCAAGTTTCCTACGAGATGTGAGGCAAAATTCTAGGTACAAGGCCCTATACAAATGAAAAGTTAAACACTTCCAACATTCAATGGCACAAAATAAACATTACCATTCCAAAAGGTATAAACAGGGGGATACAAAGCATTGGGACCAAAGCAAGTCCAATATCCAGCAGGGCAAACATGAAGTCCTGTAGTTCCATGTCCAGCATCTGAAGAAACCTGTGGCACACTGTGAGCTCCAAAGGGCTTGCATGAGTCCACCCCTATGGCACTTCTGGTAGCTGTAGCTCCCATGGCTTCTCTCTTAGGCCCACTTTGCTCCCTTTTTACAGCTTTACTTAAACAATCCATGTTCCTGGCTTTTCCAAACTTCTGGAGTCTCCACTGCACAATTTGCTTCACACTCACCGTTTCACACACTGCACCTTAAGGGGAAAACTGCCTGACCACTCAGGCCTTTTGAAATCTTGATGGAAGCTTTTTAACCTCAGAACTCTTGCCTTCTGCATGTGCCTAAAACCAGCACCACGTGGATGACACCAAGGTCCACTGCCAGCTGGAGCAGTAGGCAGGCTTTCCTTTCTCTTGGTCATAGGGGTTTAGTGCCAAGATCACTGGGCACTCTGAATCCAATTCTGCAGAACAAATTCTCTATACTGCCACCATTTTGGAACCTGGTGTGGCTGCTGCCATTCCAGAACATTGTGCTCTGCAGATTTCTTCTCAAATCAAAGTCTTTCACCTTTGCAGTGTTGCTTTTTGTTTTTTATTTGTACTGGGAATCCAACTCAGGACCTTATACTTGCTAGGCAGGTGCTTGTGCCACTGAGCTATATCCCCAGCCCCACCTTTGCAGTCTTGTTCCTTCTCAGCAATGGAGATCACCTCAGCTCTATCTTTGCAAACTCCTACTGGAGCTTCCCTCTTGGCCTAACTCACATTTTAAATCATCCTTCTGGGCTCTCTGCTCTTGATTCTCAACAAAACTCTGGCTAAAATACCCCCCAAACAGCCATGCCACCGCCTCAACATTCAACTGCCTTGAAATTTCTTCTACCAGATTAATCAGTCCACCGCCCTTAATCTTAGGCTCAGGCAAAGTCTCTAGACAGGAGGAAAATGTGGACACATTTTCTGCCAAGCCATAACACACATCATCAGGAGTCCAGCAATCAGTGCAGTCCTTCTTCCCAGCAGAAACCTCTCCTGAGCCTCATCTTTACCGGCAGGATTTCTATCAGCCTTCTGCTCTTCCGAGATTTCGTCAGAATCTCCCATATGGAACAGATGAAGGTGTTCCAGCTCTCCTCTTTCAGGTGACATCTCTGAACCTTTCCAAACACTTTCCACAAACCATTTCCAAAGGCTCTTGAACCACGTAGTCAGGTATAGTCACAGCAATGACCCCACTTCCCTGGTACCAAACTTTGTTATTGTCTGGGGTTTTCTTGCAAGGGAAACAATAGAACACAGGACACATAGTTTATAAGATGGTTTATAATAGCCACCCAAAGAATCATATACAAGAGAAGGCAGGAAATCTGTTTACAATAAAGCCCAAAGAATCTTGATCAGCTGAGGGCCTAGATCCCATGATAATGTCCTACATGAGTCCAGTGGAGGACCTAGAACTCATAATGCTTCCCATAAGTCCAGCTGTAGGCCTAGAGCCCTTGCCAATATCTCATGCAGATGTATGTCATGGATCTGCACCAGGAAGGCCCAAAAGTTAGTGGTGGAATCTAGAAAGTTTGTGCCATTGAGATGAAGAATCTGTGCCAGCAGCTCAGAGATCTGCACTGGAGCCAGGAAGTGACATGCAAAGTATAACCAGAGCTCCCCTGAAAAGTACCACAGACATCCTCAGCAATAGTGAGATCTCGAGTTCCTCCAATGGTGAAGACAGCTGAGTTCCCATCAGGAAATCTAATGCAGCAAGCTTCTCCAGGAGACTGGCGGTGCACCGTCTTCCCCTCCAGAGTCAGGAAGCGATGCTCAAAGTGAGGACCAGAGATCCCTCAAAGTGAACATCTCTGAACCTTTCCAAACTGTTCAGTGCCAACAGGGTCCCAAGCTCCTCAGAGGATGTAAACAGTCAAGTTCATCAGGAAAGTCAGTGTGACAAGCTCCTCCAAGAGAACCAACAGCTCCTTTCAGCTTCCACCAGCTCCCAACAGCCTGCCTGCTTCTTCTCCAGTTCTGTCTCTTAAGCTACTGACAACAATCCTCAGGTGGGCCTCCCATACTCAGCACCATGCTTACTTAGTTCAGCTGGGTGTTATAAATTGACAACCAGTTGTTAATCCACTACAGCTGTTCTTTATGGGAGAGTCTCATCAGAACTCAGACTACCAGAAGGCTGAGAGAAATCCAGCCAGTAAAGACCAGGTTTGGGAGCTTTCTGCTGGGAAGAAGAACTTCATTGGTTATTGGAGTCCAGATGATGTATGTTATGGTTTGGCAAGAAGTTTGTCCATGTTTTCCTCCTGTCCAGAGACTTTGCCTGAGACTGAAATTAAGGGCAGTAGACTAATTAATCTGGTAGAAGAAATTTCAAGACAGTCAAATGATGAGGCTGTGGCATGGCTGTTGTTGGGGAATTTTAGTCAGATCTATGTTGAAAATCAAGAACAAAGAGCCCAACAGGATGATTTAAAATGTTATGAGTTTGGCCACAAAGAAAGCTCCAGTAAAGCTGGGGACTGCAAAGATAAGAGCAGAGGAGATGCTGGTTCCTGAGAAGGAACAGGAGAATATAAAAGATGGCCTTTGGGCATCACAAGAAGCAGCAAACAGACCCACCAATAACCCAAACTGAAACCAGCTGCAAATATGTGTGGCTACGGAATACACAAAGATGGGTTGGATCATGAAAATTTCCACATGTTCTTGATCTTTAGAATACAGAAAAATTTCCTAAGCTCATTAAAGTCAAAGAAAGATTTTACTCTAAGAGCTGTTCAAGTGCCTTGAGTGACAGATCAGAGGAATAAGATTCAAAATGGAGACAAGGTGGTTAAGTCTATGCGCAGATGTGGAGGGGCCAATATGTGACCAGTTCACCAGCCACAGCAAACAAACCCCAAGTGAGGAACAAGGCAAAACCATCCTGGTAAATTATTCCAAAAACTCTGAACTTTCCTGGTGCTGGAATATCCTATGTGATGACAAAGGCATGGTGGTTGGGTCAATGCTTAGTGACCGTGCTGCTTGGACTGATGGCTCCAATTAGACTGCTTGGATAGATGACTTCCTACTGCTGGAAGGAGGGATGGGTACATAAACCAACCTTTGCAGCTGTGGCACTGAGTGCCATTCTAGAAGTGTCCACCATCTGCCTTGCTCACCAGATATAGAGCAGATAGGTGAGGCCTAGGAGTTCATTATCTGATGGACAGCTTCAACGCACAGTTCCTTTGAGGAGATGTGAAAACAAAATTTCATGCAGAGTCTTGCAATCCAGGTTTTGACAGTTTATTGATCTAGTTTGTGACTTATTGTAAGTTACTTTTCCTTTGCTTTATTCAATGGGGTCATTAGAAAGCAAGATTCTGGAAGTCACTAAACATTTCCTTGACAGTGCCTTTTTGGGTAACTGAAAAAAGTCCTTTTGATAATGAGTAGTGAAATGTGGAATGAGTAGTGAGACATAGAACAAGACAGAACCTAATCATATTGAAATAGGGTATAACAATCCAGGAACATTTTATTTTATTTACAAAGGGGGTCTTGGTAAAATTACAAACTGCAATTTTCATTCTCCTGTATATAATAATTTGAAATATATTCTAATAGTAAAGTCAACTTTTTGTTTTTGGCTCATAGTAAGAGAACCACGAAGCTTCACTCAGTCAGATCTTTCCCCGTGCAAGTAAGTGTATTTATAAATAGTGTAGAGATTTGGCTGTTAGAACATAAGATAACTTCTGACAAATGTAAACATTATCAGAAAAGAGATCTTTCTTTGGAAATAAATTTTATGATACTAAATAGGAAGGGAAGGAATGTAAACATACAAGCAAAACCTCATTAAAAGCTAAGCAGAACAGTAGCTACCGTACAAATAAGGTGTTATCTGAATGTATTTTTTTCCCTTGAGAAGTACACTATTAAGTATATTGAATATAAATGTTCCTCAACATGAAAAACTGTTTTAGGATGCATGCCAAACTCTAATTTATTTTGGGTCCAGACCTTATTAAAAAGGCAAGAAGTTGAGAGGAGAGGGAGTGAAGTAAATAATGCAGAGAGGTATTGGAACCAGGCTGTGAGGAATTCTAGCCATAGGTCTTGCTAAGGTCGTTCACAAAAATCCATGGGGTAAATAGAAATATTGAACTAAAATGTATGTGCCTCTAAAAAGATAAGAGTATAAAATGTATATACATTGATATGACATATCCACATATGCTTGTGCTTATATGCATATACTACATACATTGCATACACTTCTGTATATGATATATATTTCGCATGTATACGCCACACAAAATATGTGTCTACACACACACAAATGCTAAAGGTTGTAAGTGGATAATATTAGCCAAAATGCTGTAGGTGATCATTCAACTAACAAAGTAAGAGTTACAGACCTTTAAATATTGGGAATAATATTTCAGGTAATGTACAGACTGAAAGTTTTCTCTTTTCTTCAATGACAAACATAGACACCTTGATACACAGCGCAGAATGAAGTATTTTCCATATAATTTCAGGTATAAATAGTACATACATTCATAAGAACACAAGAGAATTACAACTTTAGGCCTTCTCACTTTATACAGGCTAAAAAGAAAAGGTAATGAAGAGCCACTGGTGCAACAGTAAAATGTTAATAAATACAAATACAAACCACCTTAGTCACTGACTTGATTCTTTTTATAGTCTCCCCCTCACCTGAAAGTAAACTGTAAGTGAAGGAACCTCATCTGATTTCTCCACATAATATTCTCAACCCAGAGAGAACACAGAAGGTGCTTAATATATGTGACATGTGAAAGATGATGTGTGGCATGTGATGTGTGATAAATCAATGGGAGAATAACCTTATGGAAACTCACTAATCTCTATGGCAATCAACTTTTTGCATGTAAATTGAGAAATGCTATCAACTGAGGATAAGATGACAAGTGCAAAGTCACTGGCTTTGGAACCTGGCACATAGTTAGGTACTCAACAAAATGAAGATTGAAACTTCAATATGGAGTTTATAGGCCGCTGGGAAGGGGTTAAGCGAGTAGAAACTGAATGACTATGACCATTACATTAGCAATGATATGGAGGGATTCTAAAACAGGACTTCTGCACAAAAGTTTAACCATCATCCCAACCAAAGAAGAGGCGCCTATTTGCAGGGCACTCCAGGGCATGGCAATGAGTATTGAATGGGCAGCAACTTTAATGCAGTGATGTGCAAGAATTTGCTTTTCAAAGAAGTTGTTCCTGAAATATCATAAATGAGTGATATTTTCCAAAATTATGCTATAAACAAACAAACAACCTTACTGGTTTATGTGCAGAATCTAATCTTAAAATGAATGGAATTAAGGACTGAGTATATATCTCAATGGCAATGCAAATTGTTACTATGTGCAAGACCTTGGCTTCTATATTCAGCACCACATATTGAAAAGAGGAGTAAGTTCCCCATTCACAAAAACCTATTTCAGTTGTCTGCAGCTTTCCACTCTGTGCCTGTCTTTCATTGGTATGATACAGTGATTAGGACTCTGACTCTGGACCAGACAAATGGGAGCTTCATTATCTATTCATTGTGCAGCCCCCAGCAGATTACTAATGCTTTTGAAAATCCCATTCTTCTATTTTCAAAATGAAACTCTAAATGTTGCAATGAATTGTGAAAATTTTAAGAAACATACAATCCTTAGCGTAATGCCTCGGTCGTAGAAGTTTCTAAGTTCAAATTAGGTTTTCCTTCTAATAATACTGCCACTGCTAGTTTTCAAACTACATATGGCTCCTAGTCATTAAATTAATCAATTAGTTGTGTCGCTTACTCATGTTCTAATTTATCCTTGGCTTTTCACACACTTCCTTCTCCAGCTGTCCAGATGAGTTTTTAGATCTTCAAAACACTGCCAGTGAGCAACTAAACATGATCAAAAGGTGGTAAAATATGGAGATCATCATCCCCAGAAAACAGATGAATGTAGTAAACAGACTGTCCACTTTATTTCTTTATATGTTTAAAATTTCTCATGATAAAATGTTAGACAGAATGCATTTACTAATAGTGGTTTTATATGCTGACCAACTTAAGTTCATTTTCAGATGAAAGACTTCTGACAAAGCACTATTTCTCATTCACTCTGACTTGCTATTTTACAGTTCATATTAATTTGAATAATGAAATCCTTACTTGATTGGGGAATTAACAATCACACACTTGGCTGTTTTTCTGTTGATTGTCCAAAACTCCATGGAACTGGCCCCTCTCTTCATTTTGTCTTTATACCCACTCTTAGCACCCTAATTCCCACTGTGAGACTTCTTAGGGAGACTCTCCACGTAAGTCAGTCTTCTGGAGTACTTAGGAAGTACTTGTCTCTAGATCTCATCCTTGAATATTCTAATCCATTTGGCCTCATCCAGCTCTCTTTCTGATTTTGATTCAGTAGTGGGCACCTGACATCTGCCCTTTGTTTCACCTTCCACAGTTCACTGAAGGATGATTTTGTGTAAGCCGGCCTCTGCTCACCTCAGACAGTGACTTCTGTCCCTATGTGTACTAATGATATGCTAGTCATTATTCTAGAACTGTAAGATACACTGGGGAAAAGAAATAAAAACAAAGCATACATCCCCCTTGGATGCATACTCCATGAGGAAGAGAAAGAAAATAAACACAATAAGTTAGCAAATAGTGTGTTTGAAGATATTAGAAGTGTAAACTTATAAAGCAGTGTAAAAGTCCTGGGCGTGCTGGGTGGTTTAAACCTTTTGGTCTAGGTAGCCACAGTGAAAAGAACACTGTCTGTATAAAGACTGAAGGAGGTAAGCATAGGCAGTATGGATATTACATAGAAGGGGATTCAAGCAGAAGAATTCAAGATGGCCCAGTTGATGAACAGACATGACTGACTGACTAGCAGGGAGGCCAGAGAAGCACAAGACCTAAGGGAGCACATGAAGGCAAGGTGGGGAGGAGGAGAGACAATAAGGCCAGGAGACAGGGGACATGGGACACTGAATGGATTGAGAGAACTATGTTTTCTGTTTGGAGATGGGGACCACTGCAATATTTGGAGCAGAGGAACAGGATGACCTGATTTAGGTTTTTTTTAAAGAATATTATGGTTTCTTGAGTGCTTAGAAATTTTTTTTTAAAACCATAGTATGAAGTAGTTCATGAGTTAATGCAGTGAAGTCATTATGTTGGATTGGCCAGGCATAGTGATAATGAAATTAGAGCAACTTTAACTGATTTAATACAGAAGCCTCAACCAAACTCAAAGTTAAAGTAAACTAAAAGTTTAGCTAGGGGCTGGGGATTTAGCTCAGCGGCAAAGCACCTGCCTGGCAAGTGTAAGGTCATGAGTTTGGTTCCCGGTACCGGAGAAAAAAAAAAAAAAAAGAAAGTTTAAAAGTTTAGCCGAGTGCCTGCAATCACACCCACTAACCTCTCCTTGGTATGTATGCCAGGGACTGCAGGGGTTTGAGATGACAAACTCTATATGATATAGTGGAAGCACAAAAGGTGTGGATGGGTTAGAACATCTTGCTCTACACCGTATGTTAATCGATAGTCTCAAAATATTCTCCAAAAAATCCTTGGCTCGGAAATTTGGTGTAGATTCTGGCAGATGAAACTGGTCATGTTTATAAAGAGTCAATATGCTGGTAGATAAAGTCCAAGCCAGTTTATTTCACACAAATCTGAATATGTTTGACTAGCTATGTGAATGATGTCATGGAAAAACAAAATATGTTTGCTATGTAGTAAGGGGCCACTAAACACTTGTTTAATTGAATTGGATTTTAGACAAAATTGTGTATCATATCCATCAACAGGAACACAAACCACTACACTGCTGGGAGCACATTAGAAGTTTCCCTGGCAACTGTCATCTATTTAGTGGTCACACTGATCCTACATCATGTTAATTTCCTACAGAGTTAATTTCTCACATCTCCAGATTGTAACGTCAACACAGTTGCACATCTTTCTGCTTCTTTTCCAAAAATGTCATCACAGTCCAAGTCTCAATAGTGAAAACACATAAAGACACTGGTTGAATTAAAGCTTTGTCTTCCAACTTGACAACTGCAAAAAACAAAAGGTTAATAAATTGGGAAATGTTTTGAAATGTAGTTCAAGTAAGGTCATTTATATCACTCTAAGGTAAAACCATATAAGTTTTGATATTTAGGCTGTGGAGGTGGAAAATATTGCCAAATAAGTTTAATAAGGTGATGTCAGAGAATATAGGGACAAGTTTTAAAAAGAATGGACAATTCACAATTCTTAGGAATTGCCCAAACACGAAGCCCCTCTCCTAATCCAGTCCTCATGGAGATTAGAGCTATTAACAGTCTGGATGGCCCCAGGAGAATCACAAATTTTTGGAGTCTCAATGTCAGATAACAAACCTTGAGCTCACTGTGAGAACTGAGTGAGATTCTCTGTTTAAACAACACTAGAAACTAAAGTCTGCCCATGTATGACAATATGACTATTGCTACTGTCAAATATCCATTGTCATAAGCTGTCCAGGCATTCTTCATCTCTGGCCAACCCTTCCCCTCCCTTGGGATGATTCTTAACTGCTCTGTGTGCATGCCCAATAACTGTTCAACTTTATTTTTTGGTGGTGGCATTGATCCACATGGAATGTAGTGCCTGGCACATGCTACCCACATGGTCTACACGAAGCTGCATTCCCAGACCCCAATATTTTATTGTTGTTTTCTTACATTAGTGACAACTGCACAGCGCATGTCCCGCGAATGATGACCAATGAGTGAGTGGTCCATGTGGAAGTACATTTAATAGTTAGAAGTGATGTATAGTTATTAAATGTTAGTTCAAGTTCATAAATAATCATTTTACAGTTCTTTTCACTTCCAATTAACTATGTTTAGTATCATTTATATTCAAATACACACAGGATTCACAATGAAAAATTACAAGAGCACAAGTCTCCCCAGCCAAAACCCAATGTCAGCCATATGCCTGATTTGGAGAGCACCCCAGAGCTGCAGATAGAGCCCTTTAAGGAGCCAGATGCTACTGCTGGGGAAATCCTTTACACTCCCACTCATTTACTTCCTACGTTACTAATTAGTCTTAGCCTTCACAGAATAACAATTATTCACTGGAAGACTCTCCCAGGTACATTTACATTTCAGGTTTCTTGGTATCCTGTTCAGCATGTGCCCTGCTTCCTGTGCTGTTGACTTTGTCTCTGGATCCCTCAATTTTTATTTTTCTTAGTACATGTTTGTAGTACCTAATAATTGCATTCCTTGTAAGGCTTCATCACATGTACATGACACATCAGTTTTCTGTTTCATCCTCTTCCTTTGTTCTCCCTCCCACTCCCTACATCTCTTGATCCTCCTCCTACTGGAGAAAGAGCTCCTCTCTTTCTATTACCTATCTTTTATTTTCTTTCATGTAATCAGTCTTTACTTTGAGAGTTATCTGAATGACCCTATTGCTTTCCTTGAATGTCAGTAGTCATTTCAAATGTAGCAAGTCCCCGGGCTGTGGTGTAGTTTAGTAGCAGAGGACTTGCTTTCCACACACCAGACTCTGGGTTCAAATTCCAGCATCACAAAAAATGCAGTTTGTACAAACATTTAGCAAATCCAAAGCCCAACTTTGGATCTGACCCTTCTGGCTACCTATTCCCTCTCTTAGTAAATACCAACTTTGTCTTTCCTGGATTTCAGACACAATACATCATATGGAGCTTCCTTAAATTTCCTCCATTCTTCTTCCCTCATCAATGTATCAAAGCCTTTGACTCTCCAAAAGTATCACAGTTTAAAGTTGATTTGTCCTTGTCTCTACTTTGGACTAAATGAGTTCCCAGATACCACCCTCAGACTCTGCTGTTTACTTTCCAAATACTAACTTTAAATATCTAAGTGTTTCTCTGCTATAAGTACATGGCCCCCTCTTCTTATAGTCTTGCTTTAGCTGTCTTTCTCCATGAAAGACCCATCCAAACTCTT
This sequence comes from Chinchilla lanigera, assembly GCF_000276665.1. NCBI lineage: Eukaryota > Metazoa > Chordata > Mammalia > Rodentia > Chinchillidae > Chinchilla > Chinchilla lanigera. The sequence goes on from NW_004955459.1 coordinate 7,182,400, forward strand.
ATCAGGGTCCAGGAAGCATTCAGTGCTTCAGCTCCACTAGCCCAGTAGAGCGGTAGCACTTACTATTCTTTCTGCATTGAATTTTCTTCCCTCAGTCTTACTTCCCTTTTCTAAATATCACCTTAGAAACAAGGTATTTTTCCAACACTCTACATAAAACAATAAACATCCACACAATATACTGTACCACCTACTCCAGCTCTATCCTTGTCACAGCACTTACAGCCATTTGAAATGCTACATATGCACTTGTTACTACTTTTTCATTCTAGTGTATAATAATGAACCCTAGAAGGCAAGCAATTTTTTTTTCTATCACAACATTTCCAGTGCTTAGAATAAAGCTTCTTACACAGGAATCATCAATAACAATAGATGGTTGACTGGATCATCCATCTATCACTGATCATGTATCTTCCTCCGTCCCAGGGATCCATGTATCTTAGGAAATGATCCATTCTCTCACAGGCTTCTTTCCAAATATTTAGTTTAGGAGCAGAAGGAACTAGGGCCTTTGCATAAATTCTGCATGTACTATACTTTGGATTATTTTCTCAGAGTTAATTTTTTTTTCAAAGTTGCTTTACCTACATGTGTATTCCCTCAAGTAAATGGTGCTGAAACTAGATATGACTCTATCCCAAAGGCAAATGTGTTCTTTAGATAATTTTGAAGTTAAAAATGGGAAAAATGATTAAATTTGTCCCTTCTTACAAATCTGTTAAAAAAAAACTGATTAAATCAGCCCAGTAATTGTCATAAGCTAATTAGAATAATTAAGAAAAATGGAATACTCTAAAACTAATCTTTATGCAAGACATGCTTATTTACAATGTTTTGTTAGAAGAAAAGCAGGAATGAAGATGTTGAGTCCTAGTGCAGGGAACGCTGCTTCCAAAAGTCCTTTTCTGAAAGTATTGGTGTTGACTGGTGAATCTAATTCAAAATACAACTGGCCTTCTGGATCCAGAGGTTCATCCTCCATAGATTCAACAAAACCCAGATCAAAACTATATAAAAAATATGCTGCATATTTTACCTTGTATGTGCAATCAAAAATGTATATCTTACAGAAGTTGAAGGAATAATAAGGACTAGCATATTTAGGGAATACTGGAGATGGTGGTGGGGAAAGATGAGGGAGGGGAAAATTAATCAAAGGTAATAAGCTATATTTAAATAGGATAAATAACTGTATGCCCATCAGCATATGAATGGATAAAACTAATGTTGTATTTACAAACAATGGAATACTACTCTGCCAGAAAGAAGGAAAAACTGGAATAACTTTTAGGAAAATGAATGTACCTTGAGACCATAATGTTAACAAAGTAAATCAGACACACAATCTTAAATATCACATTGTTTCTTTTATATGAGAAATCTAAAGCATAAAGAGCAAAATAGAAGATAGATAACAAGAAGCAGGAAATAGATCCTTCTCCAAAGGAAAGCAGACAAAGGGATGGAGGGAGGGTTAGAGAGAAAAGGAAGGGTGTGAAAAAAGAATTAAAATCTGTTGTGTATGTACCACACCACACAAGGAATGTAATCATTATGTACTGCAAAAATGTACTAAGAAAAACAAAACAAAAAAGGGGAAAGGTATTTTTAGTGAACATGTAAATTTTTCATGTCATTTCCTAAGCAATATAGTATAGCAGCTATTTCCCAAGAATTTATACTATGTCAGGATTTAGAAGTAATCTACAGATGACTTAAAGTATGCACAAGTTCGAGTGTAGGTTATGTGGAACAACTGTACGATTTTATATAAGAGACTCATGCATCTGTAGATTGCAGTGGCAGTGAATGTTCAAACACCCAACGCATATGGATGCTGCAATGGGAAAGTGTTTGTAAAGTGCTGCCTCAAGTCCAACAGGGAAGAGCTTGGCCAAAGTGCACATGAAGGAGCCTGGCTAGAAACTCTGACTCAGCAGCCAGCATATGACTCTATATCAGATCTTCAGGAAGTAGATCTTACTTCATTCTTGTGATGTATAAATGAGTGATTTTATTGGAATCATATATATATATATATTTTATGAAAAAATAAAACAAAATTTCATAAAAAAATAATAAGAAAGTAAAAATTACACTATATATCATCTTCATTCTTTTCTTTTTTTTTTTTTTTTTTTTGGTTTTTCTCCTGTACCAGGAACCGAACTCACGACCTTCCGCTTGCCAGGCAGGCGCTTTTGCCGCTGAGCTAAATCCCCAGCCCCTATCATCTTCAAAATAGTTACTCAGAGTACAAAACAGAGAAAAGACATTCTATCTTGCAAAAAAGAAATAGATAATAGCAAAAACTTGCTTTTCATGGGGTTGGGGATTTAGCTCAGCGGCAAAGCGCCTGCCTGGCAAGCGCAAGGTCATGAGTTTGGTTCCCGGTACCGGAGAAAAACCAAAAAAAAAAAAAACAAAAACAAAAAACTTGCTTTTCATTGAAGTAAGAGAAACTACTAGTACACACTCAGACCAGCAATGTCAGAAAAGATTGCCACAACATAAACATTAGTTTTCAAAAGAAATTGTCTATGCTTTTTTTTTGTAGTGAGGATTTATTTTACATTGTTGATGAATTCTGAAAATCAAAATAAAATTATTTGAAATGCTAATGTTATTCTGTATTCCTGGTAAATCCACCAGATTAATTTTGTACTTATTTGCAATTTGTAGCAAAATCTGTATTCATTTTTATCACTCAGTCTACTTGGTGGAGTTGCTAAACATTCCTATCAATATTGCAGCCAAGATGTAGCACCTGATTAATCCAAACACCTAAACATAGTTTACCTGATGTTGGCTAATTTATCTTGTATTGACAAAATCAAAAGTGCTTAAGAAATAAGCATACAAAATGTTACTTGCCATCTTGTAAATGTCAATTTTATTGAGAGGCAATATTATGTGGGAATTTGTGCCTCATTTAAATTTCTCAGCACAGCTGAAATATGTTTTAATAAATCTTATATATTAAAAATAATCCAGTTGCAATAGGACAAGGAGAATTAGACTTATTTGTTAACATTTTCATTTAAATACTTAAGGATATCTTTGCACTGAATGATTATATCAAGTAAATCCTCCAAATCCACAGTAAAAAAGTGATTGCCTGAGAAGAGATACAATAAAAAAGTGGACAGGAAATATATAGAGTCTGCATTACAAGTTGAGAGCAAATTAATCCTGACCAATTGATAATGTTTGGTTTTGATATTTTAGAGTTATAACTTGAACTGTTTAGGTTGTGGCTATGTAAATTAACGGGTTGTTATAAAAACACTCACAGTGTTGTAAATTTCATTCTCTTCTATCTCTTAAAAGCATATAATGAAATTATAGCATCGAATTTTTCATTATGCATTTATTAAGGAAAAAATAATCCCTATAGAAAACATATACTTAGTATAATTCTCTGTAGTTTTTCCAATTTCACCCGTGTATGTGTTCCTTCAACAATGCTTCTCAGGATGAGAAAGGCTCAATGCTTGTTAACACGTTCAAGCAAACTCCATTGTTCTCATGGCTCTACACATGTTGAATGTGAAAGTGGTGATTACACTAACATTTAAACATTACATGATCTGTTTCTTCAGTTGTTAGTGAGAGCTTCCAAACTGTTCATCCTCAGGTATTCTTTAAGGCCATGTGCAGTACCTGAAGCTTACAAGTATCTGAAAAAATTCTTGTTGCATTTTTAAAGAAGCAGAATTGAATTGAGCTTATCTATCAGTCTATAAAAAGCTTGGTTTAATGTGCTCTAGAAGATTCTTTCATATCTTGTTAAAAAATTCAACTAACAATGTACCAAAGTTTGATGGTTTATGAGAGAAAGTAGACATCATGTAGACTCAATTGATACAATGGCAAAATGTAAAGAAAGCCCTTCCTGGCAAGAGCTGCTATCTTTTGCTCATACAGTCATTCCCCAGGCATCCACCAGTTACCTGACATATGCAGGGCACTGGACCCACTTCTGCCAAAATAGAAACATCCTTCTTTCAAAGGTCGTCAAATGTATTAGGAAATGTGAAGCAATGTAACTAGCAAAGAGCACTAGATTTCTTCTACCATTTCTTCTGGGAAGTGGCTGCTTCCCAAAGTATATATTTTTTTTACATGCGCTTAGCTTAAAAGTATACTAGAAGGTTATGGTGAAAATATATTAACAGAAATCTTTGACCACCAGCCTAAGTGCGGCACTGGCAATACCTGGTGAATCTTAGGCTTTCCGTAATGAGTGACCTTCCTCTCAGACATGCTTTGCCTCACAGGCACCTGATGAGTGGATGGTACTTGTGTTCTTGGTGAGAACTCTCCAATACTCCAGTGGCCAGGGCTCAGGGGCCACACAGCCCAATGGGCACACAAAGCTTCTGCCAGTCCTCTGAATATGTGGAAGGATGACACTCTCAACTGAGTAACCATGGACTATCATTCTCCAGAGACTCTGCGCCTTCGTGCTTGGTGCATAGATACTGCTGGCCCTTGGCTATGAGGAAGCATAATTACTGGTGCAAACGGTTCTGTCCCAAAGTCTTCAGCATGCGTTGGTGTACACTCCCACTTCTGTCTGCACTCTGAATCCAGATGTCCTATCACCTGCTTTTCTCTTTTTATTTGTATCCTTCAGATTCAGAAGTGAGGAGAAGCACGTGTGGCCTCTGTTTTGATGACCTTTATAAATCTTAGACATGGAGTATGTGCTCAGTCCGTGTGCCCTACCTAGTGCTTTCTTCTCTCTTCCCTTATGAGTTTCTTGTTTTCTTTTTTTTTTCTTCAGGTACCAGGAATCGAACTCACGACCTTGCGTTTGGCAGGCAGGCACTTTGCCACTGAGCTAAATCCTTAGCCCCTGAGTTTCTTTTTTAAAATATTTATTTTAAGAATAAAAGAAGGAAAATATGTTAACAAACAACATCCATTTACAAAACATAAGAACAATACACGCAATACAGAGTTACAGACAAAGTGGTAGGAAATTAACAATGGTTGCTGTATTACATATTGATATCTTAAAAGTGGTTTCTCAGGAAAACAAATAGAGACATGCAAGATTAATCAAATAAGTAATCATTACCTGTTCCTTTTCGTAAAGTGATAGAAGTCAGTAGTACAACTATGTTAGCTATCCTGTATATACAAACATACGTAATTTCCCCTTCTTTCTTTTTTCTGTTCTCTCACCCCAGTGGCCCTTTATGAGTTTCAGGAGGCTAAGCCAGAGCCAGGTGGAGTGGCAGGTGGTAATCCCAGGTAATTGGTATGCTAAGGCAGGAGGTTGGTAGGTTTGAGGCCAGCCTGAGCAAATGTTTTTTCTTTAACAGAGTTGGAGATATTCGTTAATGGTAGAATGCCTGCCCAGCATAAGCATGGCCCTGGGTTTAACCTCCAACACACACACACACACACACACACACACACACACACACACACAGCTAAACAGGAGCACACATTACTTTTGGAATTGTGTGTATTTACAGACGTTTGTGTATGGATTTGTAAGTTTGACACAATGACCACCTTCAAAACACAAACACAGAAACATAGCCATCCTCCAAATACAGAACTTTATCCTTCCTAGCACATATTTTCTAGCTACCTACAGTTCCCAGTTTTTTTCTCTATCTATATAATTTACAACATGAAACACACTACCTAGAATACAGAAATTCTTCCAGAAGTACCTGAGGAACAATCCATAAATAAATGAATAAGCCAGAAACTAAAGCTTGTAATTATTCTCTTGCAGGAAAGCCATTGAAATATTTTTAGAAACTTGGTAGTTTATGATAGACCAGGACCATGAACCCTGAATGTCTGTGTCTGGGATGATTATGCCTTCCAAGTCCCTTGACACTGCACTCAGCCATCCGATTTGTTCTAACCAATGAAATGGAGCAGAATTGATGTGTTCTACTCCTGCTCAGAAATGTTAAATACAGCTGCGTGATTCATCACCTGCTTCTCTTCCCAGTGCTCTGAGCCCAGTGTGTTTGGATGGGGAGCATTTTCCTCACTAGACCTTAGCCTCTGGGGGATGTGGAGCCTCAACTAAACTCACAGAGGACATCCACAGATGACAGCAAGTAAAATTTTTAGATTCAAGCCATTGAAATTTAGTAACTTTTCATTTGTTTGTTTGTTTTACTACAACAGATCAAGTCTAAGCCAACTGATTAATAAAATATCATGGATATGTTTATTTGATGGAGGAATTATCCAGAGTTTCCACTGTTCAGATAGCCAGAATTGCTTAAAGGAAGAAAGTTATCATTCCCTAAAAATCCAATGGGCATCGAGTTTTAGTATCTTACCATTTATGATTCTTAAAACCATATCCAGGTAAGTTCCTTCATAAGTTATAGGTGAAAAAGCAGGACCACTAATTTTAATTATAGTTGTTGAGCCTTAACAGTGTTCCTGCTATGTGGAATATTTTAATTTTTGCAATTATCCTGGAGTCAGTGACTTGCACTAGCAGAGAACCTTTTCTTCAGCATTTCACTTTGTACATGCATAAATTGTGTGTGTGACATTGTGGCTGCTGGCAAGGTGTGCCATAATAAGAAATGTTTGGTTTCTGCTCTTCCATTCCTAATATGGAGCTCCTAAAGTCTTTGGAGTTTCCTGAGTGATAAGGATAAGAGGACCATACTTTGCTATTGAGCTAAAGCTTAGTTCATTGTAATTAGGTGACCCTTGGAGGAAAGGGGCTGGTTACCAGGGAAGCCAACCTTGTAATCAGAGGATTGAAACCTTCCACCCCACACTCTCACATGGTGGGAGGGGAGACGGGATGGAACTGACTTAATCATAAAAGGTCAGTAAGTTAAGCAATCACACCTACATAATGGAGCATCCATAAGAATCCGAAATGTCAGTGTTTGGAAAGCTTCTTGGTTGGTGGATGTGTGATGATACTAAAAGGTCAGGACACCTAGGGAACAGTGCAAGTTCTGCCTACATCTCTGCCTCATCCTACATATTTTGTACATTCAGCCATTTATCTGCATTTTTTTGCAATATCCTTTTTAATAAATTGGTAAACATAAGCCAAACTGTTGCTCTGGTATTTTTGAGCTGGAGTAGGAGATAACGGGGGAGATAGCGGGAATCTCAGATCTACAGTGTGTTCTGCAGCAGCATATTTGACAACCCAAAATTGAAAAAAGCCTCTCAAATATGTGTTCAGCCTTGTGAGTCTGAGCCTTGAAACTGCTCTAACCCAAGGGAGTTACAATGCTAATTAGTTAAATTTCAGGGCACCCAGTTTGTGTCTACAAAGAATTGGAGAATTACTTTGTGTCGAGAATTCACACATTAGGTATCAGAAGTGTTGTGAATGCATAAGAAAACTACAGTTTTATTTTTTACAGGATGAGGTTTGATTTGAGGAAGACAGACAACTATGGTTGATTGTACTTGTGGCACTTTGAGATTTGGGAGATTAGTTCAAATTTCAATTTTGAAACTGACTTCTGATGTGTAGAATGAATACCAGAACTTCCTACACCATAACACAATTGAAAAAGGAAGTGTCAAATACTACATGTGACAGTCTCTTGAAGATACAATCTCTTCTATGTATGCTGACTCCCTATGACAAAGAGGGAGAAAGAAGCTTATTTCTGATGTTTAACAGTGAGGCATCAGAGCAGAGATTGAAGACCTTTTCCACCTTACACATGCATGAATCTCCAGTGGTACAAAAACACAGAGAAAGAGAAGGAAATACTATCTAAATTTAAAACTTCAAACACCCCACATTTTCAACATCAAATAAATAAATTCATGGATTCTTGTTACTGAACGAAAAGAGGGAAATCAGAAAGCAAATAAAAATGTAGCATTTAGTGGCAAAGTAGCTGAAGGAATTCTCACTGGGAATCAGCAGTGCATGGATTGACAAAGCCCCTTAGAGATTCACAGACCAACAACTTCGTTTTGTAGAAGGACAATGGAAACACAATGAAACAAAATGAGCTTATCTGCTGTCATTCTAGTAATTAGCTCACTGCAGATGGTTTAACAAATTTTAGCAAGTTTCATTGAACTGGGATTTTGCCTTCCAATAATATAATGCTAGAGTGAATTTCATTTTATTTTTCTGTTTCTGATTACCATGTGGGTAATGGTGAGAACTCATCTGAGTTCTGTATCTTTCTATTGACCTTTTTATTGACTCTAATATTTGTCTCATTACATTCTAATTTATTGAGTCATGTATGGAATTGAATTTGGTATCAAATAGAATCATATCAGGAAACAAAATAATTTTTTAGGAAAGAGGATTCTTTGTGTTTATTTTTGATGAGCGTATCTATCAAATCTTGATTATATAAGATTAATGCTCTAACTGAAGAGCTCACAGGATAAAATCATTTTGTGTCAACACAGCTAATAGGCCTCCTAAACAGAGCCTAATATTTTAATGGACATTGAGAAGATCTCTCTCACTTAGGATCTATGAAAAAGATCATGACTGTTTTAAGTAAATACTGTTTATATTGATTAAAGTAAGGCATCTGATACTGTATCTGTTTTTCTTTGAATTTTATAAGGCACCTCAAGCTTCAAGCAGGGACAGTGACTCTAGCTAAAGATTATGATTATTTGCAAAAGTGCAAGCACTGTTAATAAATATCTTTAAATAAATAATTTTAATAACAATGAGAGAATAATTAGCATTAGAATACTAATAAACCCTTAAATCTCTCTTCTCTTGTTTCTTTATAAAAATCTCTCTTCTCAAGGGGAACTAACATTAAAAGGGCTTTTTAGAAAAGGCAAGTCTGGATCAGATAGAAAAGTAGAGGCTCTAGCTAAGAAAATAGCAAATAACAAATACTGGACAGGACCACAGAAAACAAACTAGGAAGAATCAAAGAGAAGATTTAAAGATTGCCTGAACTTTGCCTATATATAAAAAAAAGAAGAAGAAAAACTTTTACTAATGGAAAGCATCTGTAAATCATTAAAAGTAGCAAAGTAGCATAATTTGCAATTTTGCCTTCAAACAAAAACCAGCGAAAGGGAAAATCTATAAATCCTATTACTTCAAGAACCAAGAAAATGCTCACAATTATGAAAAAAATTAAAATGAGAATCTTAGATTATTAGATGCTTTTTTTGCATGTTGGCTAAAGAATGACTCACCCTTTTGCCCATATTCATTAATATTATTCTAAAGTTTCTATAATACAGTATTTCACTTAAATATTTAAATACTTATAAATATTTTAATCAGAAAAAATCCCCCGCCCAAAAATACTCTGAAGACCCTGCCTCCAATTTAGAAAGAAAGTGAGAGAAGTTTCTTATGAGAGCCACCAGGAGCACTTTGGGAGCTGATAGGCAGCAGTGAATCTTCCATATGGAGAAGTCAGGTTGCTTTATAAGGCAGGGAGATGTCCTGACAGCAAAGGGATCATCAAAGAGGTGCTGTAGTGTTTCTATTACATTACTAGAAGTTGAACCCAGGGTCTTCATGAACTACATCTGTACCTTTTTAATCTTTTATTTTTAGACAGGTTCTCACTGAGTAACTAAGTTGTCCTACCTGTACTCAAAACACCCAGTCATCCTGACTTAACCTCCCATAGTGCTAGGATTACAGGAGTGTGCCACTGTACCCAGCTATGTGTTTTCAGATGTGGGGTTGTTAATGAGGTTGTATGGGTCAGACCCTAGCTCTATCCCTTAGCAACTGTTTTCCCTTGAGCAAGTTGGATTAGTGTGTTGGTACTTCCTCGTTGCTGAGACCTAATTCCCAAAACCCACAAATCAGCAGAAGACAGGTTTATTTTATCTTACAGTCTGCAGAGAGTTCAGTTCGTTGTCAGCCAGGTCCAAGGCAGGACAGCACTGCAGAGCCGCATCACAAAGGAGAAACAGTCTATGGCAGGGTCAGTAGGAGGTAGCAGCAGTGAGCTTCCTTTTCTTTTTAATCCCATCCAGGTTATAAACCTACTGTTTGGTGCCACCCACTGTCAGGGTGGGGCTTCCCATTATCCATACTCAGAACTGCTAAACCAATCAGTGGAGTGATAATCCCTTAATCCGCATTCATACACCCTAGATCCAGCCACCTCCAAAAAGTCTCACCTATGATAGCATGAGACTTTGGGGGCACATCTAGATAAAAGCCACCACAATTAGTTAATACCTGAAAAATACGCTGAACAGTGCTAACAGTACTAAGTAGATGTGTGTTGAAGGGATGTAGCCAACATTGTATTTCTCTGCCAGAAGCATCCAGCTGTCCAAATTGATAGCTTATATTGGAAAAGGGAAAGGTGCCATTCAGGGCAGTCTGCATGCACAGGCCCTCAGCAGAGTCAAGGAGCAGCCTGCACAGGCCCCAAAGCTCAGGAGCAAGGCTAGCTGAGGCCTCTAAGCCCTTATCTTGATTGCCCACTCTTCCTTTATGGGGCAGGTCAGTTTTCGCCCCAGCTGCACCAGTTTGTGGACATGTCGTGGTCTTTATGTGACTGGTACCTCAGAAAGGGTGGTGAGCCACTACTATAATACAAGGTGGGTGCTTGGTAAATGACACAATAAAACACACAGGTGTGGTTTGGGAAAACATCCAAATCTGAGCCCTGGATTCTGTTAGGACCATTGCTAGTCCCATTCCCTGTCTTTCTCCAAGTCAGTTCTCTCTTTCCTACTAAATTATACTCCTGCCCTCGGGGCTCAGGTGAAACCCATTTTTCCAAAAAGCCCTCAGTAACAGCTGCTTTTCACAGTCATTGTCCCACAATCACATCTCTCTAGGATTTTCACATGACCCAAGTGCTTACTAAGGTACTTCTTCCTCAGTTTATGTGACTCAGTTGATTCATGTAGCATGAGCTGCCTCCTTGAAGAGCTACATGGGAATTTCCTTCTGGGTGCTTTCCAATCAGACTTCTCAGTTCAAAGATGTGAATGAGAGCAAACATTTAATTATCTGTGTCTACAGTAGTGCTGCAGTAATGCTGTGGGTACCACACAGATAGGCCCATAATGACATTTTGGGGTCTAATTTCTCACTTCAAGAGAAGTGTGAGACAGAGCATCTATACGAAGAAACTGAACTGCAATTATCCTCAGTGCTGATCGTCAGGTGAAATCCAGATCTTTGAGCATATGAGGTAGGCATCTCTATCACTGCTTCAGACAATGATATTTACGCTTGGACACCCTAGCTCCTGCCGCCAAACTATATCTATAGGGGCCTACTGCATGGTTTTAGAGATCCAAGGATCTCCAGCTGATATGGGTTATTTTTTGGAGGACCAAAAGTTTAAGGTAAATATTTTTATTTTTAACTAATATCAAAATATGTCTTATAGCACATAATACACAAATAATTTTAAAACTAACTTTGAGCCTTGAAAAAATCTCAGGTTCAAGCAACAACCACCTCATATGCTCTGGAGGAATCATTTGTTCTCCTTTAGGGAAGAAAAAACAATGTTGAGGATAACCCTTTGGTGTGAAGGTGTTAGCGCGAGGTGTGGACGGGATCCATATGCAGAGTCACAAGCCTAAAACTGGAATGTCTGGTTAGTGATTGAGACAGGGCTGGGATAATTGTACTGCTGATGTCTATTTGTTTATGGAAAGGAATAATAAATGCTTAAAATTTTGGTTTTCTAACCAATTTTGAATGATTATAGCTGGTAATGTGAATAACTAATTTGAAGACAAATATGTGCAATATAACAACCATCGTTCAATCCTTACTTCCTTGATTAGTGAAACTCTATCATTTCTAATATTTTTTCTCATTGTTTATTCTCTTTAATCATTTGATCAGTCTTGCATTCTCACCTCTAGTAATCTGAGCAACTTCATTGAAGATAACAATATGTAATATAACAACTATTGTTAACTTTCTATCACCTTGTTTTGAAATTCTGTATCATTTTTATTGTGTTTGTGTTGGTTTTGTTTTTTTCTTGGTTGTTGTTATTTTGTTTTCTTTTCTTTTGAAAATAAAGAGAGAAAGAGAGAGAGCCCACTGGGTGACAAGTCACAGTAGGATCAAAATACGTTGCCTGAAGGAGTAAATGCCCTGGCTTTGTCCTCCCTGCACCCCTTTGTCTTTTAGTTTAGTCCCAGACTCAGTCACTTAACAGACCATAGTCATGGTCCCCTATTCTTCCCATCACTTACAGGAGTCCCTGTGAAGTGCTTTTATTTTTTTCTTTAGTCCTTTCTTCCTTGATCTGTCAATAAAAGGCCACAGAGGTTTCAGATGTCCTTTGATGCTTTCTCACACTGAGGGGTCTCAGTGAATGGCAGACCCTCTGGGCCCTCTTGGAGTTTTTCTTGAGAGTGACTCTGAGTAATCTTTCATCCTTTTGCACCATGCCACAGTCATGAGCTGTGACACCATGGAGCCTTCTTTGTCCCATGATGGATATGCTGAGTCCCCAGTTAAACAACTTCTCTCTCTGTGCAGGTTGCACCAGCAGAAGCTGCCCGGAGATGCCCAGAAGAAATTGGAGTGTGTTTCTCCCCAGATGAGAACGTCTGCAGGAGTACACTGAAGACGCTCACGCACTGCATCCTGCTTTGCCATTATAATTAGCCAAACAGTTTTGTTTAATTACAGAACACATGATTGGAATTCTATAATCACTTGTAGTAAGGAAAACATTTGTTCTAATTAGGTATTCATTGAAATTTTTAAAAAATCACTTAATATTAGCAATTAAGAATGAAACTGTTTCCAGATGGAATTCCCCATGTCAGTGAAAGAAGCAGACCAAGACACACCAGTCCCAAATTTTACTGGACTTACTGCATATCTGGATGTCACAGAAGGAAAGAGATAGCGATGGACTGACTGGACTGAGGCAGGGGGACAATGTGCTGAAGAACCTGTCCCAGTGAGGTCACCAATACAGTGATAAGCTGAGATCGAGACAAGTGCTTGTGTACAGCAAGCCTGGAGAAAGGAGGATGGGGAGAAAGAGAAGAATGGAAGGAAGCTATATTTATTCATTTGATAAATGACTGGGCCTTTTTAATATGCAGAACTGCTTGTGTTCACTCCGAGCAGGCTTAGAGGAAGCAGCGTCAATGCAAAACAACAACACAACAAACTGATAGTTAAAGCATGGCAGAAACCATCGTGCAACATTGTAAACTTGATCAAGCAAAATTTTATAAAGTGTCATATTAGTAAGAGAGGCCTTCTTGCTTTTTTCAAGCCCACTGTCCTATAAACACGAAGTTGCCAGGCAGCATTATAAAGTAGGTAGACTGTTATTACTGTGTGTTTGTTTTGAGTGAAAGAAGAGAAAGGCATTACATTTCTAAAGAAGAACAAAAAAGTCTTGAATATTTAGTGTATTTTTAAAATATGCATTTGGGTTGAATTAAACAATAGAATAATGGGGGCTGGGGATTTAGCTCAGTGGCACAGTGCCTGTCTGGCAAGTGCAAGGTTGTGAGTTCGATTCCCAGTACTGGAAAAAGAACAAAAACAAAAACAAAAATACAATTATGATCAATTTTAGCCAGATGGTTTTCTTCTCATAGTTTGAAAAAAAAAGTTTTCATTTTCCCTTGAAATGCCATTGAAGGTGTTTTCTGAGATCAAACAAAAGAGAGTGAAGTGTAAAAACTGTAATTGTGTTTGTATATGGGCTGATGCGTGCATCACCTACTTAGGATTACAATTGCTCTATTCATTTTCCTTTTCCCTCCCATCAAAGTGTCCAAAATTGTATGTTTCAATCAGTGGAATGAAGTTAGCATATTGTGGTTTCCTTTTAAAGGTATGCCAAGATTCAGTGACAGTTCCCACTGAATAAACACTGCATGTTTTCTCTTTAGATAGATGCCACATCTGTCACATACAGAGAGCTATTTTGCTCTATTTTCTAATTCATCCCTTTCCTTGTCATAAATCTTAGCAAAAGAAGGCTGTGTCTACATGTATAACTAATTTGACTGCTTTGACTGAACGAGGGGCTATTACCTGCTTGCTAGTAAGTTAGTTAAACAACTAGCTGTCAGAATGATCATGTGGCTGGGTGTTACAGCACAGTGAGACTGACTGAGACAGGCTGTGTTTTACCACTGCACAGGGACCCCAAAAACAGAGCTATGGTCTATACAGAGGTGGGTCTGGGGCCACAGGTGGCAGTTTAAGCATCATCTGTTTTATGACTTACTCTCCTCTCACTGAAGAGAGTAACTTTAGTAATTTGTCTTTAGTCTTAGAAATTGTTTTGCCCATGCATTCCTTTATATACTTGTTTCAATCATATGTTTTTAGTAATCTCTAATTCCAATTCTTCAAGGTACTCACTGTCCAATGGGAAAGGAGAGCGGCTGGTTCTTCTCCGACTTCATCACAGAAACTCTTCCTCTGCCAGTTTTTCAGTGCCTGGAGCTCTCAAGGTCTTTCTACTTTCTTTCCTATTACTTTAAAGTTCCTTTGTCAGCTATTTCTATACATTGAATTGCCACCTCCACAGTCCTAACTGTATAATCTGGATGAATCCCAATACCCTTTCTATGTCCAACTTGCAAGTATAATTCACAGGCTCCTAGAACCCAGTCTCTGACACCTTCCCGTCCTTCTGTCCATCTGTGCTCTCTATCACTCAGACTTTGCTATTGAGTAGCCAGCTGTTCCACCTAGCCACTGGCTGAAGCCTCACCACTGATCAGCAACTTGAACTCTGTTCTCAGCATCGCATTAAATTCTCCCTTCTGTGTGGCATTCATGAGTCACCATGAAAGTTTATCATACTCTTTTTTATATATCTCATCTCAAACTCACTGGCCTGTTTCATTCTGACTGTATGCATGACTGCTCTACTTCAGGCAACCTGGAATTTATCTCTGAACATAAGTCAGCATCAAATGCCTAGACATCTCTCAGCTTTTTCCTCTACACTCCACTCTCTGCTGCACAATGAGCTATCCTGTATGTTTAAAGTCATAATAAAAATATTATACCTATAAACATTACATTTGGTCATCTTGGAAAATGTAAGTCTCATATAAGCCACTCCTGGCTCACAAGGTAACTACAAATTCAGATTGCAAAATCTCTAGAAAACAATGACAATAAAAGTGCTATACTTTAGAATCAAGATGCCCCATAAGAACTGGTCATGTTGGTAGTAGTGTTACACACCTGTAATTTCAGCTATTTGGGAGCCTGAGACAGGAGGATCACATATTTGAAGACATCTTTAATAACTTAGAGATCCTGTCTCAAAAGTGAAAAAAAACTGAAAAGAGCTGAGAGTGTAACTCAATGTTAGAGTGCCCCAGTACCACAAGAAAGAAAGAAAGAAAGAAAGAAAGAAAGAAAGAAAGAAAGAAAGAAAGAAATTGCTCATGTAAAAAATAATTTCAAATACTCATTAAAAAAAGAAAAATAATGAAAATGTTCAACAAAATAATGAAAGTGCACAATTTTAGCATATCCCTGAAAATGAGAACAAAAAGTCAGAAGGCAATCTAATTAACAGCAGAAGATGAAAAATATTTATTACCGAAGATAAAACATTTGATAATTAAGAAAAACAGCAAAAACAATAAAAAAGTTACTTCTGTGAAAAATGATAAAACATTAATTAACATGGTAAAAAGAAAATGGAAAATGCAAAACAAGTATGATTATGACAAAGGGAAAATAGTCACTGAAACAGCCGTAGAGCAAACACCAACCAAATATTTCTTTCTGTAAACTCAGTTATATAAATAGAAAATCAGTTGAAATTAACAAAATATTCATTTCTGAAACTGACTTAATAAGAAAAGAATCTAAATAGATTGATTCCCATTAATGAAATGGAAACTTGGACAACAGAATACTGTATAAAGGATATCAGAATTTGATGGTTTCATAGGAGAATTTCAGCACAAACCACACATCCAATGCTATTTCAAAAGAAAGTGAGTATGTCAATGAGCCCTTGGCATGCCTATGTTCATTGCACCACTGTTCAAAATTGTCACAAAATGGAAACAAATGAAAAGCCCATCAACTGATAAATGAATAAAGACCTGGTGCATAAACACGGTGGAATACTATTCTGCCATGAAAGACTGAATGAAATTCTGCCATTTGTGAAGATATGAACCGAACTTGAGATCCTTATGTTGAGGAAAATAAGCCACAGCCAGAACACAAATACTGCATGACGTCACTCAGATGCGGAATTTGAAATAGTTGACCTCCAAGAAGCTGAGAGTAATTTGCTTACCTGAGGCTGCGGAAAGTAGGAAGGAAAGGCAGGATGAAGAAACCCTGATCAGTGTGTGCTCGTGCAGGGTTTGACAGTAGGAGGAAGTGCCAGTTTGTTGTTGCTCAAAAGGTGACTATAGGTAGAGTATTTCACATTTCCAAAGCCAGAAAAAATAATTTGAAAGTTGTCATCCTGAGGAAATGATAAAGGTTTGAGGAAATAGATAGGTTTAACTTGTTTCAAGTGACATACAATGTATTCATGTGTTGAAACATCGTGATTCTCCATTAATATATATGTACGCTGTTATTTTTTATGTATCAGCTAAAATAAACTTAATAAAAATAACAATTAAAATGCCAACCTAGTAAAAACTAGAAACAAAAAGGGATAGAAAGTGACAGAAAAACACTTGATTTTTATAACAATAATACATGTCTAAGGATAAATATAGCAAGATATGTACAAACAATCACTGCATGCAGGAACTCATAGAATACCCTTAAAGATTCCAAAGTAGATTTGATAAAAGGTCTATAATAAAATTATTTAGTCTCATAAAAATGTCAATTATAAATTATACATAAATTAATGTTGTCAATGAATTTAGCAAGATTTACTTCTGTATTAGACAAACTAAGATTCCAAATCTCATATAAATATAATATGGCTATAAAAAAGTAGTAATGAGATATATTCTTAAAATATTTTAATACAATAAAAAGACCCAATACTTGTAACGTGTAAAACTTGACAAGTAAGATCAAAAGTCAAACCTAGGAAATAAAAAATTCCATAAATAAACTCAAATATTACTGAAATTTTGTATAGAATATAAAGTATTTCAAGCCATGAAAGAAAATATTTTGACCACATGTAAGTAAACACCTTTATGTATATTTTCAAAATCACATATGAAAAGAAAGGATAATATTTCAGCTTTATTCAAAGCAATATTTTAACAAAAAGTTCAAATCACCTGAAAAGGCACCAACTGGGGCTTATTAATTTCTGCTGGACTCAGAGTGGATTCCTGAGCACTCAGAAATTAATGTCCCTAGACAGTAAGATATGTGGAATATTGCTAATTGAACAAAGCAAGGCTGAGGACTGTGCATGTCTTGTTACATCTGAGTAAGCAAGAAGAAAATATGTTGATCTGTTTAGCTTTGCATGGAGAAATACTGGAAGGCTGCACTGGGCTCCCACCTGCTGGCTTTGCACATGTTTATCCTCTGCCAGGGTGGCTTTTCCCTCCTTTGCCTTCTGCCCATTCCTATTCAGCTGTTCAGTTTCTTCCTATTATAATTCTTACTATTTATAACTCTGTAGAAATTATTGTGTGCTCTGTGGTCCAATCATTTGTTGGAACTCTTGCTAGGTTCCATTTTTATTTAGTATTAATTTGTGTTTATCACATAGTTCTATACTTGTCTCTGTGCTTCCCCCCTAAGCATTTTGATTCAACAGTCATAGTTTGGCCCCTGTTGCATTTCTTTCACCTACTAGAGTGCGGGAATGAAAGACTGACTGAATTCAATTAACAATTTGCCACACTGTTATTGATAGAACATAAACTTATGGTGGCCTTAGGGAAAATACATCTTAGCATTCTTGTACCAACAGGGAAGGAATCTGAAAAGGGTTTGCCTCAATGTATACTTTTTATTTTAAAGAGAGAAAAAATAATAAACATGAAAAAAGCAATAAAAATGATCCAGTGTTTCAAAACAAGATGATAGAAGATTACCAATTATTTATATTGCATATTGTTATCTTCAGAGTAGTTGCTCAGATTACCAGATACAGGCATGAAAAACTGATCAAACAATATAAGCACTAACTGTTCCTTCAATGAACTAATAGAAATTAGTAGTACAATTATTTCAGCTACTATATATATATATATTTTAACTTTTCCCTTCCTTCTTGTTATGGTTTGTTTCTAAATGCCCACCAAAGCCTTATGCAGTCATGGGGTGGGCTACTAGTCTTTGATTGATCCATGGTCCAATGCTGTGGTTATGGGTGTGAGAGGTACACTCGCCCTGGGTTGGGTAGCTTGCATACAATATAAGGAAGGGAAAGAGGTTTGGTCCCTCTGCCATTCCTCCCTTTATACTCTTGCTGCTTTTGCTGTTTTCAACCACCATGAACTGTTGCCTTCTGCCATGAGCCACTCTGCCTTGGAGTATGGAGTGAAACCATCACAAACTGAGCGCTAAATAAAACTTTCCCTCCTTAATTTTGGGTGTTGGTATTTTGTCTCAACAATGTGAGAAAAGTAAACAAGACATTTCTTTTCTCCTTTTCCCCATCCCAGTCATTTTTTTCCTTTTGAGCAGTTTCTTTCCCTTTCAAAATATCTACTGTGCTTTTTGGATCTTATTTACTCTTTCAGTTTCTTAGATTAGGGAGACAATACGATGTTTACACATGCAAGTCTGATTTCTTTCACCTATAAGTGTGTTCTCTAGTTGCGTCCATTTTCCTAAAAAAAAAAAGCCTTGAGTTTATCTTTCTTTATAGCTGAGTAGTACTCCATTGTATAAAAATACCACATTTTTTTATCCATCCCTCAGTGGATGGGCATCAGTGTTGTTTCCAAGATTTAGCTGTAACAGATTGTGCTGCTATAAACATGGTTGCACATGCCTCACTGTGGGATGATCTTTTCCATTCTTCTCAAAAAATACCCAGAAGGGGAATAGCTGCATCAAATGGGACCTCTACTGCTAGTTTTCTGGGGAATCTCCACACTGATTTCCACAGTGGTTGTACCAGCCTATACTCCCGCCAGCAGTGGAGAAGGGTTCCTTTTTCAATTTTACCCCTACCTCATCTTTCTCTAATGACTAACCACGCACATGCTTCATGCTGTTTGTTTATTGTCTTTAAGACCAAGTTATATCAAAGTGTGAGAAGCTGAGTGGATATTTGGCAAAAATGGTATTAATTCCATTCAATTAATAGATGTTCAAGATGTACATGTAAAGGGAGAATTTTCTCCTTTCTGAATAATGAAATAATATAGTAAACTAATGTAAGGTGAGTTAATAATAATCAGGATAATGCTACGCTCCAGGAACTTGCTAGGCTTTTGGCATAAATTTTCACTCCAAATAAAAAAATAAATAAAAAATAAAAACAAACAAAACGTTCCTGTCATAATGGAAGAACAAAGCTTTCTACTCATAAATAATCTGATTGACTCGTGAAAATACTTACTTTTTGATCTTGAATGGACACATCACCATTCTGGTCTATTTCCAACAAAGTAATTGTCACTGAGCTTTAATTTTACTTATCTTTAATTTATGAGTGGTTCCTGCTGCTGCTCAAAACCTCATCAGTCACAAGATCAGAAAAAGATATTTATTGTGAACTAAAACTAATTTAATCTTAATATATTAATCTTCATCCCTTGACATGTTACTGTCAAAGTAGCTTTGTGAATTCCAGATTTAGTATTCTATGGGACTTGACTAGTCCCCAAGGCTTTGTTCAAAGCTTTGTAGAGCTGGGCCCTCGATAGAGTGGTTTTACCACTGTCCCTCGTCGGTGGTGGAGGCATAGATGAGGACAGCAGTTGAGACCACGTCTCAGCTTGAAAAATAAACAGAATGCAGGGGCTATAGCTCAGTAGGAAAGTGCTTGAAAGGCCCAGGGTTTGATCTCTGACACTGAAAAATATAATAAGTAATGCTAATATGAATAAACATGGAGGTGTTCCTTCGTACAACATCCTCCAGCATGCACATTTTAAAGTAATTTCTAAAATGTGTTTTATTCAGTTTTTCATGCTATTTTACATCAGCAAATTTGCTGTTAGCAACATAAAGTGTCACCTACAAAAATGGAAGAAATCTATACCAGGAAGAGATAGAATTAATATTTTCTCACATCCCAGAGAAGCCTGATATAAACCATACCTACTCTTAGATAGACAGATTTTGGGTCTTCCTTAATAATAGAGAAAGCAACGTTTTTGTCTTATGTTTTTGAGTATAGTTTTCTCTGTTTATTGAGATATTTTGTTCAGTAAAATAATCATTCATATTTTGTCCTTCCTCTCACTTATGGCTTATTTAAATGCTTCCAACTGTCTAATTTTGCTTGCTCTGAATTATGTTATTGTGGAGATTCTCAAGTTGCTTCCATACCTCTCCATTTTTCCTTCTTTATTCTCCTGTTTTGTTCCTTTGTTACTGATTTCTGCTTTATACACCAATGTCCTTTTAAAATTCTATCTTTGACACTGTTGACATTCTGGTCAGGGTAATTCTTTGATGTGGTTAGACAGTTGGTTGGAATGTGTGCAGTGTGTTCTACCCTGTTTAACAGCCTCCTGGCTTCCAGGTATCAGATTGCAGAGGATATTTTCATCTCAGTGTGGTAAGCAAAAATGTCTCCAGATTTTGATAAATGTCCTGTGGAGCCAAAACCACATTGAAGAACCAATTTATTATGGACTGGGCTCTAAGCTGATCTTTTCCATGTTCTATGCATTAGTACCCCCCCTTACTTGTTCTGCTTGTTTTTCAGAGATTCCATATTTTGCTGTTGTTACTGTTTTGTTGTTTGTGAACGTTCTTGCATTTCATATGACCTGAGTACTTCTACAACTCACATGACATTTTTTTTCTTATCCAATGACCTATAATTTGAAGAGTATGGCAGACAGATGAGGGACTAGAACAGGACTGAAATTTACTTCCACAGAGAGCAGTGAAAAAGATAAACCTGATTGTTCAGTGTGTGGGAAAGATCCAACCTGGAGGCAACTCTACCCTGACTTTCCTGTGGAGGCCTTCTGTTGGCTGGGGAGGGGTGAGGGGCACTGCAAAGCATAAGACAGAAGCTAGGGTGCCACATCACTGTGTGCCCTCCCAGGGAAGCACCTACCAAGTCACAGGACCAGCAACTGGAATTCTCCAGTCTAGGGTCATTGAGAAAATGACGTTGCCAGAGAGCTAAGTCCCTCTGTTACAGCTCTGTAGCAGAGAGGCAGCGACTGCTCCAGGCAATCTGTCAAAAAGGCTGTGTTCTTCCCTTTAGCCCCTTCTCATCTCCCTTGGGGGTCAGGTGGGAGCCACATCCATGGTGACAATTTAACTCTAGGTCTGTTTGAGAAGCTGAGACAAATCACTTAGTAAAATCATATTCATTTCCATACATCCACTTCCACGTCTCTCTTCTGCCATGTGGCCATCAATTACTGCTCCTGTTTAAGGAGTTGGGAGAATGATGAAAAAAGATATAAGGAGATTCTTGAAGTTGCAGAAGATGTGTGGAGCTTTGCCCAGTGCACACTGGAGTTATGCAGCTGCACATCTTATCTGCCCAGGATAGCAGTATCCTACTCCTTTTTGAATTCCAGTATCTGCACTAGGTAGTCACTCACTGCGTGAAAAATTGAATTTATTTAAAGTAAGGTTTCTGCCTAATCTAAACCATGTGCTTTCTCTGATGTAAGAGTTGTGAACATATTCAGTATTTTAAACAAAGACAACACAGCATTTGAGTCATCTGAACTCTCTACAGCACTACCAACGTACCAAAATGGCTAAGGGAAGACTGAGGTCCATGGCGTATGTGCAGCTGAGAACGGTTTTGCTTGGCTTGTTTCTAAGATATTTGAGCTTTATAAGAAAGCATCAGATTTTATCATATGTTAAATATCAGCCCAATTGGAAGAAAAATTCTAGTTTTAAAAATGAGTTAACTTGCAGTTCAGTCCCCAAAGAGTAAAGGAAATAGAAGATAAAAACTTCTTTGATGCACACTACAGGACACAATTTTTCTTCCCATATTTCTCAATTCATTTCTCATAGTACAATTTCAAAGAGTAAAACGGATTTGTCTGGCTTCCTCTTCCCCTCAAATTATCTGGGAATTACCCTTTGCAGTCTCCACTCTGGGCCTTGAACTCATCAGGGTTCCAAAGCCACTACAAGTCATTCACTCTCCTGGCAAATGTAAAGCAGCTCCTGTTATCTCTTGGCAAATATAAAGCAGCTCAGGTGTTCAACAGCTGTTATCACTTCCGAATGCCAAGGCTGTAGAGCTATGGGAGAAGAGGGCCTATTCTCTGATAGAAATAAATGTATAGCCTCACACAACTGCCCTCTTTTAAGTTTGCCAAGAGCATTACCAATCAGGAGTGACTTGTAAAGATCCGGAAGTTTCTTACCCCAAATTCCTCTACCTCAAGCCTTGCAGGTGACAGGCACTGGGGTGCAGCCCAGGCCAGTAAAAGAACAGATTCATGTGTGGTTGTTGGGTTTACCATTTACTAGCTATGTCACTTGGGCAAATTCCTTAAACCTTTGAATCTGTATGTCTTCAACTGTAAAATAGAAGCAATTTAAACCTATTTCAAATGGTCTGCTGTGAAAAGTAAATCAGAGAGTATTTCTAAGAACCTGCCTTTAAGAAGCCCTTCTTGAGTTGACATGTTGGCCTTTGACAATGTACCAGCGCTGCCTGATGAACAGTGTGCTAAGGTCCCCATCGACGCTGCTGTTGAACTCCCCCTCCCAATTTAGAGCCTCCAGTGGGAAGAGCACGGGAGGCCAAGTGAATCAGCGTTTTCAGTTGTAAATCAAATCCACAGAATTCTTTGTGGGGAACTATTTCATTAGTTATTTGGAGAATCAAGAAAGTTTATGTTTTCAGGCATAACATTCAAACGATCAATGTGAGTCTAGGACATCGGATTTCATTATAAGAAGTATCGTTTTTATTTTATTAAAACAACCCCGTGCTGTGCACTGGAAAGTCATGCCCTGAATGCTGGACTCCACCTAGAAGCTCCTGTTCTCAAGCACGTATCTACCTCTTCTGCACCCTGTCCCTCCCGACTTTCCAGTGTCAGAAACATCACTCGCCATCCCCGTGACTGGAATTCTCTCTACTGGAATCACCACGCAGCTTTGTTCTTTCCAGTTTTTGACACCCACCTTAAACATCCACTCTCTGTGACAGTCCTAAAGCCTCTGGGAAATGCTACTTCAGGCTTTGCTTGAATCACAGCATCAGTGACAACATGATGGTTTCTTGTTAATTTATTCATTTCTTAAGAGTCTGCATTTCCTTTCACTCTTATAAACATTGTCATACCATAAGTAACCATGTGGAGGCAACATCTCAAAAAATGTAGTGATTTTTATCATTATCTTCAAGTGTCCATGGACTTCTGTCATAACAACATCTATGGAAATATGTTTACTTAGCTTTCTTTTGGGGCTGTGAAATTTTTGAAGTATGATTTACAAATAAATGTTAAAATAAGAGTAAAGTTGCCCATCCTTACTCTCTTTACAGATATAATAAAAAAAAAAAAAAAACAGAAGAAAAGAGAAAAGCAATAGTAGAAAGGTATTCTGTATGAAAGCAGCAACCACAGAGAGTCTGAGGTAGCGAAGAGTGATGCAGAGCTTTGTCCTAGCAGTCAGGCAGCCCAGAGCCTGCAGAGTGTGGGTCTACTACACTGAGAACATTTGAGAAACAGGCAACAAAGTGAGACCTTCCGGGGAATCTGTTGGGCAGTAACAGGCAGTGGTAGGAAGGCAAGGCAGTGACACCTGCGCTGTGCTTGTGGGAGGCAAACTTCGGTTTTGGGATAGAGAATCAGACTCGTGGTGGATACAGAGTTGCACACTTGGTCTCACCTTCACAGACTACTCCTATCTGCCGCCCTGCACTATGCATGGCTTGAATATGTAAATCCTACAAGTGTCATTCAGAATATCTCACCCAGTACAGAATAAACACTGGGTCTATTTCTAGAAATATCATACTTACACCAAACACACACTCATACAGTACACCAAACACACACACACATACACACACACATACATGTGCCAGATGAAAACTGGTGCAATTGTCATAAAACAAAAGGGAAAAAAAACATAATGAAGAAAATGCGTGGGGGGGGAACAGAGTATCAAAACTGAAGAACATTTACAGAACAAAAAGGTGAAGGTAAAGAAAGATATAAAATATGAGTAGTAGAATTCAACCTTTTAAAATGGAAATAAATTAAAACAATGCAAAAATAAATATAACCATAGAAGCTTTATAAAAGGGAATGCATATTATAGAACAACAGAGAATGGTTTGTGAAACATAGGATTAGGAAAAAGGATAAAAAAACGAGTTAAAAAATAACTGAAGACTAAATAGATGGTGCTGAAATTATAGCAATAGTTATAGAAGACAGATTCTTGTAATAGGTGTTTCTGAAGAGGAATCATTGTTTCTGAAGAGTAGAAAAGAAAGATAGAAAAGTAAGTACAATTTAATATTTGTTCTCAGCTATAAAAGAAAACTTGATTTTAGATATTAAAGAGCATGTTGAACTCTGGGAAAGAATTGACACATCTCTGCTAACCCTGAAACACAACCTAATAAAGTTACTGAGCATTAAATTAAATAAAGAATCCTTTATGACATATCACTGCTGCAAAAGAGTAGAGCAATGTCTAAATTCCCAGATAAACAAAAATGTCTCAAGACTTTGATGTGAGATATAAAGTGATTTAAGGATGACGATAACAGCTATACATTGTAGAATTGTGAAGGACAGATGGAACAATTCTAATGATACCATATTAAAGAAACTGATTATGTACTTAAGTTAGGGAAAAATGAAATGGATCAATGCGGTGGGTCTAAATATTGTCTCCATTTAACCTAAGAATAAAAGCTAAAACAAGAATGGTAATGCTGAGACTTCAACACAAAATTTAAAATTCTTAAGTGCTTAAGATTAGGGGTATCACGACATTTCCATAAGGAAAATATGATGTCCAGTGATATAAAAATGTAATATTCACATGTAATGGTTGATACATTGTGTCAATTTGAGAAGTATCTATGTTTAATATATAACTCAGCAGTTCTACATCCTGGGATATAGGGGACATTCTCCAGCACTGCTGTTTATGTCCCAGAATGTTGTAACGGTTAATTCATTGTGTAACTTGAGAAGGTTAAAAATTTAACAAAGTAATACAGCAGGGGGCCAGGGTCCTCACTTTGTAAATATCCTGAACATAGGGAATTCCATTTCATTGCAGGTGGAGAGCATGAAGATGGTGTAAGTGCTACACTCACGCTAGGGCAGGTAGCATGCTTACAATATAAGCGAGTAAAACAGGCTTGCCCTCTCCTTTTCTCTCTGGTTGCTTTTGCTGTCTTCTGCCATCTTAAGCAGTTGCCCCTCTGCCATGTGCCACCTTTTCTTGGAACCAGCTGATTATGGACTGAAATTTCTACAAACTGTGAACTAAATAAACCTTTCTTTCCTTAATTTTGTTCATTGAGTATTTCTTCTGAGTAATGGGAGAAAAGTAACCAGCATATCTCATATGTCATGACTACAGTTTAAAAAATTACTTGTAGTAGGTAAAATGGACAGTGTTTCTATGCAATATTCTAAACACAGACAAAATATAATCACCTAAATCATAAGCAAAAAAGTTGAGTGGTAGATGCAGAAAATATAAAATATATATGTTCTTTTATTATCTATGGAAAAGAAATATTAGAAATAGTTTTACCTAAAGAATGAGAAAAATGTGATAAGCATAAATTCATGATGACAAAGCTAGTAAATAGTTTAAAACATAAAAAAATAAAGACTACATAAGCAAATGCAAAAAAGTGGAAACAATACTTTGGTTTGATTATCTCTGATTATATTGCAGAAAAGTAAATGAATAAAAGGAGAAAGTGCTATTTATAATCTGAAAATCAATTAAATCAACCAAAATCAACTAATCAAAAATAAAACTTTAGTAAACAACTTTTTTGAAAAATTAAACTAAAAATGGGGCGGCGGGAGTCACAGCAGAGGCCAAGCAGGATAGCTCCAGGAGGCTGCCGGTGCGCCTCGGCCGGCAGCTTGCTCAGGTGTCCCGCTGGCGCTGCCAAGATGCCCAAGAGGAAGGTCGGCTCCACTGAAGGGATAGCCAAGGAGGAGCCCAAGAGAAGAGATTGGCGAGGTTGTTGGCTAAATCTGCTCCTGCGAAAGTGGAAACAAAACCAAAAAAAGGTAATGGGAAAAGATAAATCTTCGGACAAACAAGTGCAAGCAAAAGGGGAAAGGGGAGCTAACACAAAGCAGGTTAACGTGGCCAATCAAGAAACCAGGGAGGATTTACCTGCGGAAAATGGAGTAAGTACAAAGGAGGAGAGTGCAGCCTCTGACCAAGCAGACGATAAAAGCCAAGTCTGATTCATCACACACAGCGTCTTATCAGTGCTCCCTGTCTCCCTTCTTGTACAATCCAAAGGAATATTTTTATCAACTATTTTGTTTTCGTTGTTTTCTTTTTGTTTTTTTGTTTGTTTGTTTGTTTTGTCTTTTTGAGACAGGGTCTCGCTATGCAGTTCAGGCTGCCTTTGAACTCACTTTGTAGCCCAGGCTTGTCTCCAACTCCCAACAATCCTCCTGCCTCAGCCTCCGGAATGCGCCACCACGCCCGGCATATATTATCAATTATTTTATAAATGCAAACTTTTTAGTAGCTCTAGAAACTTTTTAAAAAGGAGGGAATTCCATTTCATTGCATATTTTAAATGTAAATGAGTTTTTTTTTAGGGGTGAAGTCATTCTCTGGTTGTTTATTTTTGGTACAAACAGAAAATAGTGGGATATTGAATTATGGCAGACTTTGACTATCAGCTTCACAGTCCACTGGTGGGGGTTAGTTTTATATCCTGCAATACAAAGCATAGTAATGGCAATTTGGAATCAGTAATGCATTTAATATGTGCTGGATATTTTAAATGACTCTATTCCCATGTTGTTTTTAGTAGTATTGTTTCTTAAAGAAAACTACTTCCTAATTGTTGCCCTGTCAGAATTGTGTGCACTCTATAACATCTTTGGTCATAGTACTCCAGTTTAGCTAACTTTGTTAATATACTGTGAAAGATCAAAAATTTGAGTGTGTAGCATATATGATATGAACTTGTGAATCGATAGGACTTAAGTAACACTTTGTCAGCATTTAAAGATACTGATACTTAATCCTCCTATGGAAAATTTGCTTCCAAATTTGAAACTGGAAAGTCACTGGAATATCTGAAAAAGAAACAATACATGACTTTTTAGATTTTTGGTACATGTGTTAAGAATTGTGTACAAAGTGAAATGTCTGTACTGATCCTAAACACAAGCAATTTCAAATATGGAAGACAAAAAAATTAAATTAAATATGACATAACAAATGAAGTACAAATTGATGAGTATGGAACAGTTTATATATAAATCAATGGCATAGTTTATAGTGTTGGAAAGAATGTAGCTCATTTTAAATGTTTAGTAAATTAGAAAGAGGGCCAGGGATCTAGTTCAGAGGCACAGCACCTGCCTGGCAAGCTCAAGGTTCTGAGTTCAAATCCCAGTACAAAAAAAAGAGAGCAAATGTCTGCTCTCATAACCAAAAATTATTAATAAAAGGAAAATCAAAAATATGTACAATGCTTAGAAAATGGACAACTACTTAATCTGGCCAAAGAAAAGGAAGAAAACACAAAACTGAAAAAGAAAGAAAGAAAGAAAGAAAGAAAGAAAGAAAGAAAGAAAGAAAGAAAGAAAGAAAACAAAATATTTATGAGGGGTCATGATGGTACAGAAGAAAATACAGAATTTACAAAATATCATTTTGTTAAACTAATACTAAACTGAAAAGCTTATAGTTTATGCTTATTATGGAATATGCATCTATCAAAGCTGACTTTATAAGATTTAGGTGTCCTAAAGGAAGAGCAAACAAAAACTGTCAATTTCATAACAATGCAAAACAACACAAAATAATTGGATACAGCTAAAAGCAAAACATAAAGAAGGTTGTCAAGTAGCTTTTTTACCAAAAGAACAAACAAACAAGGAAAAAGGCCATTGTTTCAAAAAGGATTTTTACTAACTTTAAATAAGATTTGGATTTCCTAAATCCTCAAGTAACACACCCCTGCCCTCAATAACCAACAACTGAAACTATCCAATTTATCTAAAATCTTTACTGCTCTTATTTTTATATTTAGGAATATACTCCAATAACATTTTTGAAGTTGAAAAAATATTTTTACCAAAACTCAGCTTATGTGAAATCAAAAGGAAGCCTAGAATCTATGTATTATTTAAATATTGATTCCAAAAATCCATGAAGAAAATAATTGCCAAGTCTGGCTTCTCACTTATGCCAGTGAAAGGACTGATTTCATGAAGTTAGCGAGTTACTTCTAGAAAATATGCCATCTTAATTTGATTAAAGATTAAAAGTAAAAATAGTCTTCAATACCTCAGAAAAACTCCTGTTTTTATTAAACTACTATTCACAATAGCTAAGAAATAGAAAATCTAAGTGTCTATTAACTAGTGTGTGTTGAAAAAAAGTATATAAATATGTATTGTACATTGGCCTAGACACAGAATATCATTCAGTCATGTAAAAGCATGAAATCTTGTCACTTAGAATAATATAAATGAAACTGGAAATCATTATTTTAAGTAAAATAGTTCAGGTACAGAAAGATAAATGATTCATATTCTCCTTAATAAAGTGAATCTGAAAAGTTGATCTCATAGAAGTTGAAAATAGAAGTTACTGGAGGCTGGGAAGGGTAAGAGGAAAGGAAGTTTAGAGAAAATACAGTCAATAGGTATCATTAAATTTAGATAGAAGAAATAAGTTCTGGTGTCCTCTGGCACAGTAAGATTACTGTAGATAACAGTAATGAACTATAAATTTCAAATATGCTAAAAAAAAGTTTTGAATGTTTTCACCAAAAAAGGAATAAATATTTGAGAAGATAGTTATGTTTAACCTGATTTGAGTATTACAGTGTATCCATGTATTAAAGCATCAGATGATACTCTATAGATATGGACAATTTTTGTATCAAGTAAAAAAAGCTCAGCAAAACCCACTGATAAAACAGCCTCAGTTGTTGGAAAAGATAACATAATAATTCTGGACACTAATAGATTAAATTTATTGAACACTTATATCCCAAGCACTATTCTAAGTGTTTTTTGTATATAACTCAACCATTTATGGCTGCAGTTTTATGGAAGAATAAACAGCTGGATCCCTCATGCATATGGACATATAAATTCATCATTGCAAGGATTTTACTGAGTCAGGTGCTGTTCTGAGTGCTTTTTGTAATTATGTCTTTTAATCCTTACAACACCCTATGAGGGAGGTGTTGGCTCCTCTTCATCCATATATGCATGAATATATAAACACCATTAAAAACTCTCCTCAGCTTTAATGAGGAAGTATTCCAACAAGGACAAAGACATGATTTTCCACCAGCACCAATAATATTTTACCTGCTTTTGTAATTAGAGGCAAAAACTATCATATGAGGGAAAAAATGTGACAAATTGAAAAATGAAAGAAAAATATCATTCACAGAAGTGTGACCATATGGATGATTCACTGACCAAAATGTTAAAAAAGCTCAGAAAAATTGCTATATATTTGATATATGAAAATTAATAACTTTGTTCCTAACTCATTAGAAGAAATAATGGAAGAAAAGATCACATTTGTACCTTGACTAACAGTAAGAAAGTAGTGGTGAGGATCTAGACCTGAACTACAGACAAGGTACATACTGAAACAAACTCTACATTGAAAATGGTACTGAGGGGCCATAAACACAGAACGACTTTAGCATAAAGAAAGTGTTACACTATTTTAAAGTTAAAAACATTTTAAGTTATCTCTGTTAACATAAAAACATCATGCTTTTGCAATCAAATTACCAATTCATCTGAAGTATTTTTTCAAAATCCTTACACTGTCTTTACAAAATCCGTAAAAGAATGGCTGGAAAGCTTCTAAAAAAAAAAGGGTAATATGACAGTAGACCTAGATGATTTTAAACGCTGTGTAAAATATAAAAAATAAAAAGTATTGTTTTTGCTTGAACAGACACAACAGTAGCGATATCAGCGGCTAAAAAGAAAGGCAAGTACTACTACTGGTACATAGGCAGCAAAGGGTAGCTTATTTTTTCTCTCTGTATCTTATGTTCCCTGTTTGGAGAATAAAGTTAACATGGAAACCACTAGGTCACTGTGAACACATACTACAAAGAAGGGGAGGGACAACTATAGGCAGAGAATGTGTTTCAGTAAGAACAAAACCTTGTCATTTCCATCTATGGAGAAGATATGATTAAGAACCCACCAGCTTCCTGATTCACATCACGTGGGAAGTGCATCCTATTGGAGAATAGTCCCCATTGCTGCAGACTGCACATTTCCCATTGGATATAGCTTATTGTCCTTGGTGAATGAAAGTGCATTTTGCTACACACAGGCATAAGCCCCATCCCTGCCACCAAGGACACACTGTCTGAGCCATCGAGTGGCTGGCACAAGTGGGAGAGAGGCTTACTGGTCATCTCATCCATGTGATCACTAAAGTCCTCCTCTGCAGATGTCACCCTTTGGTGAAGAGTCATGAGACACAAATAGCTCATGGCTTTTCCCATTCACACAGGCCCTTCACATGTAGATCTTCCTCAGATTCTCTTGTCACCATATTTCCAATCGTGTCTTGTCCACCTTCCAGAACATCTGACCTAAGGAGGGGCCACAGCCTGTGAATTGATATACAATCACATATCTTTTGTATAATCACACTGAAGCAAAATGAGAAAGAAGTTCACTGCTCTAAGTTATATGAACTAGGATTTCCCTTCATCACTGTCTTTTAGGAAAGTCTCAGGAAAGGACAATGATAGTGCTGCCTCTCCCCACTTCCAGCTGATGCCTGCATATTGTGCACAACCATCCTCACCAAGGCCTGAATTTCACTTGCTTGGTCATCTGATTGCAGGAAGTACCCTATGAGGCTACAGAGGTTGGTTAGAAGAAAAGTCACAGCTTCTCAGCAGGGGACCATGGGCCTTTGGACCACTTCTTCAGGTAACTTTCTTGTACCTTCAAGGCCTGCCTGAGTCTTATCTGGCATATGCCATCATATGTTTTTGACACTGGCATATTGCTGTGCATGTTGAACTTGAAGGTTTGTTGGGCTCTATAAGCTCATGCCGTGACTTTCATGATGAGAAGCTTAGATTGCTTGGCAATATGGTGGCCAGTTCTCTCTACAAGGGTCAGTGGTAGATGAAATGTGTTGTTTGAAGAGAACATAGTTATTTTCATGAGATGACAAGACTTTGCTCTAAAATCCATCTAGGAGATCTGACAAAGGCATCAAAGAGTATTTCTGCCACTGGCACTTCAGGCATCATTGCATTGGCTAGGAGACAGGGCAGCTTGAAACATAAGCTTCAGGAAGCAGAGCAAATTGCATGACAGCCTGGACCCACCAGCTAATGTTTCTCTGTTCTGATCACACAGAAAATGAGCAGCTTTCTAGGGCACCCAGCAACTGGTTTAGAATAATATACCTAAATGAGGAATATGTCAGCTGCAAAACCTTAAGAGTTCCCCTAGACCTTGTACCTTTTCATTTGGTTGTGGAAGGATCAGATAGAGCAATTTATCTGTAACCTTAAAAGAACTATTTTGACCTGTATCACACCACTTGATTCTCGAAACTTCACTGAGCTAAGGTGCTCTAAAGTTTTGCCAGATGACCTTCCATCCTGTGACACGCACATATCTTGCCAAGTAACAGCATAGTTACAATGTATTATTCCATACATCCAATCAATATGACTTTGTTGTCACCAGCTTTCCATTACTATAATAAAATACATGAGATAATTAACTTAATACTAGAAAAGGTTTATTTTGACTCATAACCTCAGACATATCAGTCCATAGCCACTGTTACCCCATAGCTTTAAGCCTGTTGTGGCATAGTACATAATATATCATGGTAGAAACACATAGCAGAGGAAGGCTCTTCACCTTATGGCAGTCAAGATGCGAAGAGAAAAAGAGAGACAGGAAGTGGCTGAGGTCCCACTGTCCTCTACATGGATACAGCCCTAATTAGCATTTTCCCTCTAGGCCGCTCCTCTGAATTGTTCAATCATCTCCCAACAATGCTGTGGGCTGAGGCCCAAACCCTTAACTCATGGACCTTTGGGAGACACTGTAGACCCAGACTACACCAGTGATCGATATAATGGACCAGTGTGATATCTTCTGGAAGAGAAAGGTGATCAGGATCTCTTAATTAAATGATGACACTGAGCTGGAGAACTGACCCCTGCTGTCCATTACACTAACAGCACTCACCTTACTATCATCATCTGAGTACTGCCACTTGGCCCCTGCCATTCCATTGCTGTCACTTTGCTGGTTTCCCAATTCAGCAGCAACAGTTTCAAGTAGAAGGTCTTGCCCAGGGAGAAGAGCAATCACAGAGCTCTTTGGGGATGCCAGGGTCCTCACAAATGTATTTGACAGAGAAATATTGATAAGAAGTATCTTTTCCGGAGACATTCCTCTGGATATTGAATAGTGTTAGGTGAGTAGCTCTCAAGTAACGAATCCATTCTAACATGATAATTTCCTAAATATTTGAGTTTTATCCTTTAAGTTTACCAAGCCAGATACAGCATTCAAAGCTCATTTATTTGGACAACTTTGTGGCTCATAATTTAGCCCAAAGACTTAACTATTGGAACCCTGCCTAATAGCAGTATTTATTCTACAGTCTCCACTTAGTGCCCATAGATTCAGCTTGATTCAAATCTGTGTTCCTCTTACCATAATTCTGCATCATTAAGATCCATTCTATCCATAGTTCTCCAATTTGTCTGCATGAATTGGAAAAATCAAGTAGTTCTTTTGGAATACAACGTACCTACTCATGTGTTACATTTTGTTCCTACCTTAGAAGCCTCTTAGGACTTGAATCTAGTGATAAATCTAGAAGCAGAGTAGTGAGGAATGAGGCAACTGAACAGAATCAGCTTTGTTATGCTCAGTAACTACCTCAGGAAAGAGCATTGTGGTTTCCTGAAAGGCCCAGGTGGGAGTGTGATTCTGCTTCTCTTGACAAAGACTACTCGTCAGATTTAGGAACCCAATGTCACCATTTCATCAGGACCTTCCAGCATGCCCCATCTCACTTTCAAAGGGTTTCATTCCTTAGAAATGGATGGCTCACTGTAGTTTTGAACACGTTGTATGTTCAGAATTAAATCTTTATTGCAACTCACACTCTCACGGACTTGACTTTTGCAGAAATTTCAGATCTTCATTGCAAGACACAACAGTCTCTTTCAGGAAATCATAGAAATTCTTAGGTTACTTATATTGCCCTTGAGTTGACAATTTAATCTGAGTTTGGGTAATTTTTCAGAAAAACTGAAAACATCATACCACAGTGAAATATGTACACTCAGGTTTATAGCTGCACAATTTGTCATAGCTAAATCTTGGAAACAACCCAAATGTCCATCCACTGAGGAATGGTAAAAAAAGATGTGATATTTTTATACAATGGAGTATTACTCAATTATAAAAAAGATAAACTTGAGGCTTTGTAGGTAAGTGGATATGAATACCCAATATAAAGTGAAATTAATCAGACATGCATGTGTAAACATCGTATTGTCTCCCTAGTGTAAGAACTTCAAACAGTAAATCATCCTTAACATTCTTTACTTTGTCCAGAAATTGGAATTAACCTACTAATGTCACAACACTTGTGAGTTTGACAACATTTTTTGGCCTTGTCTCTGAGGAGTATTTGATTGTGAGTACCCAATGGGGCTATATCACACACCTCTACTGTTGCATCATGCTATGAATTATCAGTGTCCTCTTTATTATGGAGGTAGCCTTTAGTGCCTTTAAATCTAGTTAAACTAGAGAATCAGCTACACACCTACCCTTATACTGAGGATTGAACCCAGGCCCTTGTGTACCATAGGCAAGTGCTAAACTACACCCAACCCTTTCTGAATTTTGTTTTGAGCCTGTGTCTCACTATTGCCTAGATAGGACATGACTCTATGATCCTTCTTTGGTATCCACCCAAGTAGCTGAACTTGTAGGTGTGGACAACCACACACTGCAGAAAGAACCCCCTGCAAGAGTCTATTCTTCTAGAACCATTCAGTCTACCGAAATCTATTGGGTTTTGCCTGTCCTGAGAGGAGTCCTGTTACAGTTTTAGTTTAAAAGTAGTCTTACTGAAGAAATCCCTCTGCTAGAAAGTTTAGTCTTTAAAAAACTATAGTATATACACGTACGAAAATGCCACAGTGAAGCCCAATATTCTGTATTATAAATATATACTAATAAAAATATGTGGTACTTACAAAGTCTTTACTGGTTGTATGAAACCTATCAACATTATGGAGGAATATTCACTATACTAAATGTCTACTTATTTAAATATTAGCATCTCTACATGAAAAAAAACACCTTTACAAAAACATATAAATAATCCTTGCCAAAATTTATATGTTATGATCAAGCCAAACTGGTATAATTTAACCATCACTGGCACCAAATAAATGGCTGAAAAATAAATTTTAGTGAGAAAGTTTTCTTACCGTATCACAGAAAGAATAATGCTTATACAAAAGTTTTTGAAATTTGTATGAGATGATATATATAAGGCATAGTTCCAGGCACATAGTATCTATTTAACAGATTGTCAACTTACATTAATTGTGACCTATTTTCAGATGTATTTTTCAAGTTAATTTTATTCAAAGAGTAAAACGGTGTCTCCTACTTTTAGCGCTTTCTATTGTCAGATATTTAACATATTATATAAAAAAACACCATAATTTTATGACTTTATAGCATTCCAAACTGCCTTTACTAGTTTGCTTATCTTCTATTTACCATGTAATGCTTTCCATTTCCACTATATAAAATATGTCATGGATTCTGAAACAGAATTTAACTGTTTTTTATCTTTATTATTATTCTTTGTTCAACATTTATAAGCTCTGAAATACACACATATTTTGATTCTTTTTGAGTGTGTATTTTAACTTTAAATTTTAAGGCTGACTTCAAAACATACCTTAAACTTTTACTCAATTTGTTGTCTCCTCAATATAAGAGGAAAGACATTTATTTCCTTGGGACCTGATATGGGTTTATGCATGCCACTCTACAAGAAAACATCTTCCAAGAATTTTTGCTTTGAGGAAAAATAAAAGGTTTTACAGGTGCCTTGAGAGTATTTCAGAATTTCATCAAGCTCTTCCTAGTCTCCAAATATAAGTTTATTTCAGAGAAATGTCTCCAGGAACTTGGCAGAGGTGGTGGAGAGATGAGTTGACACAAGAATGTGCGATGGATCATTTTAAATGCCAGCAGGTAACTTAGATGTTAGTTTGGTAAAGTCTAACCTGTTTCATATTTTCTTTAATCCTCTCCTTAGAAGTGTAAATGCTCAAAATTACTTAAACTGGATCTGATTGCTCTTGGCGAGGATTTTTTCTAGGAAATAAGGTCAAATATTAAAGTCCCTTAGAGACTGGTTTAAGAATAAATGTTCATGACAGCTATCCCAGTGCCTCTTTTGATATTCTGTCATTCTTTAGGAGTTAATACAGATATAGTATCCTGAAAAAGTATCCTCTGGTTATTTTTGGTTACACATGTTCAATTTTGCTTCTAAAACCATTCAAATGAGACCACAGATCCTACCAAATTCTAATTTTGTACAATTGTAGATTATGATTTAAAATAGGAGCAGAACTAGGAAAGAAGTGCAAATTACTTAATTCCCATCCTTGCATTCTTTTTACTATATTCTTTCTCCAAGAATTATGATCAACTCATATGAAGTTCAAAATATATTACATTAGCTGCAGTCAGAAAAATATTAATAAAAATAATCTTTGTGAATTTTCAGTTATAAACTTACTACTAATTTAGGAAAAGGAAGATGAAAAAGAGAACAATCTGAAATAAGGATATTTCACATATTCAAACATACTTTGAGAAAATAAATGAGTTTTACAAACAGTTACCTTGAGAATAACACCTGAACATCACCATTTACCAACTCATTTTCCAAAAATGAGTAAATTACTTAACCTTTGTGCTTCCTTGTTTCCTTATTAAGGCTACCGGGGGAAACACTACTTCTCTCATAGTGTTATAACAGTTAAATTGCATAACTTGTAGAATAAACTCTGCCATTGTGGAAATGATACTAGTCATAATAATTGCAACACAAGCATTTCTAACTTTTCTCCCTGTTGTTCTTTAATTTGATAATAGTACTGAGGCTGGGGATGGAGTATTTGCTCATTGTTACTAATAGAAGACATAAAGAAAGATTTTATATTGAAGATAGTGGAAGAATTATTTATCAATCTCATGTTTCATATTTAATTGAGAACATTCTTAATGGATCTTGTAAATTGCTGCATAAAATAACCTCACAGAGAGTATGTGAGAGAAAGACAGAGTGAGAAAGACAGAGAGGGAGAGAGAGAGAGAGAGAGAGAGAGAGAGAGAGAGAGAGAGAGAGAGAGAGA
>NW_004955459.1:7219194-7253455 GCF_000276665.1 Chinchilla lanigera
AGAGAGAGAGAGAGAGAGAGAGAGAGAGAGAGAGAGAGAGAGAGAGAGAGAGAGAAATTAGAGCTAAGGTTTATCTTCCTTGACTCCAGGATACTCTGCAGCACAGATTCTTATATTCACGCTGCTTCTAAAACAATCAATACTGTCATCTCCTTAAATGACTGGGATCATGTAATTTATTCTCATTTTGACCTGCTTCATTACGTCCTCAATTGTAAAGTGATGAAACAAAATCATCCCAAAGTTCTCTTTTCCTCTGTCATGATGTGTCTCTACAATGACGCCAAAACCAAATAAGGTTTCTTGCTATAAGCACATGTGATCTAGTCATTTTTGTATTTACAAGTCTTGGCTAGTTAGCAACCATTAGACAGTGTGAACCAAAACTATTACGAGGAAAGCAGGATGTCAAATTTCTCTCAAGCAGTGGTGATCACAGTGCGTCCTTGTGTAGCTCACATATACACACATTTGGATTACCTGGTTCTTGTCTTTTTATGGAGCCTGAAAAGCATTCATATCAATGCTGTACACAATGATAGTTCAGAAGTAATCAAACTCATGCTGTGTTTCCAGTCAGCTGAGGGTTCTTTTGCTCAATGCACTTAGAAATCACAAGTAGCAAAGTGTATCTCTTTTATACTACAGAGACTCAAGTATTGAGTGCCAGCACCTCTCTGTTCTGTCTTGGTGTTAGTGCCCCCTTCCCACTCTCCTCTGCAGCAGAGCCAGCAGCTACTAGCAGCTCTTGAGAAGTCTTCTGGACACAGAGTGGCAGCTCCCAGCAATTCTCCATTGCTATCCATCTTCCTCTGCCACTACCAGGCTTCAGTGTTACCCTGCCCAGGTTCTGGATTCTTCTAGCACCCTCAGTATTTAGTGTTGTCTGTTATTAGTGTTCACATTTCAGCCTTCTACTCAGATGGAAGTTATGAATAGAAACTGATGCAATATTCAAAAAAGGATTTATTATGATTTATAATGTAGTCTAAGAAGGAACAAAACAGACACTAACCCACTAAAGAGTAGAGAAAGTTCTTATAAAGAAGAAAAAGAGCAAACTTATAAATATGCAGTGTTAGATTTTCTTTTTATTCAAGGATAAGGAAGGGGCTCCTTGTGGGTCTGATTGAGGATGGCTACAGAGGGCTGGAGTCACCCCAAGAAGCTGTGCGATGGAATCATCCAAAGTGGACCTGTGACCAAGCTTGTCAGAGTGAAGCAACTGTCTCACAAAGTGGCCATCAGGTAACCCATGTCATGGCTACTTGTGAGACATTCGGGTCAGTCAACAAAGAAAATACATGAAAAGTATCCTTCAGGAATGTCAGACCCTTCTCTGTCTTAGTTGAACTCTATGAAATTATAAATTTTCTATTTTAGTATCATTACAGTAAGAGAAAAATCATGAAAACTAACTGCTACATGTCTTCTACATATTTCCTTTTATAAAGTATTTTGAGCCCTGGGGATGTGAAGCTCTACCTCACCACCTTCCCCACCCCAGTGGACATGTTATGAAAGCCAGTTCCTATGTTTTTTAGAGCAATGCTGTCCAGTATAATAGCCACAAGCCAAATCCAACTTTTTCCATTTAAATTTGAATTAGGTATTCATGACCACTGAAGAATTAAGCTGAAGCTGGGATAGTGATTGGGCAAATAAAGGCAAATGACATGCAGCACAGTGGATTCCAGCAGTCATGATACTCTCGGCTGCCTTTCTCTCTACACCTCAGGAGGAGGGAGGGGCACTGGAAGGACTTCTGGTGGAGTGTGTTTGGGGACAAAATAGGAGTGAGTTCAAAGGATTTGACTTGTACAAGGACACACTTGTGCATGTTACCTGTGACAGAATCTTCATTAACTGCACCCAAGAGAAAGGATATATTCATCTCTCCAGATTATTTGGCTATGGTCTTTGAAACATGAGGATGTCTCATGATTCATGAAATGTTCTTTCATTTTTCTTCCTTTCTGAGTAAAACATTGCTCTGCAGAGCACAGGACATTGTATCTAGAGATAGCCTTGTTCTCGCTTGGTTCAAATCTGGGTTGTATCCCCTAGGGTGGAAAATAATATCACCTTCTATAAGAATGAAGGGACTGAGCTAATCTTTTTCAACTTCTCAAAAGTGGGAAAGAAAAGGAGAAAGTTTTCCCTATAAACAATAGTTGTATCAGTTTTAATGCATTCCTTGTAGTTTGTACTCATTGTAAGCCTGATGAAATCTGACAAGTAAGAGAATGTTTGATACTTCAGAAAGTGATCATTCTTTTCTTTCATATCAGCATTATCTTGCCCCAAGTTAAGGCTCCCTTGTGATGATTGAGATGCCTGAAAGAAATCACTGCTCAGCTCCAGGCTAGTCAACATGCTGTTTATCTCCAAGCATCGTGGTTTTATGTTCTGTTGGGCAAACTTTCAAAGGGAGAAAGAGCTCCAGTGACATGTAACAATTTACAATCTTAAACTTGGGCAATTAACAGAATACTAATATTTTCTCCAAGAAATACAGCTTATTTATTGCTGGCCTTGTTGTTTTCAAAGACTTTGAAGCTGGCCGGTACATACTGCAGGCTTTTTTACTCATTCTTCTAAAGTATTTTCTACTACAATCTTATAATATTCTCGTACAATGATGGCAAGTGTATTGAGTCTTGCTGTATCAAAGATGAACTGTCCCTGGGGCAGATACTTTTGGTTGGCCACTGAATTAGTTTCTTATGGCTCCCTTAACAAATAATCACAAATGTAGTCAATTAAAACAACAAAAATCTATTATTTTGACAACTGTAGAGATCTGAAGTCCTAACCTTAAGGAAGGAGTAGAGTTACTTTACTTCTGGAAGCTCTAGGCAAACTAGTTTTCCTTAATTTTTCCAGGCTATCATAGGGACTGCCTGCATCTAGTAGATTGTTCCTCTAATATCAAAGCCAGCAGAAATGGTGTCATCCTTAGCGCTGTCTCTGATGCCTTCTGCTCATGTCATCCCCTTTTCTCAAAATCTGACTCTTCTGCCTCCACCAGTGGCTCTGGTAATTACACTGAACTCACCCAGATAATCCAGGATTTTCTCCTTATGTGTGCTTCTTAACTTCATCACATATTCAAAGTCTATTTTGCCACGTGAAGTGAAACGCTCACAGATTCCTGGCATTCACACATGAAGGAACCATTATTTAACCTTTGAAATGCGGATTTACTCTGGAGTTCAGGTCGCATTTCTTTGTTTCCACGGTCTGCACAGGGGAAGTCTTGCTAGATTAACATTCTGATTAACATTCTTGTAATTGGGCCCCCAAAACAGTGCTTTGTCAAATTCTGTACCTTTTAAACTTCTTTCACCCATGAGCCCAGAAAACCCATGGGTTGTCTTTATAGAATGTTTTAAAATAAATATGCTGAGTTGAGAATTAAGACCTAACTGAATAACATCAAAAGAAGCACTGGCAAAGAGTGGCATAATTTTTATGTCCCACAAACCATTCTCCACTGATCTCAGAACCTGGTTTTACCTTGACTGAGACTTTTTATTAAAAACTTCAGTGCATTTGTAATATATAAAAGGTATAAACGCAGTTGGCTTGCCCTTTGAATTATAAAACAGGGGCATTTTTCATGAACATAATCATTTAGATCTTTTTTTTCTTTTTGCCTGTAAGAGGGAGATTTCACCAGCACTAGAAGTGAATGAGAGTTCCACAGAGTGAGAGGAGGATAGGCAAAGAGAAGTTCTAGGAACAAAGTTAGCTGCTTCCATTTCATAGCTCTCCCTAAGACCATCCCTGAAGGACATTTTTGAAAGAAACTAAGGTGATTTAATGGAAGAGACGAGACCTGGAAAAAGAAAATGGCTGGCGGCCTGAAACACTAAGGGAAAAACATGGAGAAGTCAATTCCTTAGTAGCCACTGCTCACCTGAGGGGCAGAGCTATGATTAAACCAGCAGTCTGGATCCTCACAGGAGCTCCCCAAGCAGAGTCCTGAGGATCAGGAACTGAGAAACTGGCAAGAAGCTCTAGAGATACACCAGAGGGTCTTGGTGCAGGGAGAAATTCTGCCACCAAAATTCTGTATAATGATGGACAACATAGTTTACTGCTGAGTGGACAAGTAATGCAGTGAAAATAGCATAAGGCTCGGTATTTGTAGAATTAACTTTGAATCCAGAAAATGCCATCACCTTGGAGGAAATTACTAACACTTTTTCAGTTTGTATTCCTTTACCTATGAAGAGCAGGTCTGATATGAAAAAATAATGAACTAATATATGCAAATCCTTGATAAGAAACATGTGCTGAATCCTAGTTATACTTAAGGGAAAATTTCCTGAATTTTCAGAACTTTTATACTCTTCCCTCTCTCCATCACATCTCAATGACTGGCCTCCCTATTAATATGGTAATGCCTCTGCAAGGTTTCAAGTTTAACAAGAATTTGATGGAGAAGAGCTAAATCTGAAGCTCGTATGCTTTAATCAGGGGGGATGTGGCACATTCCTCCCACGGCCTCTCTGATATTGGTATAATTCCAACTACTGCTCTGTTATTTCCTGTTTAGTGAGGCCAGGGGCCCAAGGGCAGCTTGGTGTTAAATTATGGAGGCCCCTCGGGTCCACGGCCCAGCATCTCCCATCCTGACACAGGCCACCTGTAACTATCTTATTCCATACTGATTGGCTGCAGAGTTCAAACGCGCCTTACATAGCTCTGCCCTAGGGGGAAGCTGGTGTAATCTTCTTTCCTTCTAGATTTCTTGTGCCTTCTGTGCATTTCTCTGGTAATACCTGTTGTGGATTATATTTTATCTACCCAATGCCCTTTCAAATATAATTATGCATAAGAGGTGAGGCTAAATATATATATATATATATATAATACCTGTTGTGGATTATATTTTATCTACCCAATGCCCTTTCAAATATAATTATGCATAAGAGGTGAGGCTAAATATACACAATTAAACTGTCCTTACTAGCTCACAGTAATCAGAGTCAAACTCTGTTCCATGACAGAGACACAGGATAAGTTACCAGAGGAGTTACCAATCATCATGGTCTAAAGAAAGGAAATGCCTTGGATGTACCTGAGCCTGGAAGCAGAGCCTGATTCTCCTCCATCCAGATGCTTAGGAATGGAACAACTTATCCAGATACTTGGGAACCCAGATATTCAGGAATTAATCAACTTCTCAAAAACAAGACTGTGAAAGGCATTCATTGCAATGTATTTCAGTGCATATACTCTGACCCAGCTTCTCTCTTTGGCTTTCTGTATACCTATTAGCATGTTACCAAGAATCCTCCCACTTCTTGCCATCACTGTTGCTAGACCTACTGGAGCCACCATGGCCTCTCAGATGTACAGTTGAATGACTTTTGTCCTGGTCTTTGAGATACCACTGTGCTCCAGTTACACACGCAGAGTCTGGCAGTGCCTTAAAAGAGAAGTCACATCATGTTACTCTTCTGCTCCAAACTCTCAAAGATTTCCAATTTTCTAAAATCACACACTGAGTTCTTCAAGTTGCCAGCATTACCCAAGTTGGTCCAGTGTGTATATTGGTCCAGTGTGTAATACTATATTACACTATTTACACACACACACATACACACTTTCAGCCACACACCCCTCCAGGACCTCATTCCTTCTAGCTCATTCTTTCCTGCCATCATTGGCCTCCTCACAGGTCTTCAGACACACAGGGCTGTTCTATTCACCCCAGCTGTTCACTTGCTCACATGGCTGAAGATTTCCTCCATTGGTCACCTTCTCTGGAGGTCTTGCCTATCAACTGCATATAGAGTTAAATACCCACTCACAACATTCTTCCTCTACCTTTGTGCTTTATTATTTTTGACAGAGCTTTTAATACTATATAACACTATTTACCACACACACACACACACACACACACACATACACACTTCCCCACACATAGATGTTCCCAGTATCTGCAGGTTATTAGTTCCAAGTCCCATAGGCTATCAAAATCCAAGGATTTAATTATGAATTTAGTTATGATCTTTCTATAAAATGGCATGATACTGGCATATCGCCTATACACATCTTCCTATTTACCTTACATCACCTGGGGATTACTCACAATACCTAGTACAATGTACATGCTGTATAAATAGCTGGTATATTGTATTGATTAGAGAATAATGACCAAAAAAGATTGATACGTGTTCTATTCAGATATAATAGTGTTTTGAATTTTTTGTCACAGTTTGGCAAATCTGTGAGGGGGAATCCCACAGATATGTGAGCCTACCTACATACATATTTTTAACATTTTGTTTTCCCCATTCAAAAGAAATCTCATGAGGGCATCAGTATTTGAAACCTTTGCTGCTATTCTTTCCTGAGCAGAGTGCCTGGAACAAAATAGACAATCTTTATACATTTCTTGAAAAAACAGATCCATAGGATTAGTGTTTAACTGTCAAAACATTTTTGCATCCATAACCTTAAGTGAAAGCTGAATTGATGAAACAAGGTGAAGAGAAGCTCTTCTGGTCCAAGTATGATCTTCATATCAGATTAACAAACATTTAGATGGCAGGTCTTCTTCCAAAGATGTTACCTACTTAGATAATTTATCTCCACAAAACCCATTGATATAGTTACTATAATTTTCCCAATGATGCTTATGTGGAAACTGAGGCCAACACATTAGCACACTTGCCAAATATCACACAGTGAGCACACTGGGGTTCCTGGATTTTGTCTGCTTGTCTTGCCCACTGCTGCTCCAGAATATACTAGGCCTCACAGGTGTTTCCTGAAACTCAGTGAAACTTCGGGGCTTCTAGGGGCCTAATTTGATAAGCAACCAT
This sequence comes from Chinchilla lanigera, assembly GCF_000276665.1. Classification (NCBI taxonomy): domain Eukaryota; kingdom Metazoa; phylum Chordata; class Mammalia; order Rodentia; family Chinchillidae; genus Chinchilla; species Chinchilla lanigera. The sequence continues at coordinate 7,226,040 of NW_004955459.1, forward strand.
CTTTAAGATGAAGTTGCATACTGTGAGCAAATTCTGTGGATATCCATGTGATCAGGCCAATATTTACATCTGTATATCTATGACTTTGAGCCTATTCTTTCTTCTTTTAGGAATATCTGTCTCATCAACATTGGGCTAGCAAACAGCTGGTTGTCTTACATGGGTGTAGATTTTTCTTTTTGAGACAGTGTCTCACTATGCACGTTAGGCAGGACTTGAGCTCACTTGTCACCCACGCTGGCCTCGAACTCGCAATGACCCTCCTGCCTCAGTGCTGGGATTACAGGCGTGCACCACCATGCCCAGCTTTTCATGTGATGATTTACCATTTAGCTCATTGTAAACTTCAATTCCCCAGCTAGCCCATGAGTTCTTTGACAATAGAGATTGTATCTTGGTTGCTGCTTCATTTTAGAGACAGGCATAAGACTAGATGACAGCTGTGCTCGCTGATACATTTTCTGCAGACCAATCAAATATCACACATTTTGAGAGGAGAAAACAGGATTTGAACTTACTCTCTTCTGTCATGGGACAGTGGCAATTCCAAAAATGACTTTCTTTTGGATCTTTTATGTTAGATACCTAATAAACCATAAAAGTCCATGAATTCTTGTCATGCTTATATTGTTTTTTTGACAAATCCCAAAACAAAACTAGGCCCCCTCAGTTCCCCTCATCTGCACTGCCATAAACAATTCATCTAACCCAGCCAATAGACTGCAGGTACCTGCAAGGGAAGTTTGCTCTGTTGGACTACAGCCCTTCCTGCCTTAAGCAGTGAGAAGGTCATTAACTCTCATGAACCAGAAGTCTATAGAAAATGTCATCCCTGAGTTTCTTTATGGGTCAAGATAGCCAAAGATTTCCCCTATGTCCTCTTAAAAGGAGGGAAGTTTATTTTCCTTCATTAATCTGATTGACTTAAGGAGATATTCAATGAAAAATAAATAGTCACTAGATGACGAAAGACTTTAGGAAAGGTTTATAGCACTGCAGGGTGAAGAGTTGTTACATCACAAGAGCTGCATCTTAAAGATATGCTATTTCTTTTCTCTTATAAGGAAGAGAAAATAGGTAAAAGGAACTGAACCAGGCGTGGGAGAGTAGGATAAGTCAAGTTAGTGACCTAGTGACCTTGAAGAGCAAACAGCAATGTTTTCTCCTGAAGCCAATCTCTTGTCTGGAAGTGTTTTTGGAGCAGTTGTGTGTGGTACCAGCCTGGGACAAGACCAAAAGTTTTGTCAATGGAAAAGAAGAGAACCTTAACCAGAACTGGTCCATGTCTAGATAACAAGCATTGTGCCAGCTGCAATGTTTTGGGGGTTATTTGTTTGGGGGTTATTTGTAAGGAGAAATAATATAATATGAGACACATATTTTATAAGATTGTTTATAATAGTTTATAATACCCAAAGAATGATATACAGAAGAGTGCAGGAAATCAATGCACACACTGATACCAAGGAATTTAGCCAAGGGCCTGGATCCCATGGAAATATTCTGCATGAGTCCAGCTGAAGGCCTAGAGCTCATAACAGTGCCTTTCATGTGTCCAAATGGAGCCAGGCCTGTTTCATGGATCCCCTATGGAGTCAGGTCTGTTTCATGATCTTCCCTGGGACGGCCCAAAGGTCAGTGGTGGAATCTAGGAAGTCTGTGCCAGCAGGATCAGGGATCTGTGCTAGCAGGCTGAGGGATATATACTGGAGCCAAGAAGCAATGCACAAAGTAAGAACCAGAGCTCCCCTGAAAAGTCCCATAGCCATCCTCAGTAACAGTGTAGTCCCTAGCCCCCCTGATCATATAGATAGCTCAGTTCCCATCAGGAAAGCCAGTGAGGCAAGCTTCTCCAGGAGACTGGCAGTGCATCATCTTCCCCTATGGAGCCAGGAAGTGATGCTCAAAGTAAGCATCAGAGGTCCCCCAAAGTGAACTGAAGCTATTCTCAATGCCAACAAGGTCCCATGCTCCTCAGAGGAAGAAAACAGTCAAGTTCATCAGGAAAGCCAGCATGACAATTCCTCCAAAAGTACTGACAACTCCTTACAGCTTCTACCAGCTCTGAACAGCCTTTCTCAGCTCCCAACAGCCTGCCTTCTTTTTCTCCAGTTCCACCTCTTATCCTGCTGGCAAAAATCCTTAGGTGGGCCTCCCACACCACCCTTACTCAGTTTATCTTGGAGTTAGAAGTTGATCACCAGTTGTCAATCCACCACAGTCTCAGAAGTTCAGCAAAGGCCTCAATGAGTCAGGTGGAGAGTTGGAACAAGGTGATATGTGTGGCCTGGTCATAGGCAAATGAGGAGGAATTAGGAGCCATTTAAGGGAGGCAGGGACAGCAGCTCTGTGTAGGGAGCTTTTCCATAATATGAGGCAGGGTATTTATTTAACCATCATTCTTTTCCTGTCCAGAATCACAGGGCTGAGATGAAGTTCAACATTATTAAAGAAAGACCTATATTCCAGTTGCTCAGATGTTGTTGCCCTTGGAACTCGGTGGGTTGGATCGAGTTACCTGCTAAGTCTGGCGGCAAGAAGGCTGTGGACTGTAATGCTTGGCACTGTCAGGGATTACAGTGTAACACAGGCCACATCGGCAGGAGAGAGGTAGAGAGCAGGGAAGAATGGTTTCAAAGGGGTAACCACTTGGGCCCACTGATGGGAAACTTGCTCTCTAAGTGCATTCTTCCGGGGAAGGATGGAATAAAGATGACCCTAGCTAAAATAAGGGCTCTTGGTACATCATCTGCCTAATTCACTACGTGTTCATAGCATAGTACATGAGTAAGGCAAATGTTGTTACAGAAGCTTCTTTGTACGCTGGAAAAAAAGAAAGATGTTTGGGTGAACTAGGATACTGGGCCTATCTGACGGCATGTGGTAGAATTACATAATACCATCCCTTTGAGAGCATGCAGTTAGAGAAAAGGCTTCAGAAGTAAAGGAACCACAAACCAATAGAAGTTACATCATGTTCCTTTTCTGCCCCAAACTCTCCAATGATTTCCCTTTACCAGAATAAAAGACTGCTTCCTTCAAGTTTCCAGTATTACCCAAGTTGGTCCAGCTCCTTTTTCAACCAACCAACTTGGTTCCCTCAGAGCCAAGCAGGTTTCTGAGAGAAGACAGTTGCTGACTGATGAAAAAGCTAAATCAGAATTCAAAGGCAGATGGATTCCGGATGCATGCAGGGTGCAGCTAGGGCAATATGGAGGAGCAGAGGGAGGTAGAGAGAGGATGGGAGTGGAAACCAGAGATATGGCAGCAGCCAGGCCAGGAGGGATTTGGGGAAAGTAATATGATGTGTCTCTGAGCAAATGGAGATTCAGAGGAAGATGTGGTACATGGAATAAGTTTTTCAAGGCTCAGTCTTCCTGCCCTATTGAGAATACATTGTAGCAAAAGCAAGAGTAGAAGTAAGAGTCTTAATATAAGGCCACTGAGCCTGGACAGTGATGAGAGTGGTGGTAAGGGAGGTGGTGAAGAATGATCCAGGCCTGTACCCACTGAGATAGACTGGGATGCCCAATGCATTGAAGAGACACTTGTAAGGGAAAGGGAAGGTCAATGTGAAAACTGGAACAGGGGGCTTTAAGAAAGAACGACTTCAGAACACTTTGCAACACTTAGATTGTGAAATCCAGAGGACAGTCATGTGGGGAGAAGCTCTTTCTCCAGTGCATGTTGGCATATTCTCTCAGTCTAGAAATCCACCTACATTTTCTTGTCCATTTTCGTATTTTTTGAAATTAAATATTATTTCTATGGAAGCTACCATTTATATGACTTCTGTAAAGAAAAAAAATTCTATTACTTGAATCAGAGTAACCTTCACCCCTTCATCCATTTATTCTTGTACAGTTTTCATCTGGTCAAAACTGGCTAAGTACCACTAGGTTACACATGGTTTCCTACAAATTGCAAATACAGAAGAAATGAAAGAAGGAAAGAGGACTAGCAATATCATGACTTTCTGGAACTTTAACACAAGATGGAAGCAAAAAATAAAAGCCAAGAATTAAACAGAAAAGAGATTTTCACATAGAATAAACTGCTACAAAGAAAAGAGATTGCAACCCTGTGAGGTAGAATTCCAAGTAAGAAGGAGCAGCTCAGCAAGATAATCAGAAATGGTATCCTGAAGAGGTGACAGTAGAAGTGAGAGGAAAATTGCATGAGACAGGCAAAGAGGAGGGAAACAGGAAGTATGGAGCTGTCCCACCATGGACAAAAAGTAGAGTCAAACAAGTTGAGGGTGAAAGATTTTGCCAACATGTACAGGATGCAAGGTGCAGGACATCAGTGAGGCTGAGTTTTATCCCTGAGAACAGGAATGGGGGCAGAAATGAAGCACAGAGAGCAGGCTTGGGTCTAGATGGCACAGCCTTGTGATCCACAGGAAGGAGGCTGGATTTTGTTCCCAAACATGTTGGAAGGAACTCCCCTCCTCAGACCTTGAGCTTTCTTGATGATAAGACACATATATGATTCTGGATATGTATGAATATCATGTTTCCAGTAGGTTTTGAGAAGATCTTATCCTTAGTAATATTAATAACCACTTACAAAAACTCTGGGTCAGCACCTTCCTTACAATCCACCTTTCGAAGTTTTCACAATACCCTACCTATTGCTATAATCTAGCTTTAGGGATGTGTACAAATGAGACTTAGACACTCCGAAGTTACACTGAAAGCAGAACACCAGCCTGGGTTAGCACATCTGCAGTGTCCCAGCTAATAATCACATGGACATTCCTGAGCCTGGGTCTGCTCTCCTGGGACCAGCCTTGCTCCCTGTATAGGAGGCTCTTACCTCTGTGTGCAGTTCTCAGTGTAATTAGGCATATAATGAATACTTATATTTGTGCGAGATAATGCTGCTGTGTAAAAGGAATAAGGAATATATGGAATAAGTTGTTAAACACAGAGAATCTATTGGGGCATGTGAAATTAAAATGTTGCTGGAAGGTCAAAATTAATTTTGGGAACATTGGTGAAGCACAGAGTTTTACGGAGAAAATTGAGAAAATAAAAACTGTGTGAGCTCAATGAATAAAAAAGGCAAAACATCTATCCAGAGGTCTTTTGCCTTTGTGGGAATTCATTAACTTTATTTTGGCTTCAAGTCTTTGAAAAAGTTCTGCCTAGAGGAATTCTTTAACTTGGACTTAATGTAGCCAGTAGAGGCAAAGAGAGCTGTAGAGAAGCTCAGAGGCTGAGCAGACACTGGAAAGAGTCCAGGACCACCCAGAGCTCTCTAGGATCGATGGATGCTGTGGGCAGAGTAGGAAGGAAGTGCTTTCTGATGTTAGAGAGTGTGGTAATGACTACCTGTGAGCCAGAATCAATCTCTCCTGTAAAGACAGATGCCCTCAAAGCACATAGCACACAGAGACTTTAATAGTTCTCTGGTCTTCTGGCCATTAAAAAAGTCTCATCTTCAACTGAGAATGGTGTCTCAGCTGAGGAATTAGGATGCAGTTTTCACATATTCTAGGGTTATTTTCACTTTTTTCCTATCACCATGCACTAGCACTTGAGGTTACAGATACATTAATTATGACATCATAGCATCTTCTCTGTGTCCTCCTCCCCTTCTACATATTTAGGCATTATTTTGAACCCATAAATATGTACAAATGATATTTATCAATGTTCAACAATTTTTCTAGAATAAAAATAAGTATATACATAAAAATTTTGTTTCAATATTTTTCATACTCAAACCTATGATCTTTAAATTACATTTATCCAGAAAAAGGGAAAACAGAAGAATCTCTATAACCTTATCAGAAAAGCACATTTTTATGTGACATTACATTTCCTTCTCTATTTCATTATATATGTGCACCATGTATTGACCTCTGACCAAACTCTCACTGATTCTCTTTATTTTTATAATTTGTAAAAGTTCTCATTGCCTATTTCATAATAGGATTATATAGAATAACTCAGTGGTAAAAGTACCTTTCTGAAATCAGGTTGCTTAACTTTGAATGGTGGCCACAGTATCTCCTAACAATACAGCCACAGCCAAACTGAGATAATAATAGCTCTCTGAGAGTAAGTGTTTTGTGAACATCTTTTATCACAGAAATAATCAGTATTATTTCTGATTATTTACAAAATGTATTCATGTAAGTGCAACACGAAAACTCATGCTCTTATTAAAGCCTTGTAGAAATCATTATCAGAGTTTGAATGGCAACACATGAACAATGCTCTTTCAACCCTCAACCTTCTGTGCATGCCATAGCAGGGCTTCCTACAGAAAACACCCTCAGCTCTTAAGCTTGGTCTTTCTTTATGCTCTACCCTGTAGAACGTGCACATTCTGTACTAGATGAGTTATACATGGTTTAGAATTAACGTCCTTAGGAAAACCATTAATCAATGTCAGAATGGTGGAAAATATTACCTCAGCTTCCTGATCCTTTGGACCTACCATCTACAAGAAGTTTCCAGAGGGGGTTTGGGGGTTTAGCTCAGCAGCACGGCACCTGCCTGGCAAGTGCAAGGTCATAAGTTTGATTCCCGGTACCAGAAAAAAACCCAAAAAACCAAAAAAAAAGAAAAAAACAAAACAAGAAGTTTCCAGAGAAGTGACCCCGTATACCCATTTAGCTGTTTCTTATGTGTTTAAGCATATGCCCATTAAATGGCCCAGCAATGTCAGTTCTAGTTACTTATTCAATAGAAAAAAAAAAAAAAACCTCTGACTACTGAATGGGTATAGCAGCTTCATTTGTAGTCACTCTAAACTAGAGATAACCTATGTGTCTTCAATGGATGAATGGTAAAATGTGTCAGTGAATTCATACAATATAAAACTACTCAACTAGTACTGAATATAAAACTACTTTACTATTAATGGTCAAATTGTAACAGCAAGCTGAACTGAATCAGCGTGGTGCTGGGTATGGAAGGCCCACCTAGGGATTGTTGCCAACATCATAAAAAAAGGACTGGAGGGGAAGATGCTGTGCTGTTGATTCTCCTGGAGAATCTTGTCACAATGGCTTTCCTATTAGGAACTCAGCTGTTCTCATCAAAGGAGCTCAAGTCCTTGCTATGACTGAAGATGTCTGTGATAGTTCTGGGGTGAGCCCTGGCCCTCACCTTGAGTGTTGCTTCCTGACTGCAGTGTAGACCTCTCAGCCTGCTGTCACAGAACCTTCATCCCACTGGTGTAGACTTTCTAGTTTCTGCCACTGAACTTTGGGCCTTTGCAGTGCAGATCCTTGATATGGACTTACGAGAGACATTGTTATAGTCTCTAGGCCTCCTGCTGGACTTATGGTGGACATTTTCATGAGCTCTGGGTCTTCAGCTGGACTCATACAAGACACTGTCATGAAGTCAAAGCCTTCAGCTGGATTCTCTGGGTCTGTAGTGCATGGAAAGTTCTCTTGCACTTTTCTGCATTTGAATTTTTGGGTGAATATTATAAAATAATCCTATAAATTATGTGTCATGCATTAAATCTATTCCCTTGCAAACCCTGGCTAAAACAGCGACAATAAAAAAGAAATAACTGTGACTCACAATTTAGCATAGTTCAATATCAAATGTATTATGCTAAATGAAAAAACCAAACTCTAAAATATACATACTATGTGTTTTAATTTGTACAACATTCTGGAAAAACAAAATGATAAGTACATTAAACAGATTAGTGGGTTTCAGGGAATAGGAGCTGATTATAAAGGAGAAGTATAAGAGGAATTTTAGAATGTAGCAAAAATATAAATTATCTTGATTGTAGCCATGATTACATGAGTCTGTGCATAGAACTGTCTGCTGAAAGGTTTGAATTTTATTCTATGTGTTATGGTTGATACATTGTGTTAACTTGGGGAGTCTAGAGGTTTGGCTAAGTAACTTAGCAGGAAGCCAGAGTGCTTACTTTGTATATATCCTGAGCCTGTGGAATAGGAGGGCAAAGATTATGTGAGAGCTACACGCCCCTTAGGTGGGGGTAGCCTGTTTACGACGTAAGGCAGGGAAAGAAGCTGCTTGCCGCCATTCCTCCCGTTTGCTCTGACTGCTTTGCCCTTCAGCTGCCATTTCCCCCTTTGCTTTTGTTGCTTTGCTATCTTCTGCCTCAGAGCCAGCCAAGTATGGACTGAAACCTCCACAAACTGTAAGCTAAATAAACGTTTCCTTCCTTCATTTTGGGCATTGGGTATTTTGTCTCAGCAATAAGAGAAAACTAACCAAGACAGTAAGTTATACTTCAAAAACCATGAAGTATTTTGAAAAAAAATTCTGTTTATTAGACATTTTAATTGGTTTACCAGCAAATTGAAAGTCGTTAGACACTTTGCTTCTTTATCTCACTTCTTTGTTTCTGTTATTGTACATTTTGTGGTTACTTCTCAAGTGAACAACTTGCATAGTCTTATCTCAGAAAATACCTATTTCAAGGGAAACCCAGTCTAAGGTAAACATTACTGATAACATACTTTCCTTATTTTATTGTACTATTTTAAAAATATAATGACTACATGTTTTCAACTGAGGGAAATTTCACAATTTACTAATAATCCAATGTTGAATATTATATTGCTTACTAATTTCAACATTCTTTTATTTATTTATTTTTGGTACTGGGAATCGAACTCAGAACCTTGTCCTTGCCAGGCAGGTACTATGCCACTGAGCTATATCCTTGGCCCAACTAATTGCAGCATTAAAATATTGTTAAAATTAATCAATGTCTTCATGTAAAAAGTTTTAGAGCTCAAACATAATTTCCACAATTAAATTATCATCTAAGGAATTACTGAGTCTAAAAAGCAAGTTCTTATACATACTGTCATTCTTGTAATTAGAAAAGTAAAATTATCTAATTTGATATCTTGTTGTTTTTGCAAAGTTCTCATTTTAATTAACCTGTATTCATTTCAAAAAAAAAAATTCATTCCTCATTACCAACCATAATTTGGAAGGCAGAATAGCATGGTAGTTAAAAGCTTTAACTTAAGAGCCAATTAGTTATAACCCAGTGCTGCCTCTTATTTTAGTTTGCCATTTATTTAGTTTAACATATGCCCCTTGCAAAAACTTCCCCAAAAGCCATCACATTTTGCAAAACTTCCATCCTTTCTTCTATAATTTTATTACTCAACATCTATGCTTCTGAGTATCATTTTATCCATTTATTTATTTGTTTTGGTACTGGGAATCAGACTCAGGACCTTGTGCTTGCCAGGCACGTACTTGTGTCACTGAGCTATATCCCCAGCCCCCTGAGTATCATTTTTAAAACACAGTCTAATAGGATAAACATCATGCTGATTTGTATATTTCATGGTACTCACAACATTAGTGCTTAGAACAGGGTAAAGATTGAGCATATATTTAGAATTTGAGAATGTATAGACCAAGTTGAGTAAAAAATAAATATAATTAGAGTAGTATTGCTAAAAAGAAGGAATTTATTGATCACTTACAATGCATTAAGCCTTCCACATGAAGTCATTCAATCCTGATAATGATCTTCCAGGTTAAGAATTACCAGCTCAGTTTGTAGGTGTAGGGGCTGAGCAGTGCTCCTTAACATACATGTTCATGTTGGACTTGGGGATGTGAACTTAGTTGTTGACAGGGTCCTTGGAGACATAATTAATTAGATATGTCAAGATGAAGCCATCCTGGATTTAGGGGAACTGTTAATCCAATGAATGCTGATCTTAAGGAGGAATAGAGGATAACAGGCACAGGAAGAGTCTCATTTGAATGTAGGAGCAGACAGCAGAGTTATACTGTCACAGCAAAAACTGCCAAGAGCCACAGGAGCTGGAAGGGGCCAAGAAGGATTCTCCTCTAGATCTTCAAAGACAAAATGACCCTGCTCATGCATTGACTTTAGATTTCTAGTCTCAAAAACTGAGTGGGAATAAATAAATTCCTATTGTTTCAAGCCACCTAGTTTGTGGCAATTTGTCATGGTAACACTAGAAAACAAACACAACAGTCGTAGAAGCTGGTGCTCTCGGCTCATCCAACCACTTCCCTAACTCCGTTGCCCATGCCAGTGTGCGGAGGAGTGTGGACGTCCCTGGCCTTCCAGGATGACTAATAAATCCCTTGTAAACCTGTTTCACCTGAGTATGCTAGGGGCAGTGGGGTAACCTTCCGCTCATGCAGAGAATGAAGGGGACAACATACAAATTACTACTCTAAAATATATTCAAAAATATTTGGATTTGTATATATTTCCATTATTTGAGTAATAGTTCCTGTACAGTCCTCCCAGCCCCACATCCTTTTACAGTGATATTGTGTTATTGTTGTGATAAATAACACTGTCAACTGACCTGCTGACTCTTGCCTTTGTGACCCTAATAAAAAGTGCAACTATCAAAAGAAAACCATCATCTATCCCTCCTCGTGACGGTCATTTACTAAGAACATACCCCAGGTGCACTGATACCTCTAACCGCTCCCGATCGGAAATAAAGCAGGGCTGATTTTCTATATTAGCCATACAATTATAGATGCTCTTCTTCTTATGTTTGAGAAATATTTTGCTAAATATGTAAATAACTAATAATTTATAGCTATTTACAATTTCTTTAGAAATATTTGTTCTACCTCAAGTGATGGCTATGTCCTCACGCTCAGTGTGCTTGGCATCCATGACAGTGGAAAGAAATCTAAGATGTCACTTACCTACTTGCCATCAAGAAAGAAAGTTTGGGCTTGGTACAATTGGAGTTTTCAACTGGCAGTTTCCACAAAATCACCACAAAATATTTGACACAGTCTATTGTACTTTGTTCTGAATATGTATCATATGGTTTCAGTTTCTCAGAGATTTTTAGGTTATCTGCTTCCAGCACTTTGGCTTGCTCTTTCCCTCCAAAGTAGTATGAAATAGTCAAAGACAGTCAATAAAATACCCTGTGTTTCCTTGAGTGAGTTCTCTTTCATGGCTCGGCTTCTGAAACAAGTCAGATTCGAGGACAGGAGTATGAAAAGGGAAACAAAACACAACACATTGAGAAATATATAACACATTTATGAAGCTTGAGGATCATTACCTTTAAGCTTTTAAATTTTTAATCGATACAACATTTGCATATATTTATGAGGCATGTACGCAATGCATAATGATAAGAATAGGGTAGTTAGCATTTGTTTTCCATCACGGATTTAGCATTTGTACCTGTTGGGAATCTCTGGACACTTCTATTTTTAAATGTACTATAAATTGCTAGAGCCTGTTGGCACCTTTGTATGCTATAGAATACTAGAACTATTTCCTGCTACCTAGCACTATTTTGATACCCGTTATCCAACTTTTTTCTAATTTCCCTTCCCTTAACTTTCCTAGTCTTTAGTGACTCCATTCTATTCTTTACTTCTTCAAAGCCTAGTGCAGGAAAAAGCAGTTATCCATGAGCAGAAGAATGACACTGGGCCCTTACCTCTTACCAAGCACAAGAATCAATTCAAAATGGATCACAGACCTAAATATAAAACATTGCAACTGCAAAACTACTGAAACATGATTACTTTAAGATTAATTTACCAATTACTTATTACCTGCAAGGCAGAAAGAACTAGTTAGAAAGAACTAGTTTAGAGTGTGTTAGTGACTTGAGGGTTTTGGATACATTACAAGCCTCTCAGACTTTTCAATTCGAATGAACAAAACATGAAGAATGAGTACCCTGTGAGGTCATAATGTTTTAATTGTGGAATTATAATAAAAAATATCCAGTAACATAACTCAGTTTTTTGGGAACTCAATAATAATAATAATATTAAAACTTATAACCTAATAGGCCACAATTCTTGAATCTATAATGTCTGATAATAATAAAAGAGAGATAGATTTTAGTTTCTAATATTGACAGATGCTGGATCTCAGTCATTAAAACAGATCCTTTCGTTGAGGGCTCCATAGGGTATACGGTTAGCTAGTACTGAGCAATTACTAGAGAAGATTAATTGTGAACTCTTATTTTTCAAACATATTACATGAGCGAGGCATTGTGCTGGGAGCCATGCTACCATCATTTATTGTAAGGCAGTCTAGTCCAATTTTCTCTCTGGACTCAGATTGTCTTTATGTTCAAGGTCCTGGAAGTTAATCTAGAATCCATTTGCTATGAAGACATTCTGGGCTTTTTAAATTTGCCTTTTAGGCATATCCAGAAAAATTTCAGCTTTTATATTTTGTACTTTCAATTTGGGGCCTGGATACTGACATTTTATTTAGGTACGATTTTTTTCTCACTTTAGAAGAATTGCTGTGTGCACAGAAAATCCTATGTAATGTGGATACTTAGACCACTAAAGAAACATTGACCTTGCTTTTAAGCCAGGGAAAAGGAAATGATAATATCCTGATGAAAATCTTTCTTTACACAGATTTCCAAAGACATTATGGTAAAAAATCCAGTGAATTTTTGTAACCTCACCATAATTTCATTGTATGAGTCAATACCACTGACATTTACTCCTATCCTAAAGAACTGTCTTCTTCCTTCACAAACACACATGCCTGGTTCCTCCTATCCCACCACCTCTCCTTCCCTAGTGGCTCCTTCCTTGCACAATTCTATATATTTTCTTCCTCAGACTTCAGTCGCATCTCATATTCTCTTTTCTCTCACGTACACTCTCCCTTACATTACTGAGCTTCACGTTATTATAATGAAATATCTGGGGCAGTTAACTTACAAATGAAAAGATGTATTTAGTTCCCAGTTCTGAAGCATACAGTCTAAGATTAAGGGTTCCCATTGTTTATGACCTCTGGAGCAAACCACTCACATTAAGAGACTGGATATGGAGAGAGCGGCATCTGAGAACCTCCTGTACAACCACACCTCCTAAACTTTCACACCACTTCCCAATTGCACCATGCTTGAAATTGGGCACATAAACTTTGGGGGGACACTATGCATATTTACACTGTATCAATGATCAAAACTATTCCAGTGCATGTAATCTACACATAGACAACTCATACTATAGTATGAGTATTTTATGGATACTCAAATGATGTCTGCTATGTACATGAAACATTTCCTCCTAGATACCTCAGGAGTACATGAAAAGTTACATGACAATTTTGTACGAAGCTGCTTTTAAGAATATAGGGCTGGGGATATAGCTCAGTGGCACAGCACATGCCTGGCAAGCCCAAGGTCCTCAGTTTCACTCCTAGTACCAAAAAAAAAAATCTATATAAATTTTCAAATACGCAAAAAACTAAGCAGTGATGGGTTCACTATCTAACTTCTATATTTATCTACAGAAGTGAAATATCCATCAAATATATTCCTCCATTTCAATCTATATCACAACAGAAAGACTCCTAACCCAAAAGAGCACTTCTTAAGGATCATTAACTGTTTATAAGTAATTCCTTGTCTTCATTCATTTTCTTCACATCCAAACTACAGATGTTAGATCACTTCCAATAGGGCTATGTCCTGATAAACCCACTGTGAGTCACAACTGCATTTCACACACTAATCGATGAAATATAACTTAGCAGCACAGTACACTGTACAGTACCACTTGTTTCCTCTCATTATTCTGGGACTTGGTGGAAGCTGCAGCTCATTGTCTCATGTAGCAGCAGAAGTATCTACTACACACCATGAGGCCAGGAAAAGATGCATAGGTGTTTCTTCAGCTGGATGGGGAGACACTAGGAAAACATATTAAATATTCCCCTTCCAAAATTTCTTTTCATAAACAGTTTTATGAATTTAATTGATATGTATCATGATCTGAATGTTTGTATCCTTACCAAAATTCATGCATTAGATCCTACTCAATAAGGTGCTGGTGTTTGGGAGGTGACAGGTTCTGCCCTCATGAATGGGATTAAGGTCCTTCTAATAGGGGCCCTAGTAGCCTACCTGAACAACTATCTGTGTTGCACACGGGATGATACAATGAGAAAGTGGCACTCATTACCCTGGAGATGGCCCTCAGTAAGCTCCATATATGCTGGGCTTCTCCTACGTTTAGAACTGTCTCCCAAAAAACTGAAAAATGATTTTCACTGAACGTGTATCATTTTCACACTATCAAGTCTAAACTTCTAAGCTGAGCCATCCTCTGTTGAGAACCATCTGTGTGACTAAGTATCTTGACCATAATTCCTAAACATATCTTGAAAACATGAACTTTATATCTCGGAGTATCATTGCAGTCTGCAATCTAAAGCACCACTGTCTCTTCCAGGCTTATTGGAGTAATCCCCTCATTGGTCTTTCCCTTTCCAACATACAATCTTCCAATTCACTCTGAAACTGCCATTACTTTCTATAGAGACTTTCAGTATTATCCTAGCCACTCAATTCAAGTGACATTCAAGCCAGTGATAATGGTCAGCTGTCTTTTTCCTAGCCTTGTTCTGACCCTCCATGCCAGCCTCTGTCCTTCCCCAACTTGATCACCACACCCTAGACTCACAGGTTTTCTTTCATCTCTAAAAAGCTTAAACTCCTCCTGGTGTCATGCCTTGACATACGTTCATTAGCCCTTGCTGGAGTCCTCTTTTCTCAACTTTTTTCTAGGTGTAATTTATTGTCACATTGTTAAATTGATATTATCTGATTTTAAAACACCCACATTACCTACAATCTCTATTTCTACCTCCACAAGACCTAGAGCGACACCCAGGAACTTTATTTTTCTTTACTGCTGAGGGTCTTTTAAATTGTCTCATAGGCAGGCCCTTGAGGTTTGGTTGTATGAATATCAATCATTATCCATATTAATCAATGTATTTTCCTGTAAGTAGCTCTGTCTCTTTTGTGGTTTCTTTTGTTTATTCAGTTAAATAACAGACTATGTAAGTGCCATGGAAGACGAATCAGTGTCTCTCCTACCCAACCATGCAACTCCCACGCGTAGCATAAACTTGGCCTGCATCTGTGTTGCACGCGGGAACAGAGGGAACGATGTAGAAAGATCATTGCAGCAGATGCCATAGGAAGTTGACAGCTTGAAGCTAAACCTCTTTTAAAAATAACTCTGTGAACCTGAAGCAGAAAAATATGGCAATAGGCAAATGGAGCAGGAGTAAAGTGTGTTTCATTATTGTTATTTTAATTTTTATTTTAAATACAGATGGCAAAAGAGTATGACTTTGTGCTGATAAAAATTAACTAACAGAAATATTAACAGTTATGGTTCAGGAGAAAGACAATAATTAAATAGAATGAGCAGGCATGAGACACAGGCCCTAGATGAGGTTAATGAACATTGTTAGGAGAAGAGACAACCCCTACTATCATGGACTGACAACTGGCGGTCCACTTATAACCCCCAGCTGAACTGAGTAGGCGTGGTGCTGGGTGTGGGAGACCCACCTAAGGATTATTGCCAGCAGCATAAGAGGCAGAACTGGAGAAAAAGAGAGGCTGTTGGGAGCTGGTAGAAGCTGTAAGGAGTTGTTGGTTCTCTTGGAGGATCTTGTCATGTTGGCTTTCCTGGTGAACTCAGCTGTTTTCATCCTCTGAGGAGCTTGGGACCTTGTTGGCACTGAAAATGGCTTTGGTTGACTTTGTGCGAGATCTGGTCCTCACTTTGAGCATTGCTTCCTGGCTCCGAAGGGGAAGATGGTGCACTGCCAGTCTCTTGGAGAAGCTCTCTGCATTGGCTTTCCTGATGGGAACTAGGGTTTCCTCATCATCAGAGGAGCTTGGGTCCTTGCTGTTGCTATAGTACTCTTCAGGGGAGTTCTGGTTCATACTTTGATCATTATTTCCTGGCTCCAGTGTAGAGCCTTCAGCCTGCTAGCACAGATCCTTCATCCTTCTGGCATAGACTTTCTAGATTCCATCACTGACCTTTGAGCCTTCCCAGCATAGATCCAGGAAACAGATCTGCATGAGGCGTTGTCTTGGGCTCTAGGCCTCCAGTTGGACACGTGGGAATCATTGTTATGGGCTCTAGGTCTTCAGCTAAACTCATGTAGGACATTATCATGGAATCCAAGCCCTCAGCTAGATTCTTTGATCTTCAGTATGTGAATAGAATTCCAGCACTCTCTTGTATGATTCTTTGGGTGACTATTATAAATAACCTTATAAAATATAGTCCTATATTATACTGTTTCTCCTTTCAATAAACCCCAAAGCATGACACCTACTTTAAGGCAGCTTGAGAAACTGAGGTTGAGGAACAGTAACATTGTCCCCTGGTAATAGGAAAATGAGTGTATTGATTTCCTTCCCTCTCAGTGTCATTTGACCAATGTCATACTTGAAAGAGAAGAGAAGGAATGGGAAAACATTTCTGTGAAGTCAGTCACTACACAATACATATTCTTTGGGGTGAAAAATGGCCCTTCTAGAAAATCTCAGAAGTTAGGTTAGATAATATGGAGTTCCAGCTTAGGCACGTACTGCAGTTTTAAAGTGAAACTACTCAGGATGGCTGTGTGATTTCCCCGGAAGCTCAGCACCCAGTTAAAGGCTGTGTCTCACATTTAGACTATCATAAGCATATAAATTCTTCTAGTTCAACAATTCCAGTGCATGAAGAGCATAGTATTTTAATGTAACAAGTCAATTAAGAGCATCAATTGGTCAGTATTTTTATGCTGATTTTAATGATCTGAAAAACTGAAGTTTACAAGTGTAAGGGACACCAAAGCTCCTGTAGCTTGGAAGTACAGCAGTCAAGCTCTGCAGCAGCACACTGGTCCTGACCTCATTATTTTAACAACTGCATATAAAAGTCAGAAACACAGAGCATACACCTCAAGGGAAAGCAAAGCAGAAGACTCAGCCAAGTGTTCTGATCAGGAAGGGAGGTACACATTTCAAATAGACTCAAGTAAAAAGAGACCAAAGGACACTTAGTGGGTTCCTTCCTACCCAGCCTTCTTCCAATACTCAGAACACACAATCTCTCACAATGTAAAATCTTATTTGTTTGATTGATTTTTATACAAATGGAAAATGGGCTACTTAGAACTGAGCTGCTGGTTCTTTCTCTCCAGTGGCCTCTTACAGGTGTGCCACTGCGTCTCCTGGTCAGCCCTGCGCCTCCAGCACCATCTACTCAACGCTAACCTTTCCTTAACAATCTGCCTCCTTTGTTTTCTCTTTATTTAAACCAAACACAGATCAATGTCCTTGCTGTTATGTAGCCAATAACAAAAGAGCTATGTGTTTCTCAGAAGTTGGATCTTAGTGTACAAATGGAGAATGACATGTTTACATCATGTCAGAAATGAAAAAGAGCAGTGTCTCCTCTCCACACTCATCTCTTCTCATAAACTGATGATAGGAAGTGATTTTGTTTATTTGTTTCTGCTTTTTTTTTTTTTACCAAGACTATGCCTTGAACTCATTTATAATAGGTTTGATTTTGACATTGGCTGTTATAAGAAAATCATCATTTTTCCAGTTTGAGAACATTGAAGAGAATTCTTTCAAACCTCTTGTCACTTTGATACAAAGCTGTGTTGAATGGAAATTTAGAACTATTAATAGACAATGCATTGATATTTATTTAGAGATTATTGTCTTTGGGTCTAGCACAGCCTAGCTGTGGGTCCTATTTATGGGTCCTTAAATAGATTTCTGGTTTGTGCTCTGAAACTGCATATGCTATCTTACATATTATCTGCATCTAACAATATCTACCAAAGTTTATGTTTGAAATCAGAATATAAGTGTGGGATGATAGAAAGAAGCTTGGGTGACTTTTGGTTGTGGATTTCAATCCTGTCTCTGCCACACTTTTTGTCACGTGATGAGAGTACATTAACTTGTCACATCTGATGTTCTTGTTCGGTAAACTAAAAGTAAAGAGTATTTAATTTGGCAGGTTATTTGAATATAATACACCATGAATATATTTCATATATATGAAATAAATGGAGAACCTCTGTATGGTTAAATTGTGCCCTTGCATCAAACCCCTTTCTTGAATGCCTCACCTCAAGCATCACCACAAAAAGTGACTTTGTCTGGAAATAGTGTTGTTGCAGTTGTAATTGTTAAGATTGGACTAGGGAGTCATCCTACTCCAATATGAAGAAAACCAGTACAAAAGAAAAAAAAATCTGGACACAGATGTGCACATAAGAGAGGGCTGTGAACAAGAAGGCAGAGATCAGGAGGATGTGGCTATACACCACAGGACCGTGACATCACCAGCAAAATGCAGGCCGACAGAAAGGCCTGGAGCAGATGCTTCTTGTTATCCTTCAAAGGAAACAGTCCTGCTAGCATCTTAATCTGGATTTCTGAGACAATGAATTCCTTGTGTAAGCTACCCCATGTGTGATATAGTAACCCTAACCAAGGGATAAATGCATTTAAATGAGAGCAAGCAAGGCTGTCTATGCAAGGGCTGCATACACACACACACACACACACACACACACACACACAGAGCAAAAATTTCAAATACCTGGCATCTCAAAGATATTCATTTTCCAAAAATATGTTGCAAATTTATATGTTTATTATATGACAAGATAGGCAAAGTCTTTCTAATAAGAAACAGGACAGAGATGATTTCAAAACAGTTCTTGAGACAAAAATATTAAATAACTTATTAAATAGTTTAAAATTTAAAAATAAATATTCAGTATAAGTATTGAGCTCACACTGATAGTGATGGCCAGTACATTATTATGTGCCTATTATCTGTGGTTTGAGTTAATTGAAGCTAAATACCTTGGATGTTTATGGTGTACAGATATTGAATTAAGTAATTTACATTCATTATCTCATTTAATTCAGAAAGTATTCTTGGGAGATAAATACCACCATTTTCTTAATTTTATAAATAGGGTACTAAATATTTAAGAATCTAGCTGCTATGTTAATATCAAACCTGTAATATATGTTGATTCAATCTTGATTCACAGGCATTTGCTTTATAACCTAAAAGATTGCTTTGTATTGTCTACATATATTGTTTCTGTTTTAAAAGTTATAGACATCACATCTCTTTTTTTGTTTTGTTTTGTTTTGTTTTCCGGTACTGGGAGTTGAACTCATGACCTTGTGCTTGCCAGGCAGGCGCTGTGCCGCTGAGCTAAATCCCCAGCCCCAGACATCACATCTCATTCTGAAATTCTCCACTTTCTACAAGAGGGCGTGAGCTTCTGCCTGGATGTCTACATGGTCCTGGCTGCCTCCCAGGGCTACAGAGAAGGATCCTGCCTCCTCCAACCCACTCCAACCTAAATCCCCACTATTCTCATTCAGTATATTTCACGGTGTAATGTCAAGCCTCTTGTCTATGGCATTATGAAAAGCAGATTTATTACTAGTTCTACAACCTCTGTATGTACTATTCAATGCTCATGAAAGTTGATTTTCTTACCTATTGTATTATAAGAAATAAAACTTAAATATCAAATAGCTTTGCATGTACTAAGTAAGAAAATACAGCTAAAACATTTATTCTGGAATATGGCAGGAGTGCTTTAAACTTTATGAAGCCATTAATATGTAATGTAAAATAGCATTTGAAGAGTTATTTCAAAGTTATTTTGGACTCCAGTTGATAGCTCTCAAGTAAAACACACTAAAGGTTGGCTGGACAAATCCATGTCACTAGGCTGAGGGTGAACTTGCTCCTGAAATTTCAAGAGAGCTAATGCTTAAGTAAGGGCCCAAGTTTGGTGGATGGGGTAGAAATGATAATAATAAGATCTTATAATTTCAATAACAAAACCAATAACATTACAAGTATAGATAAGATTGTCATATATCTTATAACCTTGTATCTTGGTAGAGCAGCTTCAATGTTTTCTTAATTTGATCCTTATAACAAACTTCTCTGAGCTAGCTATCTTCACTGATGAGAAAGCTGAAACTCAGAGATGCCAGGAGAATTTCCCGAGATCTCAAAGCTACCCAGGAACAGACCTATGATTCCACCCCAAAATTTCTACCCTTCTGAACTTGAATACTATTCCACTTGAGTTCCAAGTAGGAAGTTAAAGTATTTCATGAAATCTGAGGAAAAACCTCAGGACCAAAGTTATATAAAATCAGTGCTAGGAACCAGGAGCCAGATCCTAATCTCTGCTCAGAGCAAACATTCTGCTCCTTAATTGTTCTATAATTTCTAGTGTTCAAATCTCACTTTGATTCCCTATAACTAATGTGTGTGTAGATGAAAGGGCTTGGTAGACCTGAGGCTTAACAGAGCAGTGGGTCAGGATGAATAAATAATGGGCCGATCACCTGAGCATGCACAAGAACCATCTATGCATAAAAGGTACTAAAATATCAATGGGATGAATTAGAAAAAAGTTCCAATGAACACAGGTTCCTGCACACAACTAAAATAAATGGCTAATTATAAAACTGCTGTGCATCACACTGAGTAGACATCATAGAGCCTTATTTTGAATATTAGAATGATACAGGAAGAAATTATTTGTCATTTATTTAACCTACCACCTTCAAAACTGAGGCAGAGAAAACTTGCTCTAGCAGAAGAAGGATGTCAGCAAACGTTCGGGGAGAGCCCAGAAACCTAAGCACAAGGAAGGAAAGAGAAAGCAAGACAGCACAAGAATGATGCAGAGGGGTGTACAGCGGTAAGGCCAAAACACGGGCTCAAAGCTCCATGCTGGGTCACTCACAAGCCTTCTGTCGCTCACCACAGAATCTCCACAAGCTCACATTCCTTCTCATTGTTCTTAGATAGGTGTGGTTTTGTTTTGGAAGAGCCTGCAGTGTAGGAGAGATGACATCCTCTATGTAAGCAATAAATTTGTGTAAAGGTATTCAATTTAGACTCATTGAAAATCTAGTTTCTCTCTACTTCCTGTTTCATAGAGTATTGGCTTGAAAGGGAGAGATGAGCCAAGGGCATTCCAATATTCTGTTTGGCTTCAAGCCTAGTTTACTTCCCATCAAGGGACTTCATGGTCAGAACTCGCAAGGTACTAATTAAGAGAGACTGGTATGTTTTGCTCAACCAAGCCTAAAAGGCATGGATCATAATTAAAAGGGCAACTCTAAATCAGTGCCACATGATATTTCCCCTCCTCCAAATGGCCTTTTTCCAGCCTGCGTAGAGTTCTGTCGCCCTGAGTTTCTCTATAGAATAATCACATTGGGAAGTAGATAAAAAACACTCCAGGTGGAGTCTAAGAGAAGTTGCAGCCAGCACATGCAGCAGAATGATGGGGCACTGCTCCACACCCTGCCTGCCCTTCCCCACACTCAGCCCGTGGAAAGCAAGTGCTGGGAACAAGCTGTATTCTGCACTTTGAATGTGATTTGTCTCAGCATGAGGAAGACCAAAAACACTTTTTGAAACAGAAAACAATATCTTTAAGAAGTCATAGAACTATTTTTAAAAGTATAAAGTAATTTTCAAGGAGCCTCTATTGGAAATCTGAGTAGGAGGAAGTTACAGTATTTATGCCCCAATATGCCACCGTCCTGAAACTGTACATTATACAATGGTCATAAAGAGGAAAACAGAGGTCTACCACTTTGATGTGAACAAAGCTGCCCTTGTTCCTGCTGATAGTAATAACACTTACTGTAACAGAATGGGAGTGAAATTTCTCTAGTTGCCCTGTAAGTGCCAATTAATGCCCATATTCAAAAAAGAATCACCAAGAAATGAGGTCCTATATGCCCTCTAGGACATACAGAGATGGATGGAAATATTTCTGGAACAACCTGTTACCTGAAAACTTGTCAACCTCAGATATATAATGAATGACTGAGGAGGGAGGAACAGAAGAGAAAGGAGAGGGTCACTTTTTCCTTATCTCCAGTCTTTTTTAAAATTTTTTCTAATTTTTAAAGATAAAGAATGAAAACACATTAACGAACAAACAGACATAAAAAAACACCCAAATAACAGAAGCAATACAGAGTTTCAGACGAGGTGATGGGAAATTAACAATAGATGTTGTATTACATATTATTAAAAATATTACAATATGTAATATTGTATTACAATATTAACATTACAATATTGTTATTACAATATTAACAATATTACTTATTGTTATCTTCAAATTGATTACTCAGGTAAACAAATATAGGTATGTAAGATTGATCAATTAAACATTAACTGTTCTTTTCAATAAAGCAATAGAAGTCCATAGTACGACTCAGTTATCCTGTGTGTGAGTATGTGTGTGTGTATATATATATATGTATATATATATATTTCCTTCTTTCTTTTTCTCTTTTCCCTCATCCCAGTTGTTCCCTCACTTTGAACAGTTTCTTTCCCTTTCACAATCTCTATTATATCTTTCAGATTTTATTTACTCTTTGAAGTTCCTACACTAGTGAGACAATATGGTATTTACACATGCAGCTCTGATTTATTTCACTTATGAGTATGGACTCTGTGATTTAAGAGAAGTTGCTTTCTTCTTTCCATAAGATCCAACACTGCCGCCATCGCATTCCTAAATGTAAGGAATGGTGAGCAAATCACCCATAAAATGGGATGCACCTGTGCACGAGAGAGAGCGAGGTAAGAGTTAAGACATTGCAATTGGCATTGGACTCACCTGCTGGTTCCTGAAATCCTATCTTGATACTTCCCGAGAGAACTGCAGGGTGAGTGAGTACTCCAGGAGCTTGGCACCCATGGCCAAAGGAATGCAGAAGATGAAGGCTGATGATTTTCTGACAGAGAATTTCTAAATGTGAGTGGATTCAGAGTTGATGCCACTAGCAAAGAAAAGTGTTTTTTCTCATTCCAGAACCTCGAGGCACCCAGAAAACACAAAAGGAAAAGGACCTCTAGCTCTAGTGTGTCCCTCTGAAGAAAAGATGACAGTGTGGGATTTTTATGGCAGGAACCAGTGAAGGAATGTGAACCTCTTGAAAAGTGAGTCTTTAGGGAAATGTATGTTGAGGATTTCTAAATAACGTGCACACACACACACACACACACACACACACACACGCACACGCACACACACGCACACACATGACACATACTGACAATCTGGAAGACAGGGGAAAACCAAGAGTAGAATAGATTCATCACAGCAGCTCCAATTTGCATATGATCACAGGTCTCATTATTGCTGTGCATTTGCCCAGTCCTAGAGAAATATCCAGAAGAGTGAAGGTCAGAAGGAGAGAAAGAATAGGCACAATCCAGCCTTACTCCCAGTCTTTTCCTTCCAGTTATAGAAAATAAAAAGAAAACCTTAGTGTCTGATGTAGGGTTGGATTTGTAAACTACCCTGGGGGATTGATACAGTAGCTATACATCCCCAAAACAGTTATGAAATTTTATGATGTCATTTTCTTATGGGGGCCTGTACAACAAATTGAGATGGAAAATGTCATCTCTGCAAATATTAGACTCTGTCCCAAGGCTTGCTATGTTCTCCAAACCCCAAGAAGTGGAATTACCAACTCCTTTTGCAGATAAGGAAACTAAAGAGAAGGGCTTGTGTAATATGACCAGAGGAAGTGACTTAAAATCAAACTCAGATCAGTAACACTCAAATCCTATACCCTTTCTCCTGTATATGCTAATATTTTCTAGTTTCTTTCACCCAAACCAAACCAATTTCTTTAAGGTAGAGCAATGCTCGGTCTACTAAAGTAAATTCTACAACAGGAAACGAAAATAGTTCAGGCTGAATTTGTTGAGCAATTTCCTTCTGTGTTTCTCATACTCTTATCCCTGATGATCAAATGCTGACAAAGAAAATCATGTCAACCCCTTTGCTGAGTGTTCTGAATGCTATCACATTTATCCATAAATTCGACATCTGTGATAGCTTCTTTTATGTGTCAATTTGGCTAAGCTATGGGGCTTAATTGCTTTGTCAAATAGATGTCACTGTAAAGATATTTAAGTGTGTGACTATGATTTTTCAGTAATTGAGCTGAAGCACAGCAGACCACCCCACAAAATCTATTTCAAGGTGGACCATATCTGATCAGTTTAAGATCTAAGTACAACAACTATGGTTTCTCAAAGAAGCAGCCATTCTGTCTCCTGAATGTAGTTTAGAAATCCAGTCTGAGGTTTTCGTCTGCTCATTTTCCCTACAAATTTCAGACTCAAAGTAGGACATCAACTTTTACTTGAATTTTCAGCCTCCAGATTTCCTTTCCTGGTTTCCACTGAGCCACTATTCTCTGCCCCATGCTTCCATCATGATGTTCTGCTTCTCCAGCGCCTGGAAAGCATGAACTGAAAAGTAGGAAATTCTCAATCAAAAAATTGTTTTATTCCCATTAAGTTGTTTTGCACAGGTATTTGATTAAAGTGATGAAAAGCTGACTATCACAAATATAACACATACACACACATGCTGCTTCTTCAGAGAATTCTAACATGGTATTTATTTTTTCATTATAGAGTTGAAATTTAGAAAATTTAAGTTACTTTCCTGAAGCAAAACAGCAGGTAAATGATGGATCCAGTAGCTGAAGCTGAATTTTCCTCCTCTATATTCCTTCTATACAATGCAAACTAAGACCTATAATCATACCTACACTACCATACCTACTTGGAGTCCTTAGTTTAATACCTGCTCATATCCTTCCTAAAATACTCTACTAAAAATTCTTTGATATAAAATGATATTCTACTGGATATTAAAAGAAAGAAATTTTTGAACACACAATCCCATTCTCTCCTGAAGTGAAAAGTTTGTGGGTCTGGGCAAAATCTCTATTGCTGAGACGGAGGTCCGTTGATGATGTCTGCAAAAACCCAGGCCTATACGTCAGGCCCTTCAAAGCCTCAGCTCCAGGGAACACAGAATTCAGTTAAAGAGATGCTGAGTTCAACCAGAGCTTAAGCATCTCTCTCCCTAATCTGAGCTCATGCTATGGTCCCAGTTCCTTATTTTTCATCTCTCCTTGAACTGAGATGAGATTACTCTCCATTTATTAGTTCTTATTTATTCCGTTTGTGCAACGGTGTGAGTTCTAATCCTTGTGTACAAGTTGTACAGGTAGAGGCACCTCAATGTGGTGCCTTGAAGGGCAGTATGTTCTGTGGAAAATCCCAATACTGTACCACACTGACCTCTCACTGTTAAAAGTCATTTCCACTCATGCGCATCAGAGATGCCCGTGTCATTATCTGCATTTGACAACTGAGGACAGTGAGATCTAAATTAAGTTTAGTAACTTTTCCAATTGCTGCAGCTAATCAGAATCTAAATTGGAGCCTAGGTCTTTTGAGTTGTCACCTGGTAATTTATCCTTTGATTGGCTCCACCTCTTGGTATGATTGGAAATATGTTGCTTGATGTAAGAACAATTAATTTTTTATTTACATCCTCTGAAAAAGAACCTAAAATTGACTTTTGATCAAGCATAATCAGTAAAATGAGGTCATATGCTCTACCTGAATGATTTTATAATTCTCTATTTGGTGTTCACACTCTCATACATTTTAACTAAGTATCTACAATTTAGCTAAAACTATTACTAACAACTAATTTCAGAAAATACTATCAAACAACTATGTAGTTTTTGAAACACAGACTCCTCTAGAGAATACTGCTCTCTTTCTGAGGTTCAGAGGATCACAGACAGAATCAAGATTGTATTGGAACATTAGGGATTTCTCTGCAACTTATTTCAAAAAGAAAAAAAAAAAAAAAAAAAAAAACGGTTCCATAAAACCAAAATAGGTATTTTATTTGTTAGTTCAATTAATACAAGGAAAATTTAAAATTGTTTCTTTAATATTGTTACCTTTAAATGAGCAAATAAAATAAGAAATGCATTGTTTTAGGACTAGTAACCACATAACTAAATTGACTTCTCCAAAAACAGTTGTGCATTTAATAGAGGAAGAAAAGGAAGCCCAGGGAGGACAGGAAAGTACCACAACGGAGCTAAAAGTCCAAAATGTATAACATTTGCATTCTACCTGTAATGTAAAGGATAGATTTTCTTATAAATTGGAATCAGTTTTATGATTTTCTATGTACCTTCTTTTGTTTATTTTCTTTTTGCATTGCATGAAAACGAGAGTATCAGAATAGAGGGACATTTATGGTTTTTGCCTAAGATTTTTGCCTCAGGTATACGTTATTCCGGGCTTTACAGAAAATTCAGATCATGTTTGATGCCACTTTTCATAAGGAAAATGATGAGAAGTCTGCTAATCTAGATGGTGATAATGTAGCTGGTGAGAATAACCGTTACAGCTATATCCTTTCCTGGGCAATATATCTGCAAGCTTAGGAATTAAATGGGACACTTAGGAGGGCAGTCTTGATTCTTTTGCATCTCAATTGATATGAGTTGCTTGGTATTCAACCACTGTTACAGCAGCCTGGGGCTCAAGTCCTTATGTCATAAAAACTAAAAATATTAGTTATCTTTTGATTGTTTCATGAGGTGGCACCTCGAGGGTACAGAGACAATGCAGCACAGGAAAGGGATTTGTGAGAAGATTCTGAGGGAAGTGAAGGATCTACTCATTGAGATAGGGTTGCATAGGAACTGATGCTGGTGTGTTACCTGCAGCTGCAGAATATGAAGCAGGAAGAAACTAAAAACTGATAGGGAAGAAAGGTCAATAGCAACATATCTTGCACATTGCTATCAGAGCAGAAAAACAAAAGTTTTAAGGGTACTGCCTTATTTTTCAGTGAAGTGATCCACATTTTAAAGATCTTTTTTGTTTTGGTATAACAGAAAAGAAAATGAAGATACTTGAAATAATTTTCATTATAAGTGATAATCTAACAATTTTCATAAATGAATTTATATATGATTTACATATACATTTATTTCTACACACTATATATAAATATGTATATACATACACATTTATCTCCCTCTATAACTGTTTTAGTTATTGCCTTATTTTGCTACACACGCACACACACACACACACACATATATACACACACACACACACATAGTTGTGTTGTACTGCATTGTATAAATGCTTTAATTTCTCTTAGTGAAGGGACTGCCCTGACCACTCTAGGAGCTATTTCTGCCATAATACAGACACCTAACGTTCTTGAGCCTAGCCAACACTATAGCCTATATCTCAGTAAAAACTGCTCATCACAGCTATTCATATATATATTTATGTTTTGCCTTCCTTCTTACTTTTTTCTTCTTTCCCTCAACCCAGTCATTCCTTCCCTTGAGTAATTTTTTTTCCTTTGCTATCATCTATTGTACGTTTTGAGTTTTAAGTAGTCTTTCAGGTTCCTACACCAAGGAGACAATATGTTTACACATGTGGGTCCGATTTTTTTCACTTATGAGTATGGTCTCTAGTTGCATCCATTTACCTACAAAAGCCTTGAAATTGTCTTTTTTAATAGGTGAGTAATATTCCATTGTATAAAAATACCACATCTTTTTTATCCATTCCTCAGTGGATGGGCATCTGGATTATTTCCAAGATTTAGCTATAATAAATTGTGCTGCTATAAACATAGGTGCACATATATCG
>NW_004955459.1:7256775-7266464 GCF_000276665.1 Chinchilla lanigera
GTTTATTTCCCAATTTTTTGTCTAGTTGATCTATCTCTTTGTGACAATGGTGTGTTAATGTCCCCTGTTATGATTGTGTTGCTACTTATATCATTTTTCATGTCAGTTAGAATTTGTCTTATATAGGTGGGTGCTCCTATATTTTGTGCATAGATGTTTACAATTGTTATCTCTTACTCTTGAAGGTTCAACTTCATAAATATTTAGTGACCTTCTTTATCTCTTTTGATTGTTCTTGGTTTGTAGTTCAGTTTGTCTGCAAACAGAATAGCTACACCAAATTTTTCTGGGTTCCTGTCACATCAAGTATTGTTTTCCATCCTTTAATTTTCAGTCCTTGAATTTCCTTTTGAGTTAAATGTGTTTCTTGTATACAGCATATAGTTGGGTTTTGTTTCCTAATCCACTCTGCAAGTCTGCTTCTTTTGGTTGATACATGGAGACCATTTACATTGATGGTTATAATGGATATATACTGGCTTATCTTTTTCATGCTATTTTCCTGCTGTTGGATACCCCTTTTTCCCTCTGTTTAATTGCTTGCTCTGCTTGGTAGTTCCTTTCTGTTGTTGCTCTTGAAGTTGTGGTCTGTTTTATCTCTTTCTAGTACATCTTTTAGTACTATTTGCAGGATTAGTTTGGTGCTCATGAATTTCTTCCGTTGTTCTTTACCATGAGGATATTTTATTACTCCATTAAATTTGAAAGACAGCTTTGCAGGGTACATCAATCTGGGTTGGAAGTTGTTTGCTTTCACGACCTGAAATAATTCACTCCAAGCTCTTCTTACCTTGATAGTTTGTGTTCAGAAGTCTGCTGTGATTCTGATAGACTTTCCTTTATAGGTGATCTGTTTCTTTTCTCTAACAGCTTGTAATATTCTGAGCTTTTGTTGAGTTTCTGGGATCTTGATCACTATATATTTGGGGGTAGATTTATTTTGGTTATGATTAACTGGAGTTCTATATGCTTCACTTACTTGGATGTCTGATTCTCTTACCATGCCTGGGAAATTTTCTACCATTATTTCTACAGATAGTCTTTTTATGTCATTTGTTTTGGCACCTACTGTTTCATTAATACCTAACAATCTGTCATTGTTTCTCTTTGCTTCATCTTGCAGTTGTTGAATTGTTTTTTCCTGTTCCTTGTTGTTTGTAAGAGATCCCTCCTTTCACATTCATTAATGCAATGCTGTCTTCAAGGTCTGAAAGTCTATCTTCAGCTTCGTTCAGGCAGTTTTACAAGCTTTCAATGGAAGTTTTAAGTTCCTGGATACCTGTTTGTATCTGTTTCATTTCTACTAGTTCTTTTCTGTATTGTTCCCTGAAGGTTTCATTGAGTTCTCTACGCTCTTCTCTTTCCTTGTCTATGTCATCTTTGTATATGTTGAACATTTCTTTCATTATTGTTGTCATTTTTTTCTCACCTGAGACATTATTTCTGATCTGATGTCTTCTATGGCCTGATGGAGTTGTTTCTTTACTTCAGTTGCTATCATTTCAGAAATTTCAGGTGTATGACTTCCAGGCTCTTCTGTGTTGATGCCTCCTGGACTTGTTTTGGGTGGTGTGGAGGTCTGGGATTGCATTTTGCTCCTTTGTTTTGTCATTTTTGAAAAACCAGAGACTCCCTGTAGTGCAGTCTCACTGTCCTGATTGTGTATCAGCAGCAGGGCAAGAGTCTGAATAGTACTACCCCAGTACACACTGTAGCTCCTGTGCTTGTGAGTAGTGGCCAGGTGGGGTCCCAGATGCTCCTGACCTTTCTTGCATTCAGTTGGCTCCCAAGAGTGTGTGGGAAGGGTGGGAGAGGCTTGCAGGCCTTCCTCAGACTGTCTGGGGTTTGGTCCAGCTTCCACAAGAGTAGAGGGGGATGCAGGCTGAATTCACAGATTCTTCAGATATTGCCCAGAACAGAGTCTGCTTCCCACACTGGAAGGGGAGGGGTGAAGGTGAGGTCCCTGAGGCCGTTGACTATGTTCAAATTTCAGCTGAGCTACCAGAGGGGTATGGGTTGTTCTGGCAGTGAACACCAAGGCCCCAGAAGCTGTCCAGGGATTCACGTGCCTCACACCCTAGTGGGGGAGGCCCCACAGTAGCTCAGCAGATTCCTAAAAGTGTATGATGTTCAGCCCAGCGGAAGACACACTATGGGTGTGGCGGGGAGCCTCCTAAGCCCCAGAGGGTGCCCAAGGTTTCAATTTACCTTTCAATAATATGATGAATTAGGGATTCTGAATGATCTTGCATGCTGGTCAGGGTGGCAGAGCCCAGACTCTGGGTTTAGCAGTCTTTTTGAGGTTCTTATTCTGTTGCCTTGTCTTTTGCTCCTTCCAGATTCTAGTTGTTTCTTTTTATATTCCAAACTGAATAGTAACTTCATGTTTCTACACATCATGGTCTAGGCAAAATAGAATACTCTTTCTAGTGAAAAGAGTTTGAATATTATTAAATCAAGTCCTAGGAGCTTGGTTTCTATCAGGGAAACTTCAACTCCAGAATCTTTCAAAATAGTATATTGGTAATCATTTGCTACTGTTCTGTGTAACAAAGCCCTCCAGGACTCAGAAGCTTCAGCATCAAGCTTGTGTATTTGGGTTGACTGATCTAGGCTAATCTAATATTTTAGGCAACAGAGTGCATAAAATGTATTAGGGCATCCTCTTCTGAAGTATTCCTGTACAGAAATAAGGGTTGCAAAAGTAGGCCAAAGGAGAATCTCATGTTCGCTGGGTTAGCATGACTGTACTTCAAGCTTTAGATGGGGTCTAGGTTTGCTCTGTACATGTCTAGTCTTTAGGTCATCAGCCTTATTGGGGGCTGTTCTCAGTGAGAGGGAAGATTTGTAACAGGATTTAGCCATATCTGAACAATGCCAATGAGAATACCAAACAATCTGCTTCAGTTTTCATTGTACATCTCCAGGGGTGCATTCTCTTCTGAAAATATGCTCACCTTCCTGTTAAATTCAGTTTATGCTTCATTTCCCTCAATTTTTAATAGATTTATCAAACCTTCTTAGGAGACCATTGATGTATTTAAAAATGGTTGTGTTAGGGGCTGGGGATTTAGCTCAGCGGCAAAAAGTGCCTGCCTGGCAAGCGCAAGGTCGTGAGTTCGGTTCCCGGTACCGGAGGAAAAAAAAAAAAAATGCTTGTGTTAATTTATCCAACATATGTAGGTATTTTTTTCCCATAGGAGATCATTCAGAATCCCTAATTCATCATATTATTGAAAGGTAAATATTTTAAAATGATTTTTACTATTTCAAGTTTTTAAATGTTTGAGACATAATAATTCTGTACTGGTCTGGAATGTTATGTACTAGCTTGATACTTTGAATAAAGATCAACTCAGGTTAATTACCTTGTCCTAAACACTTACCAGTTCTTTGTGGTAACAACTCTTACAATCCTCTCTTCTAATTTCTTGAAATGGATAGCATATATATTTTTTTAACTGTAGCAGGATACAAAAGATTTAGTTCTCCCATGTACTGTATCGGTGAAGTTGTAAGCACTGACCATATTTTTCCCATCTCTGTTCTACTCTGAAGATCTCCAAGATCAACCTTTTAGGCTCTACATATAAGTGAGAGCATGTGGCATTTATTTTTCCGTGCTTAGCTATGTCTTGGAATAAACAAGGTACCAAAGTCAGGTCAGGGACCAAATGTCTTGAGGTGTCAGAGGTAGACACAGTAGCACGTACGCGATGGCCCTCCTCAGCTGCACATGGGACAACACAGACACCAGCAGAACACAGCACTATGCTCCAGAGGTGGTCCTGGAGGACACAGCATGGTGTGTCAGCTATCTGGCCTCAGTCTACCCTGTCAGCTCACTATTCATGCAGACATTTCCGTGGGTATGGTCAGGGACAGAGCACCACAGTAGGGGGCAAGGACTGATCCGCTGAACTCTCTACCAAGCCTACTGCCAAAAAGAGGTACATGGGGAGCTCTCTGAGAGAGAGTCCCATGTCTGAGAAAGAGCCCTACTGCTGGAACCTGTTTGATCTCTCTCATTTATAGTCATTATCATATCTGATATTATTTAGATTTTGCATTTCAGTCTGTTTACTCTTCTTTACATTTCATTACTTTTCTTTCCTTTCCAGCGTATCAAATTGTGTACTGCTTGGAAAATTGTATGTTTCACTTAATTTCACTGCTGGTTTTGCAAATTAAAATTGATAACTTATTTTTTCTTTGTTAATTGTATTAACTTCTACATTACTTGCAACTTACTTGCGATATCTCACCCACTTCTTGACTTCTGTATCCAACCTGGTTTCCATCTGTAATTTTACTTTAGTTTATTATAGTTGTACATTTTTGACAGATTTCTTCAGGTGCATTTGACAAGCACAAATCATATATATTTAAAGAGTACAAACCAATATTTTACACATACATGCACATACACCTCAATACATTTTTATTTTTAAAAATGCACAAGGAATTTGATAGACTTACTACCTCTATTTTATTCTCTCCCAAATTTTCTCCCTTTTGTCCTAGAACTACTGGAAGAACTTTCAAACTACAGTAATATTTTGTTGTAGTCAGGGCTTACAAGGGAATGGATTTAATACAGGATTTAATACATATAATTTGTAGAACTATGTTATAATATTCACTCCAAAAGTCAAATGTAGGAGATCTGTCCATGCTCCAGAGACCCAAAGAATCTGGCTGAGGGTCTGGATCCCATGGCAATAATTTACATGAATCGAGCTGAAGACCTAAAGCCCATAATAATGTCCTCCACTAGTCCAGCTGGAGGTCTAAAGTCCACAACAATGTCTCATGCAAGTCTGTATCAAGGATCTGCATGGGAAAGCCCAAAGGTCAATGGTGGAAGCTAGAAAGTCTGCACCAGTGGGATGACGGTTCTGTGCCTGCTGGAGTAGGGCTGTGCACTGGAGTCAGGAAGCAACGCTCAAAGTAAACACCAGAACTCCTCCCAAAAGAACTGCAGCCATCCTCAGTATAGCAAGGACCCAAGCTCCCCTGATGATAGTAACAGCTGAGTTCATATCAGGAAATCCAGCATGACAAGCTTCTCCAGGAGAATCTACAGTATACCATTTTCCCCTCTAATTCTCCTGTGTTAGCAACATTCCTCAGGTGGGCCTTCCATACCTAGCACCACACTGATTCAGTTCTGCTGAAACTGACCATTAGTTAACCCACTACATATCTCAATTCATGCACACTCTGTTTGCACACAATTTGGTTTGCAAACAAAAGCAATTGGCACAATTTTGTTTCTGATATTAAACTCTGCGGTTGGGTGACAAACACAAACATAATCATCTTCTCCACACAAATGCAAAAATAGCTGTTTTCCCCAAAACTGTAAAACAAATTAAGTTTGTAAACCAACATTCTATTGTAAATGTTTTTGTGAACTCTCTGAAGTATCTATGATTTAATTTCTCTTACATTTAAATAATAATTTAGTATTATCTAAAATTCCAGATTTGAAGTTCTTGTCCCACCTCTTTGAAAACAACACTGTAGTGTTTTGCATACTCTAAGGTTAAGACAACTGAATCACACTGTATATAGACAATCTGCTTTCATTCATAGGACATCTTGGAAATATTCTTTAGTATTTAACATTTCAAGATTTAAATATAATATACTAGGTATTAATATTAAATTTTACTTGTCTGTGTAGCTTTCTATATTCCCTGCCAAATGAGATTCTATTTTTCAACAATTTTAATGACTGTTTATTTAAAATATTTCCTGCCCCAGTGCACATTTTCTTTTTGAAAATGCTATTTTATAGATGTTGACATTTCAAATTCTATATTTTTATCTTGATATTTCTCTCTCTCTCTTTTTTTTATCACTCTTTAGCACTTACCAGGGCCTTCAGCTTTCTACAACATGATTTCAAAGCTTACTATTCTCTCTCGAATGTATCCATATCTATCCGTTTACTAAGCTGCTTATTGATTTTTAATCCTACTGATGCAGTTGGCCTGTTACTATTCCATACTGTGTGTTCATACTTTGGGAAAGGGGAAGCTGACTGGTTAGAAGGGGTGGCTGGTCTTTTGAACTCCTCAGTCTCCCAATCTAGAGAAATCACACCTGAACATAATACAAAATCTAACTTACTGGGCTTACTACCTGGTCCTTTCACTGAGTGAGATATTTGAGTGCCTTATGGAAAAAGTGATGGAAATAACATGAATAATTTCAGGCAGATAGACATGGTAAATCGAATGAATGGTGCTGATTATCTTTTCTTTCAAAAGAACAATATTTGGATATTTGTAATGGTTTCATAGTAAACATATATTATAATATTTCCATCT
This sequence comes from Chinchilla lanigera, assembly GCF_000276665.1. NCBI lineage: Eukaryota > Metazoa > Chordata > Mammalia > Rodentia > Chinchillidae > Chinchilla > Chinchilla lanigera. The sequence continues at coordinate 7,263,114 of NW_004955459.1, forward strand.
CATGACTTGTTTTCACAGTGAATGGTTAGCCATTATGACTTAGTCTGTGTTTTTATGCATGTGCCCTTTGGGGTTGATTTCTTGTACTCCAATGACTTTCAACATTATGTCCAGGGGGAACTGGGCCTATAAAGAAACTGGAAAGAATTGGAAAATAGACCTGAAGTCACCCAACCTTGGAGACAATTTCATTCAGTCTTAGAAACATAAGCAGTAAAACTAAGAGATATTGAAAACCATTAAGTTGGGAATTTTTTTTGCAGAAGAATTATTGGGTGACAGTTTATGAGTCCACCTGTATGCCAAAATGGTCAGTGCTAATGTTTATGTGTTTATATTTAATGGGGATCATATCTGCTTTCATTTTCTAAGGGCATTCATTTTTTCATTCTGTATCATTGCTTGCTTTCATATCTGCCCATTGTCATATGTCTAATAGAACCTTCCCCTGTCTTTAGCAGCAGGGCTGATCCCAAGAGCTTCCTTAAGTTGGACTACTTAGCTCTCAAGGCTGCAAAAGAAGGCTGTGCTTAGAGACAGCATAGACTGCACTTACTGGGAGTCTCCCTCTGACCATCTCTGCGGAACCCTGCCGTGACATTCTCCTGCCACTGATAAAAATCTGAGTTGTACAGGAGATTCTCTAGGCAAAAAGTGAAGGCAGGTCAATATTGAGAAGAAGATCAGCAATCAAATTTAGAAAGTTCACTAACATCCTTTTCCCATAAAAACATTTTCCCTTTAAGCAGCCCACACATTCTAGGATATAGCAGTGCTTGGCATTTTTCTCAAAAAGAAAAAAAATCTCCCTATTCATTTTCTCTTTGTGTCTGGAAAGTTTATATTATATGTTTAGAAAATATGTGTTCCATTCTGATTCTTAATGTGCTTGTCCTTATGTAATGAAAGCTTAATTTGAAGGCCAGAAAGTGGTCCAGAAATCTCCTAAAATATCAATAATGGCTGAATAGTTATAAAATATGCAGAATTTACAAAGATAAGCCTGAAACAGTTTTCTTTTACATTTTTGCATTTTAATGTATGTGTATGGTAGAAATATAGTTCAATTATTTTTACAGAAATATTAATTTTTTTTACTACATTCATTTTATATATTTAAATTTTCTTGAAATAGTTGCAGTGGTGGTTCTGATAAACACCCTCAACTCCCTCTTGCAAAAGTACTTTCTACTGAGATTTATTGTATCATTGATAGAATATATCCATACAGTCATATCTTTTATATGTTTGCATTTCCAACATTTCCAGTAAGATATGAAATAAATAGGAAAAAGAAGCCTAGCCTATAAGAAAGGTAATGTAAATTCTTACAATTGAAGTAAGATAAATATAAGTAACTATAGTGTAGGTTGATGGTTGTCTTTGAATATCTCCTCTTCTGGCCCTTTTAATTCTGAGTAAAATGCACTGTGATGCCCCATTAGTAAGGACATTTAGAAGCCTGTTCTCTCTGGAACTCATGTTCATTGTATCTCACAAAAACTTTTGTAAATTTATTTTTCTTTCTTTTCCTCCAGCATAAAGACAGCCACAGCTTTATGAAATTATTGATACCTTATTTTCTAACATAACACTTCCTTTGACTTGTTTCCAAAGTCAATATACTAAATTATTTTCTGTAAATATCTAAATTAATTTCCAGGCATCCAATAACCTACATTTGCTTGTATCTCAGGTTGAAACAGCCAGCATTTTGCCCAGGAAATTCTATTCATCTTTCAAGACCTGTTTTAATTATTGACTCAATTGCATGCTAGACTTTTTATGGAAATATTTCTTATATTCAATTAAAAAGAAATATAATGACATAAAGGAATGAATATGTATATTTTATATCCTATCTCAAGCCTGTAAAATAAATACAAAGGTGTAGGGAGACTGCCTAGAGGAGTGAGTGAAGCCATTGTTAAAATGAAGGGATCCCCTCAGGAAATGGCTCAGGCTTCCTGGAATGCATGATTAAAGATTAAAACTTACAGGGGCAACAGCCAAGCAGGTTTCAAAATATGTTATCCTTAGATATAGTTACTCCAGCGACTGTTCTTTTCCTCCCTGATGGCTTGCTTAGATTAGGTATGAGTCGCTACAGACCATCATATCCTTTCCATATCCACTAAGTGAATTCCTGCATAACTGTTCTTTTTTGTCCTTTGTCCTTGCTTCTTGCTTCTATCAAGAAAAAGCCAAGGCAAAAATGCCCAAAATGTAGAAGAGAATATCATTGGACAATCACTGCTACTCTAAATGGTCAAGGCTGTTTTTTCTGAGACTCTCACATTGAGAGGTCTAGGGTAAAGTAGTCCCTCTGGGTTCTTGGTGTTAAAAATGGACATGGACTCTAATCTCTCACCTCACAGTCGTAAACTGTGACAAGTGGTGCCCAGTGTGAGGTCTTTTTGAAACTCACTGAGGCTAGAAAATGTGAGGTGAAAATACTAGAGCAGAAAACATGAAGTAATCTACAGTTAAAATTCAGTATATTGGACCAACCTCCCAAAGCCTGTAAAAGGAAAAAGTACGGGTCCATGTCTTCATCCCAGTAAGGGGTCAAAAGTGGCCATGGAATAGCTTGGCATGTCTTAGTCAGATTGTAGCTTAGGTCTTTGCAACTGAGAGATTACCACTGTCTAATTGCTGAGCAAGTTGGGGCACTACTTATTTACATACCCTTTCTTTTATTTATTTTTTCACTTGTGTAAATGTCATGGGTCAAACTGTCTAAAGAAGAAAAATGCTTCAAGCAATGCCTACTGTCCCCTTTAAAAATCTGGTTGCAGGGTTTTAGAGTCCCCATTTACTGAATTATTGATTGTCCTTTCCCAACAAGATTTTTGATTCCTATTGGAGGATAGTTTAGACACAGAGGATGGGGCATGAGTTGGTTACAAATTAAGACAATCTCTTGGCCCAGCAAAAGATGCTCACCTTGCTAAGTGGCATTTTTGCAGGGTCACATTCACTCCATAAAAACAAGAGACTCTGAAGCAAGAAATGTTTCCCCACCCTCTGCCTCCTTTGCTCCCTCGTCAGAGCCCTGTTCACTCATTCATCTTTTGGTCCCATAGAAGCTCATCTTAGGGAAACAAATTTAAAAATTACAACAATGATTAAGACTTGCAAAAATGTAGAAGTGGAATCCCCAGAAATCAAGTTCCTGTCACAATTTCACAGTCCAGGAAATGTTATAACAGTAGGAAACAGGGTCACCTTAAAAACAATGAATAATTTTTTTTTATTCTCTTTAAAATAAAATAAAAAATGGGGGGCTGGGGATTTAGCTCAGCGGCAAAAGCGCCTGCCTCGCAAGCGCAAGGTCGTGAGTTCGGTTCC
>NW_004955459.1:7266564-7270255 GCF_000276665.1 Chinchilla lanigera
TAGGAGGAAAGCAAATTCACAAATACAGAATCCATAAATATTAAGGATTAACCTTACTGCTGATCGAGTTATTTGAAGATGAAATTGAAACCACAATTATCTAAACAAAAATATCAAAAAGCGGGGCTGGGGATTTAGCTCAGCGGCAAAAGCGCCTGCCTCGCAAGCGCAAGGTCGTGAGTTCGGTTCCCGGTACCGGAGAAAAACCAAAACCAAAAATAAAATAAAATAAAATAAAATAAAAAATGAACAATATATTAGCATAAAACCGAAGGAAAAGTATGCAAAATATAGAGAAGGATATCATTGGGCAATCATTGCCACTTTAAATTTGATTGAAATTATTACATTTATAAATGTAGGTGGAAATCTCACATTAAGAAAAGGGAAAAAGACAATTCCTCAGGTCAAAATACTAACAGGGAGTGAATCATGGAATATTCATACCCCAGAATGGACTGACCCAAATCCTCCATGTCTCCTTTGTAGACATGTCTTGGAATTAAAACCAGCCAGGACTTCATCTGACCCTAAAGTAATATGCAATAATAATTGAAGCTGGCAAGGTTAAACCTGTCCTGGTTTAATTGATTCAGACTATATGGGACAATTTTAAATTATGATAAGCTTAGGATATCATGTTCTTCCTGAATGAACTCCCATCTATTTTTATAAGAACCCCAGTTGTTCTTTCCTCTGAAGTACAGCATGGCCTACATAACTGAGATTGCATTATGGCTTAAAAATGGAAAATGCAATCTTAGAACTCAACTCTACCCAGAATAAGTCCAAGAGATAGTGACATGGAGAGAACTTGGAAATAACACACCTGAAATCTCTGAAATAATTACAGCTGAAGTAAAGAAACAACTCCATCAAGCCATAGAAGAAATCAGACCAGAAATAATCTCCCAGGTAAAAAAAGAAATGACATCAATAAGGAAAGAATTTTTCAGCATATCTAAAGAAGATATAAATAGAAAAATAGAAAAACACAGGACAATAGTGGAAACATTAAATGAATATTACAGGACAGAACTAGAATGCATGAAACAGATTCAAAGAGATATCCAGGAAATCAAAACTTCATTGAAAGCCAGCAGAACCACTTGAGTGAAGCTGAAGATAGGCTTTCAGATCTTGAAGACAGCATTGCACCCAAAGATTGTAAAAGGAAAGATCTTTTAAAAATAACAAAGAACCATGAAATATCAATTCAACAACTGCAAGACAATGCAAAGAGAAACAATATAAGGTTGATAGGTGTCCATGCAAGAGCAGGAGTCAACACAAATGACATAAAAAGAATATTTGCAGAAGTAATAGAAGAAAATTTCCCAAGCATTGTAAAGAATGTGATATACAGGTAAGTGAGGCATATTGAACCCCACTTGCCATAACCAAAATAAAACAACACCCAGACATATAATAATCAAGATCTCAGAAATCCAGCAGAAGGATAGAATATTAAAAGCTGTTAGAAAAAAGAAATAGATCACCTATAAAGGAAAGTTCATCAGCATCACGGTACATTTCTCAACACAAACCATCAAATAAAGTGAGCTTGGAGTGAAGTATTCCAAGTCCTAAAACAAAACAATCTCCAACCCAGATTAATGTATCCTGGAAAACTATCCTTCAAATTTAATAGAGAAATAAAATACATCCACAACAAAGAACAACTGAAGAACTTCACAAGTGTCAAGCCAACCACAGAAAGAGTACTGAAAGATATTCCGGAAAGAGATAGAAGTGACCACAATTTTAAGAACAACAATAGAAAGGAATCACCTCATAGAACAAGCAATTAAACAGAGAGTAGAAGTAGGAAATCAACAGCAGGTAAATAACATGACAAAGATAAGCCAACACATTTCAGTTATAACCATTAATGTAAATAAAGTCAATTCACCAATCAAAAGAAGGAGATTGACACAGTGGATCAAGAAACAAAATCCAGCAAAATGCTGTATACAAGCAAGAAATTTAACTGAAAAGGAAATTCAGAGCCTAAAAGCCAAAGGATAGAAAACTATCCTACATTTGACTGGAATCCAGAAAACAGAAGAGGTAGCTATTCCATTTGCAGATAATGCAAACTTCAAATCAAGAACTATCAAAAGAGATATTGAAGGTCACTACATACTTGTCAAGGGAAAACTCCAGGAGGAAGAGATAATAATCATAAATATGTATGCACCAAACATGGGAGCACCCAACTATATAAGACAAATCTGAATAGACATGGAAAATCCAAATAACTAACAACATTGTTGTAATGGGGGACCTTAACACCCCACTGACACAAAGAGATAGGTCAATTGGACAAAAAATCAGCAAAGAAATAGCAGAATTGAACAAACCTTGTGAATAAATGGACTTAGGAGACCTTTACAGAGTGTTCCACCTTACAACATCAGCATACACATTTTTCTTAGCTGCACATGGGACTTTCTCTAAAATAGATCACATAGTAACCCATAGAACAAGCTTAACTAAATGCGAAGGAAATCAAATTATCCCATGTATATTACCTGACCATAGCACAATAAAATTAGAAATTAATTACAAAAGGTAGCACAAGAACTCCATAAATACATGGAAATTAAATTCTCCTCCTGAGCAACCAATGGGTCACAGAAGAAATTAAAGAAGAAATAAAACAATGTCTACAAGTAAATGAAAATATTAAGACAACTTATCAGAATCTGTGGGATGCACTGAAAGCAGTCCTCAAGGGAAACTTTATAGTGGTGAACTCTCATATTAGGAAAACAAAATGAGAACAAATAAATAGCCTAATGCTGCACCTCAAACTTTTAGAAAAAGAACAAGTCAAGCCCAAAACCCAAAGGAGGGAGGGAATTATAAAGATCAGGGCAGAAATAAATGCAATTGAGACAAATAAAACACTACACAGAATTAATGAATCAAAGAGTTGGTTCTTCGAAATAGTAAATAAAATTGATAAACCCCTGGCCAAACATATCAAAAAAGAAAACAAGAGACTCAAATTCAAGCAATAAGGAATAAAAAAGTTAGAATCACTACAGAGCCTATAGAAATTCAGAAGATCATCAATACCAACATTGAAAATCTTTATTCCCATAGGATAGAAAACACAGAAGAAATGGACAACTTCCTAGATAAGTATAAATTACCAAAGTTGAATGAAGAAGGTATAAAAATCTTGAATCACCTAATATCAATTATGGCAATTGAAAATGTGATTAAAATCCTATGGAGAAAGAGAAGCCCAGGTCCTGATGGATTCACAGCTGAATTCTACAAGACATTCAGAAAAGATTTAATGCCAACACACCTCAAAATCTTAAATGAAAAGGAAAAGGAAACAATTCTCCCAAATTCATTTCTGGATGCAAGCATTATATTGATACCCAAACAAGAGAAAGACTAAACCTAAAAAGAGAACTGTAAACCAATCACCCTAAAGGACATAGATGCAAATATACACAACAAAATACTACCAAACAGAATTCAGCAAATCATCAAGAACATAATACACCATGACCAAGTAGGGAGCATCCCATGGATGCAGGCATGGTTCAATCTACACAAATCAATCAATGTACTACACCATATCAACAGAGCCAAGACCAAGATTCACATAATCATCTCAATAGATACAGAAAAAGCTTTTCACAAAGTTCAACATGCATTCATGATAAAA
>NW_004955459.1:7270475-7290684 GCF_000276665.1 Chinchilla lanigera
AAGAAGTGAAATTATCATTATTCACAGATGACATGATATTCTACATGGAAGAACCCAAAAACTCCACCAGGAGAGTCCTAGAATTAATTAACAAATTCAATAGCATAACTGGATAAAAAGTCAACACTCAAAAATCAATAGCATTTATATACACAAACAACAAACACACTGACAGCAAAAGTAAGGAAACCATACCTTTTACAATAGCATCCAAAAAATTAAAATATTTAAGAATCAATCTAACAAAAGAAGTTTAAGATCTTTACAGTGAAAACTACACTACTGTGGAAAAAGAGATTGAAGAGGATTTCAGTCAATGGAAAAATGTTCCTTGCTCATGGATAGGGAGAAACAACATTGTGAAAATGACCATACTCCCAAAATTATTGTACAGATCCAGCGCAATTCCAATTAAAATATCATTAGAATTCCACACAGATCTAGAGAGCACATTCCTAAAATTCATCTGGAACCAGAGGAGACTCAGAATGGCAAAAGCAGTCCTAGGCAACAATGACAAGTCAGGTGGCATATCCCAATCCTCGACTTGAAATTATACTACAAAGCTACTGTGATAAAATGAATATGGAATTGGCAAAAAAACAGACCTGAGGATCAATGGAATAGACTGGAAGATGCAGTCACAATCACAAACACATTCAGCCACATTATCTTTGACAACAGGGCTAAACAAGCTCACTGGAAGAAAGATAGCCTCTTTAATAAATGGTGCTGGAAAAACTGGCTCATCACATGCCGAAGACTGACACTAGGACCATGTCTACCACCATGCACCAAATTCAAGTCAAAATGCATTACAGATCTAAATATTAAAACAGAAATGGTAAATCTGCTGGAAGAGAAAGCAGATAAAAATCTTGCAGACGTAGGAGTAGGCAGAGAGTTCACGAACAAAAACTCATCTGCACGGGAAAACTTCAAAGAATCAATAACAAGAATCTCACCTTACAGAAAATGTTTTGCACATCTAAGAAATCACCAGTAAAGTAAAATGAAAACCCACGAACTGGAAAATATTTTAGCTAACAGCCCCTCAAGTAAAGGACTTCCATCTAGGACATATAAGGAATTAAAAAAATCAGGCCTCCCAAATTCAAAGACCCAATCCAAAAATTCATATACGGATTTCTCAGATAAAGAAATACAAATGTCAAATAAATACATGAAAAAATGCTCAATGTTATTAGTTATTCGTGAAATGCAAATTAAAACAATACTGAGATTCTATCTCACTACAGTAAGAATGGCTATCATTCAGAAATGAACCAATAACAAACGCTGATGAGGCTGTGGAGAAAATGGCATTCTTCTCCACTGCTGGTGGGAGTGTAAACTGGTGAAACCACTGTGGAAATCAGTTTGGATATTCCTCAGTAAACTAGGACTTGAGGTCCCATTCAATCCAGCTATTCCCCTTCTGGGTACTTTCCCAGAAGAACTGACAACATCATATCATAGCATTGTATGTGCACCTACGTTTATAGGCATACAAAATTAATCAGCTAATATAAGTTCAAACCGATCCTTTCAGTGGACTAAAAGAAATTAGTAGTACAATTATGTTAGCTGCCTTGTGTTGGAAATATATATATAATCTCCTTCTTTCTTTTTCTGTCCCCATTCTAGTTGTTCTTTCTTTTTGAGCACTTTCTTTCCCTTTCTCAATATCTATTGCTTATTTTGTATCTTAAATAAGGATAAACTTGAGGCTTTTATAGGTAAGTAGATGTAGTTAGAGACCATATTCATAAGTGAAATAAATCAAACTCCTATGTTCAAACATTGTCTTGTGTCCTAGTGTAACAAACTAAAAGAATTCAATCATTTCTTTCCTTTTCTTTTTTAAAATTTTGGCTCTTTTTGAAATTTCCATGGAAAACTATAGATTTTTCAGATAAAGCTTTATCTCCACTGTTTATGCTTCACCTAACTTAAAAGTTGGCTAATATAACTCAGTTTTTATAATAAAGGTAGTGATGGCTTTAATGTTAATGACATGTTTTTACCCAGGTTATAAGCCAAACTTATATAAATAATTGGTTTTATAAATGCAATGCCTATTGTTACCAACATAAAAGAACTTCAGAGGATTTTATTGGTCAAGATTGAGAAATGAAAACATGCAGCTTCTGAGTACTGGCATGCCTTGCTGTACACTCTTGCAAGAATATAAATTAAAGAGTTGCCTTCTCTGCCTCTCAAGTCCAATTTGGGACCGATCAAGTAAATTCATTTCTAATAACTGGGAGTTTGTTTGGGAAATTCTGTGCCTGCATGGACTGGGTCATGTTGGCAAGGGAGTCCAGGTGGTGGCATGGTCTTATTCGGTGGCTTGCTCCACCAGCATATCCCCTCTTCACTCATAAGCCATAAAATACTTGACATTATTGTTTTGAAGACAGTGAAACTGATGCAAAAAGAAATAAAGCAGGCAACTGTAGTGATGTGGTAACTTCATGCAAGAGTCAGAGTAGAATATTAGACTGAATACTGCCTGTTGGTGGTCAGGACATTTTTGGGAAACATACATATGACTGGGGTATCCTAGATGAGTATTAAATGCATTCAGGAACAATTCGAGGCAACGAGGGATTAAGAAAAACTCAGCCACAAGAACCAATAAAAGGTAAATATTCTAGGCCTAGGAAAAAAAGACAGAAAAAGAATTCTTCCTGGGACATTGTCCCTGATGCTTGACATTAGTGCCTTTTCCAAAATTTACAAAAACCCATTGTCATAAATCTTAACTGTTTACATACATTTTTGTATGTAAAAAATACATACAAATATACAAATGCATTTATTTTGGGCTTCCAGTTTGAGTTGGTATTTTTCTTCAATTGATATGCATAAAACATTTATTGTACACTGGAAATTCTTACATTAAAATTACAGGATTAATTTGCTCTTCAGCCACTGCTATAATGGTAAAGTTTATTGGCAGTCAATATTAGGTACACATTAAAATGCAAACATAAGCTACCAAATTTATTATAAAAAGATTATAATAAGTAGGATAAATTTGAAAAATTATGCAGAAAGCTATAAGTTTAGAGATATATTTTAGACGTGAAAGGATTTTCATGTTAAGGTTCTTTCCCTACCAGAAACAATGGAGAGAGACAGTGGCAAAACTAGAATACTCAGTCATGTGAAGGAAAACTTCCTATATAAAAAGGGATATATATGTATAGATCTTAAAACAAGCTATACAGTGAGTCTAAGCTTTAAAGTTAAATTTATAGAATTAAGACTACATAAGTTTAGTAAATACAAAGTAATTAATAGAAGCTCACTTTTATACAGTATATATTTAGGCCTTAAACATATAAAATAATCAAAATTTGACACCTATTTAAATTTGGTCCTGACACTTAAAGTTGATCTACATCTATTGACTTCGATTAAACAAGCATTTTGTTATTGTATAGAAGAAACACACCAGTATATTTGGTAATAAAACTATCTGCAGTCATTCACAGTTTCCTAAACTGAATAGAGCAGTAAAGATGTCCTTAATTCTTGTCTCTATAGTTATAAAACCTGTTAAAGGAGCCTAAAATTTGCATTAATAGTAAAAACTAAATGTATGTAAAGATTTCTTTATAGCGGTGATACCAATTATTATCAACTTCATAGCATATTAAATTATATCTCTGTGTTCTCCAATGGTACAGACTTTCAAAGAAGCAAACTAAAGCATCTTGTCTAAATGATGACTTCCAGCTAAAGTTGTTTTTGGTAAACTGTTATTAGGCTCAAATACCTGGCTTTCCCTTCCTTGTATTCCAGCTATTTTTGATGAAATGTGCATGCCAATCCAACTTTAGACTGCCACCCAGATGATGTGAATATTTTCAAAGGCTTATGCTTACGTGATTGTTATGTGTACATGGTGTATGTGTTATAAAACTTAGATATAATCAAACACTGTACTGTCCCGGCAATTTCATGTAAAGTACCTCGATGGACAGGAACATTCTTCTTAAATGGGATTCTATTAAATAACTACAAATTTAGCTAAACATTTCTTCATGTCGTTTGACATACTGATGTCTTTATGATTGCTATACTAAAATGTTATATTTACCCTGATTTCAAGTTTATTTTGTGAAATTTTGTAATTGTTATCTGTTAATATTACATAGGAATTCCATTCAGGACAACCATAATTGATAAAATCTCTCCAGCAGAAGTCAATCCCTGTACTTAAAAGCAATAAAATATGTCAAATGGATGTGACTGTGAATCTTGTGGCAAACTTAAACATGGTCATATATCTGTGCATAAGCTCTCTGATTCCATATATGACTCCTTCCTTGCAGGCAACTTTTTCTTTCATAATTATTTTAGGACTTGGTGGTTCTAATACCCTATGCCAAAGCAAATCCTTTTCAACTTGCATCAGCCCAGGGAGTCAAAGGCCCACTATACAGCCCATTTGTTCTTGATCTACCAGTCCCCCACTGGGGAAAAGATTTGCTTTCCCAGTGGGATGTTTACATCAGCACTTTAAAACTTATAGTGGCCCTGCCTATATTTCCAATCTTTTTCTGACATTTTTTCAAGTTTAGCATTTAAACACATTACCAGTATACCTCACATGGCAAGTCATTGTTGAATAGGCCAAAGGGCTTCTCAAAACTGTTATTAAAACAAAAAGCAAAAATGCAATAGAGAGACTATTCCCACAGGAACAGTTATATGAAGCACCCTTTAAATTTTTTAATTGTGACTCAGATAGCTTCATAGCTGTGGAAAAACATATTTCCACTAGGGAAAAACAGAGAACATTTTTTCTTTACTGGTGCCCATTATCTGGCCCACAAGGACTGGGCCCTGTGTAATTGCTCACTTGGGGGAGTGGGTATTCATCTGTTTTATCACCCACAGACCCTGTCTGGGTTCCCACAAAAGCTATTCATTCATATCATGTGGCATCAACTGAAAAGCAAGGCCACCCCAGAGCTTCAGGCAATGGCTGTATATCCTCCACCAGAGATAAGCAACCAGTGGAAAGGACCAAATCCATCACTCTCTACAACACAATCCTCAGAACCTACTTGGGAGAGATTAAACAGACTCTACAAGAAAACCAGCATCCCATCTACTCTTCAAAACCTCTTCCTGGCAACCATAGTACAAGTCACCTATACCTGTAAGACAGCAAAGGTAAAAGGTTCCCTTTTAATTTTGCTTCAGTTTAACTGTACACCAAATGTAAGTGGCATGGTATATTGGGCATATATAATTACACCTTCAAGTTTTGATATTCTTGACTGACAGACCCTAAGCATTTCCTTCTTCTAACAATACCTCTTATGGTAGCAGAGCCTGGTTGCCCTCTTCTGGCTCTTTAAGGGATTATGGTAAGGACTGTGGCCACTTTGCTGGTATTTACTCCATAAATGGTATACACTGGCCAAAGAACTTGCTCTACGAATCTCTGCTAATGTCACCTCCAGTAAATACTGTATTCATTTTCAGTCTGGGTGGTATACGAATCATATTTTCATTGGGCTTAAATGTACTATAGGGGCTTGTTACAAAGTTTTCATTAACTGCTAGAGTAGAGGGAATCACTCACTCAGACAGGCACTTTCCTCAGTGTTATGTCCCTGTTCACTCCCACCCTTAGGTGTCTATAGGGGATAGTTTAAATCTAAGTTGGATTTCATGTAGAACCACCAAACTCTCAGTAACCCCTTGTCTGATAATCTGACCTTGGAAAATTTGGGTCCCTATAATCTGATAATGTTCCAGTCCAACATGGAATGATAGTTTACTTTTTAATTACAGCAACTCCCCTTTCTTATGAACTCCTTGGCTTGCTGGAACTTTATTACATCTTTCTTCTGGCACCTACTAATATCCTCTTAAAAAAAAAAAAAACCATTATAGTGTTTAGCTATTATTTCTTTTCTCACATTGTCAGAATTGGCAGCTACCAACATATAGATAAGATCCCATGGATCGCAAGTAAGCATGTCATGATCTGTACTTCTCACCTATATATTTTGGTCCATACGTAGGAGGAACCTATTTTTAGTGTTTGCAATTCATCCTCTCCTTGATACTGACCTTATTTAGCTCTCAATATTACCTTACTTGCAAACTCCACATGGCTCACTCCACGTGTCACTAATAATAACATTTCTCAATTAAACATTCCTCATATTATCATGCTTACACAAAGGGCTGAAGCCTGACTCTCCACCAGTCTTGCACATGAGTGCAAGGGAGACTCTGTTCTTGAACAAATTACCTCAGCACTTAAACATCGCTGACAAAAATGCCCTGGGGGCATTTCAATTTCTGTCACTTTAGCAGTGATGGCATTGGCAGCTATAGTAGCACAGCAGCCATTCCTCTAACTCACTCCATCCGGATTGCTAGACCATGATAACAATTTGTAAAATATTACAAATATTGTAAAATTTACAATATTACAAATATTGTAAAATATTACAAATATTGGTTTGAGTTAAACTCAAAATAAACCAATATTTATTTATAAGAAAAGGTTTCAAAGACTGGATGCTCTTGAAGCCATGGTATGATGGCTTAGTGAACATCAACTAGCTCTTTGGACACACAGTGTCTCAGCTGTGTTACTGGTTACTATTCCATGTGCATCACTCCAATTCTGTTTAATCATTCTGAATCCTGAGACAAAGTCCAGAGTATTCTCCATGGTGTTTTTCATGCTGATCTCCATGAAGAGATTTCTACTCTTCAAGGTTGACTACAGGATCAATTATATAAACATTAACTAGAAGCTCATAGTATTACTTTAGATCATCTCAGTGATATCAGTTGCTGGATCAATTCTAGGAATTGTTTATCTTGTCTCAGCTGTCACATTTGGATTCATGTAACTACTAGAATAATCTTTTTTTCTCCTTTCCTGCAGTTCTAGTAGCACTCTGTATGCTCTTCCAATGGACCTTCCCTATGGAAGTCATCATGACCTTCCCACACCAACTCCAATACCCCTGTGCCCTATACTCTACCCCCATCTGCTCAAAACAAAAATGGGGGATTATAGGGAGACTCTGGTTAGAGCAGTGAAGAAAACAATCTCTAAAATGAAGGAATCCACTGTGACAATGGCCCTGGCTTCCTGGAATGCATGGTTAAAGATCAAAGCTTATGGGGGCAACAGCCCAACAGGATCCAAAATACACACAGCTGGAGTTAAACTTAGATATTGTCACTCCCGCCACTATGTGCTCTCTCCCCAGTTACTTACTTATAATAGGGAAATATGAGTCATTGCAGGCCACCCTGTCTGTTCTCTGCTTCCTACATGAACTCCTGCACAGCTGTCCTTGTTTTGTCCTTCATTCTTGCTTTTTGGTTCTATAAATTAAAACCCACAGATTATTCAGATTGGGGCTGTTCTTACTGAGAATTTTTCATGTGGAGGAGTCTGGATAAAACACTCCCTTTGGGCTCTTGGAGTTAAAACTGGACGTTGACTCTGTGTAATCTTTTATGCTTTGTGTCACCACAGTTGTGAATAGCAACACAAAGCCTATTGGAGTGTGTGTGTGTGTGTGTGTGTGTGTGTGTGTGTGTGTGTTACAGAGAGAGAGAGAGAGAGAGAGAGAGAGAGAGAGAGAGACAGGGAAAGAGGCAGAGAGAGGGAGAGAGAGAGAGAGATTAAACCCAGTAATATTGCACTGAGCTACTTATATTGAGGCAGCATCTTCCTTAGTCACTTAATTGCCTGGGCTGGCTAGAACATGCAGTCTCCTTGCCTCAGCCTACTAGAATTCTAGGATTGCAGGTCTGTACCACCACATATAGCACAGCCTGTTGTGATAATCAAAATATCAAAGCCATAGAAATTTTGTCATGGACACACAATTAAAGTATTTACACAATTCATAAAAGAATGTTATTTGGTGAGGGAGCCCAATGTCAAAGCAGTAGGAGAGAAAGACTGCAAATTGAAAAGCAACCTGGATAGCGCTCTCAAGTGAAAGATTCTATAAAAGAACTGGATTCCCTGGAAAATTTACAACATAGAAGTTGTGCATTCAAATCTATTCCCACAACTGAAACCAGCATTTCCTATGTTTAAAACTACATCTAAGGAAAGTTTTTTAACAGAAACCAGATCTTAAAAAATGTTACCGCTGAGAATATGTTCACCAAAACTAAATAATGGAAACAGACTTTTCACTATAAGCATAAAAGAAACATTCAGACATTTAAAATGTAAAATTATGAAAAATAATTAAACTGCTATCAAAAAAGCAGATAAACTGGGTAGCAGCTTTAACAGAATTTAGTTATTCATGTGTGGAGAAATGGAGAGTGCCATTGTTTCACTACAGACTACATGGCTTTTGTAGGTCAAAGATATGAAGAGTACAAAAAGGTCCAAAACACATTTAATGACAACTTTAGACAAAAGATAACAAAGAATAAAATCAAAAAGAAACCCAAGAAATATTCACAAAATTGTACCGGAACAGAATAAATATATTAAAATTCACCACAGATTCAAAGAAAATGCCAATTCTTACCGTAATGTGATCAAAGGTTTGACTTGAAAAGATAAAAACAAAGTTTATCAAAAATTGCACCAATAAATAGGTAGAAAAAGAAAAGTTTTGTAAAACAACCTTGAATAAGGTTGTACTGATTAATGAATTAAATGCTGATCATTTATTTCAGATAAATTTTTTAATTTGAGCAGAGAAATGTTCATTTAATTTTCTCATCTTCAAATCCCCTGATCATCCTACCTCACAGGGTTGTTGTGAGGATAAATAAAACTTTTATGGAAGCACTGTTCTATGAGGATATTTATCAGGCATCAGAAACAATATAATTTCTAACAATTTAAAAAAATAAGTTCACTGAATGTGTTTGTGGTTGTGGCTGCACCTTCCAGTTTGTTCCATTGATCCTCAGGTCTTTTTTTTTTTTTTTTTTTTGCCAATACCATGCTGATTTTATCACAATGGCCTTGTAGTATAATTTCCAGTCAGGGGCTGTGATGCCACCTGACTTGTCTTTGTTGCCCAGAATTACTTTTGCTATTCTGGGTCTCTTCTGGTTCTAGATGGGTTTTAGGAATGTTTTCCATACATCTGTGAGGTATACTAATTGTATTTTAATTTGGATTGCGTTGAATCTGTGCAACAATTTTGGGAGTATTGCCATTTTCACAGTGTTGGTTCTTCCAATCCATGAGCAAGGAATATCTTTCCTTTTTCTGAAATCTTCTTTAATCTCCTTTTTCAGAGTACTGTTGTTTTCACTGTAAAGATCTTTCACTTCTTGTGTTAGATTGATTTCTAAGTATTTCAATTTTTTGGTTGCTATTGTGAATGATATGATTTCCTTTATTCTCTCCCAGTGTGGTTGTTGTTTGTGTACAGGGTTGCTATTGATATTTAAGTATTTACTTTGTATCCACCTACACTACTAAATGTGTTGATTAATTGTAGGAATCTTTTTGGGGAACTTTTGGGGTCTTTCATGTAGAGTACTATGTCATCTCTAAATAATGGTAATTTCACTTCTTACTTTCCTATCCTTATTCCTTTTATATCTCTCTCTTGTTTAATTACTCTGGCTAATGTTTCCATAACTATGTTGAATAAGAGTGGTGACAGGGGGCATCTTCGTCTTGTCCTAATTTTAAAGTGAAATGTTTCAGTTTTTGTCCATTTAGTATGATGCTGGCTGTTTCTGTGTTATATATGGCTTTGATCAGATTGAGGTAAAGACCATCTATACCTATTCTCTGTAGGGTTTTTATCACAAATGAGCACTGGATATTGTCAAAAGTTTTTTCTGCATCTATTGAGATGATCATGTGGTTTTTGTCTTTGGCTGTGTTTATATGGTGTATTACATTAATTGACTTCTGTTATATTGAACTATCCCTGTATCCCTGGGATGAATCCCATTTGGTCATGGTGTATAATCTTCTTGATGATATGCTTTATTCTATTTGCTAATATTACATTTAGTATCTTTGCATCTATGTTCATTAGGGATACTGGCCTGTAGTTCTCTTGCTTGGTTGGGTCTTTTCAAAAAAGAATAAGGCAAGCCAAAAGCCCAAAGAAGGGAGAGCATTTTTAACAAAAACAGCAAAACCTATCTGTTCATAGGATCCACACTATCACAAGCTATCACAGAAGATAAAGTTAAAAGCCACGAGCCTTCTGATTTCAAATCTGAAAACAAAGCTATAGTAATCAAAACATAGTGGCCTTGAAGCCTTGGAAGAGATCAATGAGATACATTGGAAAGTGCAAAAATAAATCCTCACAGTTACGACCAGAGCATGTCCAGCTAGGCTACCAAAGAGAAATCAGAGTCTTCTCAACAAGGCTCTTGGGAAAATAAATATAAACACACACAAGTAAAATTGTACCCTTCCTTAACACTAAGTAGAACATGTTACATAAAATTGATCACCAATATAAATATAAAGGCTGAAACTGTTGAATTCTTAAATAAAACACAGGCAAATGTTTCATAGCAAATGAGTTTATCAATGATTTTTGGCTATGACACCAAAGGTACAGATAATGAAAAAAAAAGTATAGACAAATTGAAATTCATAAAATTAGAAAACAAAAAGACAGATCTTCTGTATCCATTCTGCTATAAAGAAGATTAAGCCTGAGACACTTCTAGCTAAATGGATGCACCTTGAGGCCATTCTCTTAAGTGAAATAACTTGAACACACATGTGTAAATACCACATGGTTTATATGCAGGCCTTTAATGAGCTACTCAACTATTTTGTTGGACACATGAAAATGAAACCATCATACAACGTGGTTGTCACTTTTAGCTTCTGACATGAGCAGAAACAGGCTTCCCCTGCTCTCCTGTTCCCCAGGGCATAGCTCTGTTTCCTTCAGGCTCTTTTCCTTAAAAGAATGGGTTGCTTTTTCTATTTAAATTTATGAGGGGAAAAGATTTCCCCTTCTCTCCTGCTTCTCAAGGCATATCTAGTTTACTCAGGCCCTTGCCCTTTGAAACGGGTTTTCAATTTTCTGTGGATCTCTGACGTCAGAAGAACTCACACTCCCCTGCTTCCCTGTCTTCTAGACCCCTGTGGCAAAAGGGGCTCTTTCTATTTGTCTCAAATCCTTTATTGAATGAATTCAGAGAAACTGATCTGAGCTCCCTTGGTGCCTGCATAAGAAGTTTACTGGTCCTACCTCACTTTACAAGTCCTTCTTTTACATGCTTATTACCACTACTATGCTTTAGTAGTCAGGTTTCATTATGTGCTTATTGCCCTATTGAATTTAACTTCAGTATTTTTTATTTACTCAATGAGATGAATTGAAAAAGTTCAACTAAAAAACATTAAGCCTTATGAAGTGTTGGCACCTGGTTGGTTGATTCATTTATTTCCTTTCAAAACGAGCTCTACAGGTAGCTCAGGCCAGCACTATGCTGTATTGGAAATAAGCATGCAAACTCAATTTGTCACTGCAGATTTTAAAGCACTTAGATATCAAGAAATCTCAATAAGGCATTTTGCATCTGTAGATGATTGCAAGCATAAGGTAGCAGGTCTACAGAGCAAAGAAGGGCTGACCATTTTAACCCTAATGCAGGAGAAGCAGCTGACCTTTAAATTCATTGGCTGAATCTAAAGGCTTACAATCTATCTTGGTTGACTAACTGGAGTGGCATAAAAGGAGAGAGGTGTGTGCATTGCTGTGTAAGCTGGAGAGGGTGCCTGTGGTCTGGAACACAAAGTCCTTGGTTCCTATTCGGAGGGAAGGAATGATTAGAGATAAGGGAAGTGAAGTTTGGAAAGAAAAGTTCTAGATTCTTTATCATGGAAACCAGCTGTGTTCTGGGAAAAAGTGCTAGGTCACCATTTTTTGGAACTCAGGACATTAATGGGGGGTAGTGAGTAGATTACCAGGTCATTTAAATGCAAAATGGAGTTTCTTTGGCCTTGTGTTTTGTAATCAGGTTTTTTCTCACAGATAAAAAGAGCTGTGCAGGCTGCAGAGACCAGGAAGGCATGTCTTGTGTTCTAGGTAGCACCCGCACCCAGTACACAATAAGCTCAGCTGTGCCAAATTCCTGGAGTGTGACTTTACATTCCAATTTTATCTAAGCCAATTGTGAACTTGGTAAGTCCTTACTATTTTTCCTTATACTTTTCACATATATATTAGAGAAGTCTCTTTCTTCATGTTCTCAGAATCATCCTAAATACAAAGGATATATTTTCATAAATTACATAAAAATACAAAGTTTCATGAAAACACAGTGAATTATAATGGAAAACAGTGTGTGCTGTAAAATTTTTAGGATTTTTGAACTTAGTTTTTATTCTGCCAACCCTTATGCATTTTTGTAACTGCTTTCAGCTTGAGCTGTATCATGTGTAAAATGAGAATAATAACAATCTCAAGAAAGCTGCAAGCATAATTTTAAGGATGTGAGTTCCTGCCACAAAAGCTTTCAAAAAAGTTAGCTACGAGTTTTAATGATTTCATTTCAGGTACCTAACATATTGTACTGAATCCATTTTTCCTAATATATAATACATGTGAATATGTTGTAGCTGATAAATATTACTTCAACTGAAATGGATTTGCCATTTGTTACCTAATAAATCACCAAAAATTAATGGGAGCTATACACTTTTTTTTACAGAGATATTTAAATGAATCAAACCATTTACATTTGTCATTATTGGTATATTTTTGCTATTTTTCATAATATATAACATTTTGCTTCTCTATTATTATTTTACTAAATTTGCTTTTTGTAACTCCTTTCAAATTATTTATTGTGCCAATTGCATTTAATTTATTACAGTTGGTGCTGTTCTTTTAAAAAATCAAAAATTTGGCATATATTTAATATTTATCATTTAATCTTATGTAGCCACCTATGAACTTATCAAAATTGAAAATCAATAGCTCTATTCCCCTTGCAAGTCCTCTAATAAGCTTATAATGCTTTCTAAATAATGTTCTGACTCATCTTTGTTTTTATTTTATTTTTAGTATCTTAGCTTTCTTTGGTCTCTATCCTTCTGTAAATTAGTCTCATAATCACTACCATTATTAGAAGTAGTATTATTGTTGTATAATAGCTGTTGACAACTATTCTTTGCACAACATTTTTTTCCTGAATCCATGCCTTCCTTGATAATTCTATTTATTTTGGGCAGAAATTGCTTCCTTAAGATTTGTTTTCAGAAGGATAGGATAATAAGCTGTATTTCATTTGAATCTATGAAAGTACTATGTACATACTACTTAACTCAATTCAGTAATATAGACTCATTGGTTGACTGAGATTTTATTGTATAAATTTGAGAATAGTATTTTGATATCTTCTGGTATGTTTGTTGCTTATAAAATGTCATTCATGTCCTTCTTTTTATTTTAAAGATAATAAAAAACAACCAAAATGATACAGAAAATCAAAACAAGATGATAGGAAATTAACAATGGTTATTTTGCTGAGTATTATAATCTTCAAAATAGTTGCTCAGATGACCAGATATATTCATGTAAGATTGACCAAACAATACAAACACTAACATTTCCATTCAATGGATTAATACAGATTAGTAGTACAATTATCTTAACGATCTTGTGTGTGTGTGTGTGTGTGTGTGTGTGTGTGTGTGTATATATATATTCCTTCCTTTTTTCTAATTTCCCCAAACCAATTGTTATTTCTTTTTGAGCAGTTTCTTTCCCTTTCACAGTACTTATTGTATGTTTTATATCTTATTTACTCTTTCAATTTTTCACACTAATAAAACAATATGATGTTTACAAATGTGGGTCTGATGTATTTCACTTATGAGTATGGTCTCTAGTTGCATCCATTTACCTATAAAAACGTTGAGTTTGTCTTTCTTTACAGCTGATTAATAATCCATTGTATTAAAGTATGATATTTTTTATATCCATTCATCAGTTGATGAGCATTTGGGTTGTTTCCAAGATTTAACTATTTCAAATTGTGCTGCTATAAACATGGGTGCACATATATCAATGCGGTATGATGTTTTTAATTCTTCTGAGAAGATACCCAGAAAGAGAACAGCTGGGTTGAATAGGACCTCTTATCCTAGTGTTTTGGGGAATCTCCACACTGGTTTCCACAGTGGTCATTCTACTCTACACATTCAAAAACAGTGGAGAATTGTTCCTTTTTCCCCACAGGCCAACCAGCATTTGTTATTGGTTGATTCTTTGATGACAGCCATTCTTTCTGGGGTGAGATGAAATCAAAGTGTTGTAGTTTGCATTTGTCACTGACCAATGTTGTTAAGAATTTTTCATGTATTTATTTGCCATTAGTATTTCTTCATGTCAGAAGTGTGTATTCATCTCAGATACCCATTTGTGGATTGGATTTTTGAATTTGAGGTTGTGATTTTTTAAAATTTTATATGTTCTAGAGAGAAGTAATTTGTATGAGGTACAGTTGGCTAAATTTTTTTCCAGTTTGTGGGTTTTCCTTTTTTCTCCCAAAGATAAACAATGAAAACATTGACAAACACATATACATTTACAAAATAACACAAAAACAATACAAGCAACAGAATTTCAGACGTTTATAGGAAATTAACAATGGTTGTTGTATTACATATTGATATCTTCAAACTGGTTACTCACATAAACAAATATTCTATTAGTGATTTGTTCTGATGTGCAAAAGCTTTTCAATATGATGAAATCCAAGTTGTTTGTTCTTTGAAATATTTCCCATGCAGTTTGGTTTATGTTCAAGAACTCTCTTCCTACCCCTATGTCTTCAGGATTTCTACCTACTTTCTCTTCCAATAGATTTAGTGTTTCTGTTTTAATATTTAGATCTTTGATCCATTTGGCCTTCAGTTTAGTGTGTGGTGATAAACATGGGTCTAGTTTTAGTCTTCATCATGTGGAAAGCCAGTTTTTCCAGCACCATTTATTAAAGAGGCTATCTTTCTTCCAGTGAATATGGTTGGCCCCTTTGTCAAAGATGAGGTGATTGAGTGTTTTCATAGTTGTGTCTGCATCTTCTAATCTGTTCTACTGATCTGCAAGTCTGTTGTTTGCCTATACCATGCTGATTTAACCCCAGTAGTTTTGTAGTATAATTGCAAGTCAGGGATTGTGATGCCTCCTGCTTTGTCTTTGTTGCCAGATGTTGCCTTTGCTATTCTGGGTCTCTTCTGTTTCCAGATGAATTTTAGGAATGTTTTCTTGAGACCTGTGACATGTGCTAAAGATATTTTGATTGATATTGCATTAAATCTGTATAAGAGTTTGGGAAGACAGCCATTTTCACAATGTTGGTTTTTCCTATCCATAAGCAAGGAATATCACTCTATTTTCTGATATTCTCTTTAACCTTTGTTTCCAGAGCACTATAATTTTAAATGTATACATCTTTTACTTCCTTTGCTAGATTGATTCCTATGTATTTTTGGATGCTATTTTGAATAGTGTAGTTTCTCTAATTTATCTGGGTAAATTCATTGTTTCTGTAAAGGAATATGACTGATTTTTGAGTGTTGACTTATTATCCAGCTACATAACTGAATTTGGTTATTAATTCCAGAATGCTTTTGTTCAAGTTTTTGGGGCCTTTTATGCAGAGTATCATATCACCTGAAAATAATGACAATTTCATTTCTTACTTCTATATCTTTATTCCTTTTCATTGTCTCTTGTCTAATTACTCTGGATAAAGTTTGCGGAACAGTATTGAATAGGAGTAGTGACAATGGACGTCCTTGTCTTGTTCCTGATTTTACAGTGAAAGCTTTCAGTTTTTGTTCACTTAGTATGATGTTGGCTATTGGTTTGTCTTAGATGATTTTCATCAGGTTGAAGTAAAGACCATCTATTCCAATTTTCTGCAAGGTTTTTATCATTAATGAATGTTGCACTTTATCAAAAGCTTTTTCTGCATCTATCAAGGTGATCATGTGATTTTTGTCTTTGTCTCTGTTGATACATTGCACTTTGATTTGTATATATTTTTTGTCTTTGTCTCTGTTGATATATTGCATTTTGATTTGTATATATTGAACCATACTGCCACCGCTGGGATGAATCCCATTTGGTAATGGTGTGTAATCTTCTTGAGGTTTTGCTGCATTCTGGTTAGTAATATTTTATTGAGAATTTTCAC
The DNA here is from genome assembly GCF_000276665.1 of Chinchilla lanigera. Taxonomy (NCBI): domain Eukaryota; kingdom Metazoa; phylum Chordata; class Mammalia; order Rodentia; family Chinchillidae; genus Chinchilla; species Chinchilla lanigera. The sequence goes on from NW_004955459.1 coordinate 7,286,661, forward strand.
ATCTATATTCATTAGGGAGGTGAGCCTTTAATTTTCTTTTTTGGTTATGTCTTTCCCTGGTTTCGGTGTCAGGATAATACTTGCCTCTAGGAAAGAGTTGGGAAGAATTGTTTCCCTTTCAACTTCATTAAAGATTTTGAGGAGTATTAGAAGTAACTCTTCTCTAAATTTCTTGTAGAATTCAACTGTGAATCCTTGAGGACCTGGGCTATTGTTTGTTGGTAATTTTTAAATTATGTTTTCAATTTCAGTAACTGATAATGAGTCATACAAATTGTGATAACTTCTTGATTCAGCTTCAGTAATTCACATATTTCTAGAAATCTTTCTATTTCTTCTGTGTTTTCCTTCTTACGCAAGTAATGTTTTGAAGTAGGTATTAATGATCTGAATTTCACAGGATCTGGAGTGATTTCACCTTTTTCACTTTTAGTGAATGAATTTGCATTTCTTTCTTCCTTTTTTTGGTAAGGTTGGCTAGGGGTTTATGCATTTTATTTATTCTTTCAAACAACCAGCTCTTACATTTATTGATTCTTCTATTGTTTTCTTCATCTCGCTTGCATTAATTTCTGCTCTGATGTTCAAAATTTCCTCCTTTCTTTGGTCTTTGAGCTTGACATATGCTTCTATATTCTATGGGCTAATATATAGTTTAGAGAACATCCCATGTGAAGCTGAGAAGAATGTGCATTCTGATGTTAGGTGGATCATTCTGTAATGGAGTAATAAGTCCATTTGTTCACAAGTTTGGTTTAGTTCTTTTATTTCTTTGCTAATCATTTGTCTGATTGATCTATCTCTTCATGACAATGGGGTGTAAAAATCACCCATTAAAACTGTGTTATTGCTTATTTGATCTTTCATGTCTATTATTATTTGTCTTATATAGTTTGGTGCTCCTGTATTTCGTGCATATATATTTATTGGGGTTTTTGTTTTGTTTTGTTTTGGTTTTTGGTTTTTGGTTTTTTTTGTACCAGGGATCAAACTCAGGACCTTGCGCTTGCCAGGCAGGTGCTTACGCCACTGAGCTATATCCCCGGCTGCATATATATTTATAATTATCTCTTCCTCTTGCAATTTTCCCCCAACAAGTATGGAGTGACCTTCTTTGTCTCTTTTCAACATTCTTGGTTTGAAGTTCACATTGTCTGCAAAGAGAATACCTACACTTGGTTTTTTGTGGGTTCCTGTCATATGGAGTATTGTTTTCCATCCTTTGGTTTTCACTCTATAAACATCTTTCTGATGAACCAATCATTTTTTAAAATCCCTGCCTGAGCACATGAGATTTTGGGTGATATCTAGATATAAATATTACATAATATCTTCTGTTATAAGAAATTATTTATGTGCCAAAAGGATTTTTATCAGTCTATTTGCTTTCTTGGCTCCAAAGTTTTAATTTGTTAGCAAACCTATCCAAGATTTTGTTTTACTTATTGGTAAACATGTACTATCTATTTAATTCTCTTGTTATCCTGTCCCTAGTTTTCATAGATTTTAAAATGAAGGTTCATCACTTTTCTTCTATTTCAGCTGTAGTTTGAAATGTGGTGATGAATCATTTTAAATAATAGTCTATGGTTAATTTCTCTGTATTTAAATTTATATCTTAGTTTTATAACTAGTATTATTTTTACCTTCAATTTGTCCATAAAACTGGTTAAAATCTTGTTCAGGCTTTTGTTTTTTTTGTTTGTTTTTCTCCGGTACCGGGAACCGAACTCACGACGTTGCGCTTGCCAGGCAGGCGCTTTGCCGCTGAGCTAAATCCCCAGCCCCAATGTTGTTCAGTTTTGATAATGTTCTTTAAATTTATCATTTTTAAATATGGTAAATATGCATAGAATATATTTACATTTTAGCCATTTTTAAGCAGGCACCTCTGTGGCATTAAGAAAATTTGTATTTTTGTACAATCATCAAATATTGTACCTTGCAACACTGAAATTATATGTCTAATAAACATTAATTCCATGTTCCTCTCTATTACCAAGCTTTCAGTTTTCTAAGTACCACAAATAAATGGGATCAGAAGTTATTTCTAGTTTGTGTTTAGGTTTTCCACTTATAATATCTGGAAAGTTCATTAACACTGAAACATACATGGGCGGGTTGAAAATAGGATGAATGTTTAAACTGAAAACATTTATTATATGAAGACATATTGTCAATAATCCCCCTTAAGAGACATTTATTAGATTAGCCCGTCTTTCCTGCCACTTTCAGAGTTAGATGTGGGACTTCTGTTTCATAACTCTCTTTACTACAAGGAGTAATAAAATAAAATCGGTGACTCCTGTTGCCAAGTGCTATCCAACAGAAAAGCAGGTTCATAAATATACCAAGGAGCATCTTCTTCCACCTTTCTCACTAGGTCTGGCAAAATTCCCAAATCAAAATGACCATGAAAGATAAGAGTTTTGAATTTATTCCGGGCATTGAGGCAGACATATCAATGCAACTAAGGATACTCTAAAGAGGGTACTTGCAGAACTACTTCAGAAAGTAGCAGGAATGATGGCTAAGTGTGTTTGAAGTTAAAGGGAGTATTTTGAGGGGGAATTAATGGCAGTGCCTTTTACTGTAATACTATTTTAGAAATGTAAACATTTACCATATTTTTCAATTGTACAACATATATCATATTTTCTTTCTCCTTATAAGGTTGAATAATAGCCCGTTTTATTTATACAAAATTTATATTTACACAAATAAATATGTTTTATTCATGAATCCATCAATAAGTATTTGCTTCTATATTTGGCTTTTGTAAATAATGCCGTTATAAACATGACTGAACAAATATCATGTGAAACATTTCTTTCAGTTCTTTTGGAAACACAACCAGAGATGGAATTGCTGAATAACTATTTTAAAAATATTTTAAAATAATTTTAGTTCTTCTTTCCACAATGGCGATATCATTTTATTTCCCACTCAGCACTGTTCCACTTTCTGTACTTACATTTTTGTTTGCTTGTTTGCTAATAGTAGCCACTCTGGTGCATTTGTGCAGTATCTTATGGATTTCAATTGCATTTTTCCTAATGATAACTTACACCTTGTTACTATACCTATTACTGAAAGTTAAATATTGGAGTATCTAGCTACTGTTTAAGGTCTATTTCTATCTTCAATTCTATCAAGTCTTCACGTGATATAAAAAGCTTTCACATTTGGTACACATGGGTCTATCAATGTTATCTCTTACTCATGAATTGACCCTGGTATTTTCACATAATATCCTTGTCTCTTTGAACAGACTTTGACATAGTCTATTGTGTTTAATATTATGTTGCTACTTCTGCTCAATTTTGGATCATGTTGACATGAGATATATTTTCTATCCACTCACTTGTAATTTTTGTTTGTACCAAAATGTAAAATATCTTCTTTAGACAGGAGATTTATTCTTTAGTAGGATATCTTTTTCTTAAGATTTATCCTTTAGTAAGATATCTTTTTCTTAAATCCATTCTACAAGTCTGATCCTTTTGATTGGAGAGTTTAATTTATTATAGTTAAGCTAACATCTAATTAAAAATGGAAAAGTATTTCTGTTCTGTTGTTTGTTGTTTCGTATAGGTTTTGCCTCTCATCTCCTTTTCTGTCTTCCTATGTACTTACTTGATTTTTAGTGGCATACTTTGATTTTATTTCTTATTCTTTTGTGCATTCATATAGATAATTCTGTTATGATTGCCAACAGAATTTTCATATGATTTTAAAATTCTTAATATGTGTGTTAGGCAACTTTCCAGTCCTATGATAAAATAACTTAGAAAACCAATCTGAAAAAGAAATGATTTATTTTAGCAGAAGATTCAGTTCATGATCTTTTGGCCACATTGTTTCATTCCTGATATTTGAGTGAATGACATAGAAGAAGAGTGCATGGTGGAGCAAAGCTTTTCACCTCATGCCAGTTATGAGGGAGAGAGAAAGAGAGAAGGGCATGGAAAAGAGAGAAGAGGAGAGGAGAGGAGAAAGGAGGGGAGGGGAAGGGGCAGGGGAG
>NW_004955459.1:7291006-7301461 GCF_000276665.1 Chinchilla lanigera
CAGGACCAGCACTTAAATTTCCATCAATTGCAATATCCCACCAAGTTTTGGAAGTACTGGCCCATCTGTGGATGGGTCAGTGATGATAGCAGAGCTTTCATGATCCAATCCTAAATCTTGAACATTGCTGCATTGGCGACTAAATCATCAGCACTTGAGATTTTCTACATGCAGTAACACATGGGGTATTCCAGAACCCACCTGCAACATTATTGAATTTAAATTGATACGAATCTATCTTCAGTTGCAAACAAAACACTACTTCTTTATTCCTGTTCCCCCAATTTACATTATTAAATAAAACAATCATTGTGTATTGTGAACACATTTACATGGATTTTAACTATTTTCAAATGAATTTTTAAAATTCTGTGCAAAATAAAAATTAAAAGTTGCAGCAATACTATTTATTTGCTAATATAATTACCTCTTCATATATTTAACTTTCCCAGAGATCTTTATACAGCTGTAAGCTATTTTCCAATATTCTGCCATTTCAACCTAAAGGACCCCCTTTACTATGTCATGCTGGCATATCCAGTGGTAATAAATTTTCTTTACTTTTCCTTAGATGGGAAATGGTTCTCTCTCTGTCTCTCTCTGTCTCTGTCTCTGTCTCTGTCTGTCTGTCTCTCTTTCTTTCTCTCTCTCTCTCTCTCTTTCTCTCTCTCTCTCTCTCTCTCTCTCTCTCTCTCTCTCTCTCTCTCTCTCTCTCTGTGTGTGTGTATGTGTGTGTCTGCAGCTTCCTTCCCTCTCTCCATTTCATGCTTATCTACATTTATTTTTGTAGTGCTGGGGATTCAATCCAAGGCCTCATGCATGTTAGAAGCACTCTAGCACCGGGCTGTTTCTCTCACTTTTTCACATTTTTTTAGGGCAACATTGATGGATACATAATTATCAAATGACAGATTGTTGTTCATGCTGTTTTCTCTCAGTAAATTCTACTGAGAAATCCACCAATAATCCTTTGACATATTCCTCATAAATGACATTTCACCTCCTATTTTCAAGACACTATTTTCATTTTTTCCCTCATCTGCTTGATGATAGAATCTCAGTGTTAATTTATGGGAGCTCAAGTTATCTGAGATTTGCCGGGTTTTGGATATTACTTATTTATTTATTTATTAAGTTTATTGGTACAATTTAGATATACATAGTGAACACAGTCATCAGAGGAAATTTGTACCTGTATGTAATATATTTTGATACCTGCTTTCCTTCCTATGCTGCTCCCCTCCCTTCAATCTCTCTTTCCCTCCCTATTTACAAATCTCTGTTTCCATTTTATCCTTCTTTGCACTTTTTCCTTTTACCTTCCTTCTTTTGCCCCTCCCACTTTCCTAGTTCCCCTTTCCTTTTGATCAATTTCTTCCTATTTTGCAATATCTATAATACATTTTGGTTCTTATATACACTGTCAATTTCTCACACAAGAGAAATAATATGATATTCACACATGTGTGTCCAATTTACTTCACTTAAGAGTATGGTGTCAAGGTCCATCCATTTAGCTATCAATGTTTCAAGTTTATTGTTCTTCATCACAGAGTAATACACTATTATACAAAAGACAAAACATATCTTTCTTATCATTCATCAGTTCATGGGCATATCTGTTATTTCCAAGAGTTAGCTATTACAGATTGTGCTGCTATAAACTTGGGTGTGCATACATTGCTTTTAATTCCTTTGGAGAAGATACCAAGAAGGGGACTACCTGGCTCAAATGGAAACTTTACTCCAGTTTTTTGAGGAATCTCCACACTTATTTCCAGTGATTGCACCAGTCTGCACTCCTACTAACAGTGAAAAAATGTTCCTTTTCCCCACAGCCACAGCAGCATTTGTTATTGGTTGATTTCCTGACAATACCTACACATTCTAGAGTGAGATGGAATCTCAGTATTGTTTTAATTTCCATCTTAGAAATACCTGGTGATATTGAAAATTTTTTCATATGTTTATTTGGCATTGTATTTTTTAATCTGAGAAGTGTGTGTTTGTGTATTCATCTCAGATTCAGATTGTTGGATTAGGTCTCTAAATTTCAGAATTTTTTTCATTCTTTATATATTTTGACATTAGTCCTTTATCTGAGGAACACATGGATAAATTTTTTCTCACTCTGTGGGTTTTGTTTTCATTCTGTTTGTGATTTTTTTTTTTTTTTTGCTGTGCAAAAGCTTTTCAGTAAAATGAGTTCCCAAGTATTTTCTGTAGAATTTTCAGTCTAATTGTGGTTTTGTTCAAAAACTCTTTGCCTACAACTACATTCATAAGTTCAGCTTAGCCTCTCTTCCATTAGATTTACCATTTCTGTTTTAAAATTTAGATCTTTCATCCACTTTGATTTTAGTTTACTGAGTGGTGAGGGATATGGGTACTCTTTTAAACTTCAGCATGCAGAGAGCCACTTTTTCCAGCATCATTTATTAAAGAGGCTATCTTTCTTCCAGTGAACATGTTTGACATCTTTGTCAAAGATAAGATGGTTGACTAGGATTGGAGTTGTTGTTGCAATTTCTAATCTATGCCACTGATCATCAAGTCTGTTTTGTTTTTGTTTGGTTTTTGTTGTTGTTGTTTTGTTTTTTGACAGCACCATTCTGTTTTTATCATAGTACCTCTTCAGTATAATTTCAAGTTGGGAATGGTGTGCTCTCTTCCCTATCTTTGTTGCCCAGAATTGTTTTTCCTAGTCTAAGTCTCTTTGGGTTCCAAATAAATTTTAGGAATGCTTTCTCTAGTTCTGTGAGGTATGCTAAAGAACACTTGATTGGTATTGCATTAAATCTATGTTGCCATTTTGGGAGTATGACAATTTTCTCTATGTTGGTTCTTTCTATCCCAGATGAAGGGATATCTTTCTATTTTCTGATATCCTCTTTGATCTCCTTTTTAAACTTTTAGTATAAAGATCTTTGACTTCCTGTGTTAGATTTATTTTTAAGTATTTCTTTTTTTGATGCTTCTATGAAAGATTTTGTTTTCCTAACGTCTCCTTCAGTGAGTTTTTTGTTTGTGTACAGGAATGCTGTTAATTTTTGAGTGTTGATTTTGTATCCAACTACACTGCTGAATTTAGTTATTACTTCTAGAACTCTTCTGGTGGAGTTTTTGAGTTCTTTTATGGAGAGTATCATATCATCTGCAAAAAATGATAATTTCATTTATCTTCATATGCTTATCGCTTTTATTTATGTCTCTTATCTAATTACTCTGGCAAATATTTCCAGAATTATATTAAATAGGAGTGGTGATAGTGGATATCCTTGTCTTGTTTCTGATTTTAGAGTGAAAGTTTTCAATGTTTGACCCTTAGTATTATGTGGGCACTGAGTATGTCATGGATGGATTTTATCAGATTGAGCAATTTTTCATAGGGTTTTTATCATGAATGAGTGCTGTGTTTTTAAAATGCTGCTTCTTCCTCTATGGAGTTGATCATTGGATTTTGTCTTTGGCTCTGTTGATGTAGTGTATTACATTTATTCATTTGAATATGTTGAACCCTTCCTGCATTCTTGGATTGAATCCTACTTGATCATGGCATATAATCTTCTTGAAGATTTGTTGCATTCTATTTACCAGTATCTTATTCATAATTTTTGCATCTACGTTCACTAAAGAGTACTAACAGATTGGCTGTTAGTTCTCTTCTTTGGTTCAGCCCTTCTCTAGTGTTGATATCAGGGTAATGCTTGCTTTCAGGAATGTGGGAGTATTGCTTCCCTTTCAATTTCATTAAAGAGTTTGAGGGGAGTAATGACATTAGATCTCTAAATTTCTTGTAGCATTCAGCAATGTATGTATCAGTACCTGTGATTTTATTTGATTATGATTTTAAGTAAATTTTATGCCTTCTTGATTCAAGTTTGATAATTCATATCTATCTATGAATCTCCATGATTTAACTTTGGTAATTCATTTCTTTTTTTTTTTTTTTTTTGAGACATGTGACTCACTGTACATTTCAGGCTGGCCTTGAGCTCACTTTGTAGCCTAGTCTGGAATTGAACTCACAACTCCTCCTGCCTCAGACTCCTGAGTGCTGGGATTACAGGCATGAGCCACCATGCCTGGCTTCATTTCCATCTAGGAATCATCATTTCTCCTGTGTTTTGTGTCTTATCGGAGTAAAGTTTATCAAAGTATGTATTGGTGGTCTTTCCAGATTTCCACAGGATCCATTGTGATTTCACCCTCTTCATTCATAATTGTATAAATTCGAGTCTTTATTTTTAATAAGGTTGGCTAAGTTTTTATCAACTTTATTTAATCTTTGAAGAACAAACTCTTCAATTCATTGATTCTTTGTATTGTTTTATTAGTCTTAATTGCATTAATCTCTGCTCTGATTTGTACAATTTCCTCCTTCACATGACCTTTGGACTTTACTTGTTCTTCTGTTGCTAGAAGTTTGATGCTCAACATTAGGTTGTTTATTTGAGCTCGTTCAGTTTTCCTGACATGAAAATTCACCACCACATACTTCCACTTTAGGATTGCTTTTATTGTGTCCCGTAAACTTTAATATATTCTATTGGCATTACCATTTAATTGTAAATACTGCTTAATTTCTTCATTAATTTTATCTGTGACTCATTGGTTGATCAGTAGGGTGATATTTAATTTCTATGTTTTTATAGAGCTTTTGTGCTTTCTTTTATCATTAATTTCCAATTTCACTGCGCTATGGTCTGACAATATGTATGAGATAATTTCAATTCCTTTACATTTATTTAAGCATTTTGTACTGGCTAGTATGTGGTTATTTTTGAGAATATCCTATGTGCTTCTGAGAAGAATGTGTACTTTAATATTGTGGAGTGGATCCACTCTGTATAGGTTTGCCTCAGTTCTTATATTTTTTTGTTGATTTTTGTCAAGTTGATCAATGTGTTTGTGACAGTAGGATATTAAGGACCCTATTACAATTGTATTCATGCTTATTATTGATCTCTTTGATCAATTTTGGCTTGAAGCTCACATTGCTGGCAAACAGAATAGTTATCCCTGCTTTTCTATGAGTTCCCATTCCATGGAATACTGTTTTCCACCATTTAACATTCAACTTATGAATTTCTTTTGACTTAAATGTGCTTATTGTATGCAGAATATTGTTGAATATTGTTTTTTGATTCATTCTGCAAGTCTGTTTATTTTCATGGTGAATTGAGACCATTTATATTGATGGTTATAACTGATATATAGTGGCTTCTTCTTCCATATTATTTTGCTATTGTTGATTTTGTTTTCCCCTCTGTTTAATTACTTGCCCTACCTGGTAGCTTCTTTCTGTTCGTATTGTGTCACATTTCTTATCATTTCCCAGAATATCTTTCAGAACACTTTGTAGTGCTTGGTTGGTGGTAAAAAATTTCTTCTGTTGTTCTTTGTCATGGAAGTATCTTATTTCTCCATTAATTCTAAAATTTAGCTTTTCAGGGTTTATCATCCTGGTTTGGAAGTTGTTTTACTTCGCTACAAGCTCTTCTTGAGTTAAGGGTTGAGACATCTGCTGTTATTTGATGGGTTTTCTTTTCTTTATGGATGACTTGTTCCTTTTCTCTAACAGCTTTTAATATTGTGTTCTTGTGGATAATTTCTGGAATTTTGATTATTACATGCCTATGTGTAGAATTCTTTTAGCCATGCTCATTTGCATTTCTATAACCTTCACTTTTATGTGAAATTCCTTTCCCATGCTTGGAATGTTTTTTGATATTACTTCTGTGAACAGATTTTTAATGTCATTTGTGCTGAATCCTAATTTCTTATTAATTTTAGTCAATCATATCTTGTCATAATTTGCATCATCTTGCAGCTCTTGCATTGTTTTTTCATGGTATCTTGCTATTTTAAAGATATATTTCTTTTTGTGATAACTAAATTTGACCCTGTTTTCTAGGTCAGATATTCTGTCTTCACTTTTGTTCATTCTGTTTTCACTTTTGTTCATTCTGTCTTAACTTTTGTTCATTTAGCAAACTGTCAATGGAAAGTCTAATTTCTTGGATATCTGTTTGAATGTGTTTGTCTGATTCCATTATTTTCCAATATGGGCCACTCATAGTTTCCTATATTTTCCTATGCTCTTCTGATTTTTCTTATCTATATCTATTCTAGATTTACCAAGCAAGTCCTTCCTTGTGGTCATCATGTCACTTTTTTCTTTAACCTGAGAGATTATTTCTGATTTGATTTCTACTGTAGCACCATACATCTGTTTTTCTTTAAACTTCTGCTTCTACCATTTCTGAAAATTCTGATTTCCTGTATCTTGTTGTTCCCTGGATTTGTCCTTGTTGAGCTGGGGGCCTGGGGTTACATTATGTTTCTGTGCCTTGTCATTTTTATTTTAATATATTTTCTGTGTTGTTGCTTGTATTTTTCTTATGTTAGGTAGCTTTTCCTCTGGTTTTGAGGCTTCACTAGGTCATGTCTATTCCTCAGAGATGTCTTCTGGGTGTAGTTGGTACTAAGTCTCTGTGTTTGTCCCAAGATCCTATCTTCCTACTTTGTTAAGGATGAGATGTTTTTATCTACTTGGCTCAGCATGTGGTCCTTTGGTACTGTACTATAGGTATGTTTATTACCCCAGACCACCACAGTGCTTTCATACTGGGGTGAATAACTGATTACAACAGGTATGACATTCTGCCTAAAATAATATGATTAGTAATAACAATATCATCAAGCACAGCCTCTAAATTGACAAACTAGTAACTGTTAATTTAGAATCTCTAATTATAGGATCAGGTTCTATAGTTATACAACATCTAACATAAACCAGGAAATTGTATGCAGTGAATTTCCCTTGGTAGAGTGACTTTATTCTGTGGGAAAGGGGAATTTAAGAGGGATAAAGGAGAAAGCAGGATGATAACTGAATACAAGTATATTGAACTAAAGCTGAAGGACAAAGCATGATCAACCAAGCTTTGGGAAGCTGGAGAAGAGGACAGGAGAGAAAGATGTAGAGGAAAGCAGAGGAATCCAGGCAAATAAGAAAGACTAGAGACAATGCTCATTCACATGAAAAATTCCAAAAATCAAGAAAGATAATTGAGGAAAGAAACAGGACAGACAAAAATAAACCAAACAGTAAAAGTCAAACCCTAAACAACCCCTTTCCCCCAAAAGAGAAAGAAATACAAAATAAGTAAAACAAAACAATCTAACAAATGAAGAAAGAGAAACAAAAAAGAGAAAAAAAAATATCTGGTATCCCCAGTTGTGCACCAGTGTGCAATCAGAGCTAGAATCTGTGCTGAATAAACTCACCAATCTGCAGTAGGATTACTGTTCAGTTCAAGGTTGATCTTGTTCACATCACTGACTCCCCTAATGTGTTAGTCATAGCGCAAGAAGAAAGTCCTTGTCATACTGCTTGAAAAGGCAGCTTGCCTGCTTGTGCCACTGGCACAGAGTAGGAAGTTGCTTCCAATTCTTTCTTTGACTTTATTTTAAAAATAAAAGAATGAAAGCATACTAACAAACAGACATCTACTTATGAAAAAGCACAAGAACAGTTCTTTGTGTTTAGGGAAAGACTCATTTTTGGTGGCCAGTGGAGAGGATTCTGGGTGGTCCCATATCACACTGCGCAGCAGAATTCCCCAAGCCTGGTATCAAACTGCTGATAGTCTACTGTGATTGGGTGGCTCTTCCTTCATTCCACTCTGGGATTTGGGAAGTGAAGTGACCCTTGGGTTGTTCTGCTGCTGGAGTTTAGGCTTCAAGCCCTTTGAAATAAAGAGGCAACCTCATCTATCTGCTGCTGCTCCTCCATGCAACTGTGTGCTGGGGCACAATTGCACCTCACTCACCAACTGCTGACTCTGGGGGAACACTACTGAAACAGTGTCTCATGTTCTCGCTGCTGCCTCTGACTGCATAAGATTCTCTAGGTCAAGTTCAGCACTGTTTCACAGTGAGCACCAAAGAAGTTTTCACTGCCTCCCTGCCAGGGTGGCCACATAGCCATGTTGCTGCATCACATGGTCTCTGGTCTGCAGTCGTGAGCTTTTCTCTCTAGCAATGAATCACACTTTTTCCTCCTCTGTTAGCTCCCTCATTGTTCCTGTACGTCCTACACTCACTTTGGGTCCTCTCTGGGCTGTCTCCCAGGCTCTTGGCACTTTGTCCTGGAGATGTTGAGTTGCTGGCCCTCACTTTTCTGTCATTTTTCTCCCTTGCCCATTTTTGGAGTTTTAGATTCATATCAGTTCTCAAAGTTAAAAGTTTTGAGTTATTAACGTTTAGATAAGTTGTTTTCCTATATCTTTGCCTCTTCACCTGGAACTCCCATAATTAGTACAACTGTCCATTTACCAGTGTCCCATGAGTCTTCACTTTTCTTTATTTCCTTTTAATTTTTTTTTTTTTTTTTTAGTTCAATAGCCTTTCCCTAAATTTTGCTAGATTTTTGTAGTGGAAGTCTGTTGTTAAACCCTTTAATAAATTTTTCAATATAGGCCTTGCACTTTTAGCTGCAGAAGTTTTTATTCTTTTAAACTAATTTCTGTCTCTTTTGATCTTCTTGTTTTGTTTATATATTATTTTTGACATCTCTTGACCTTTTTTTATTGCTTTCTTTTACATATGTGTATGTGCTTGTCTCCCTAGAGTGTTTTTTGCTTCTTTAAATTAACCATAATTTTATGTAGTTTTGTAATTACTTTTGGGTGGTGGTGTTGCAAGTCAGCATTTAAGAAAACAACCCCTTCGCCAAGTTTTTCAAGGTTGGCTTTGTATCAGGTAATTTTTCATTTACAAAGGAACAACCTCGGAATCAGGAAACTTAAGGTCTTCTCAGGTCTTCTGAATATCACCTTGCCCAAGCCTGCATCTGGCTTTCTCAGCGTGCCTGTTTACACTGCCACAATTGAATGTCTTAGCTTCCAAAATATTTTAACTCCAGCTGCATTTTGGGAATTTAGGTTGTCAATTAAATACCTCTGTCTCCAGGTATCTACATGTCTCTGGCCCCCCTGAGCTTTTATGAGTACTGCCTGTCACTCAAGCTACTTTTCCCCAACTAAGTCAGAAGACATAGGTTGAGGAAATTGCTTAAGATTAATACCAGTAATGGCAAGACATTTGCTAAACTACTTGTCTTCTACTACATGAATATATATTGTGCCATGTAGTGAAAGGATAAGAGCTTCACTGAGCTGCCATAAACTAAGAAAGACAATAGGAAGTAGCAAAAAAAAATAAAGTTGGGTTTTTTATTGAAAATTATCTGATAGAAATGCATTTACTGTAAAAAGAAACATGCTGTTTAATCTCTTCCACTTTGGCAGAACCAAATTTTAAGGTAACATGTAGTATCTATATTGTTTTTTCACACTGTACAATTACTACCTTACTTTAAATTTTCACTATGTTAGTGTCTTCAATTCCAATTACTTGTCCATGGCCTGTTAGGAACAAGGCTGAACAGCAGGAGATGACCGGCAAGCAAGGGAGCAAAGAATCATCTGTATTTGCAGCTGCTCCCCATCCCTTGCATTATCACCCAAGCTCCACATCCTGTCATAGCAATTGTAGCATTAGATTTTCATAGAAGCATGAACACTACTATAAACTGTATGTGGGAGGTTTCTAGTTTGTGTGCTTCGTATGGGAACCAAATGCCTGATGATTGATGCAGTACCATATAGCAAAACAAATAACAATTAACCTGCATCTATAGCAGCCCAAATCAAGATTACAGATGAAAAGGGTCATGAGCAACACATTTCAGGTTTCACTGTCTCTCGTCACCCCTAGATGCAGACCATCTATTTGCAGGTAAACAAGCTCAAGGCTCCCACTGATTCTGCATTATGGAAAATTGCATGATCATTTCTCTATAAATTACAATATAATAATAGCAATAATAATAATAATAGGAATAAAGTTTACAACAAATGTACTGCATTTGAATCATCTTGAAGCCCTCCTACCACCTCCCAGCCCATGGAAAAATTATCTTCCATTAATCTGGCTCTTGTTCCCAAAAAGTTTGAGGACCACTGCAGTATGGTGTATAGTGAATTGCGTTCCATTAACTTTGTTGTACTATTGCCAATGGCAGTTTTTTTTCCACTGTAAGATTCTGGGTTTGAATTTGCTGAAAGATTCACAATTGGGAAGATAAGTGTAAAGATTTTTCTCATGTGCAAAGTTCCTACAAGGTACTAGTTTGTCTTTGCTCTGAACCAGTAGTGTGTTCAACTTTTTTTCCACACTATCTATCTCTGGTCAAAGAGCACCTTGAAACCCACCATTAGCTATGTGTCAACACATGTGCAGAACAAATGACTTTGTGAGGAGAACAGCTTTGCCTTGATTCTGCATTGGTTCACTTTGCAGTATGACTTTGGCAGCTGCTATACTCAGCATCCCAGATAACCTGCTTTTTGTCATGTCTAACATGCACCTCACCTTTTCATGAAA
>NW_004955459.1:7301795-7318402 GCF_000276665.1 Chinchilla lanigera
GACAAAAAGGTTGGGCTGCAAGTTGGACAGGCCTGTTTAGGTGCTAAACTGTATACTCATCCATTTCCTCAAAAGGGTTTATTCTTGATGTTACACTAATTCTTCCATTCTCTTTCTAGTACTCTTGCTTAAAACTATTGTGCAAAGTCTTATGCCTGAAATGAATCTGTTATTTAAAATATCCACAATAACTCTATGTCTGCAATATATTTTATTATTTATTTATTTATTTATTTTTGGTACCAGGAATTGAACTCAGGACACTGCACTTCCCAGGCAGGCACTTGTGCTGCTGAGCTATATCCCCAGCTCCTCTCTCTGTAATTTAAGCACATTCATGTATCTTAAAATTCTTCACGAACATGAAGAAATAAAGAAATGAAAAATGCTTGATTTTACAAATTAATCATGGTTATTGTATGTAAAATATGAAGTTATTTTAGTCATAATATAATGTAAAATGACATTTACTATAAAAATAAATTATAAACAAGTATATTTCTCCTCTCACTACTTTTATCCTAACTCCATGCTTATATTTCAAAATACTATAGACACACACTTTGAAAGTTATTATTAATTCACTTTTTTAACGGTAAAAGTAATTTACTCAGCATAAAGCTTAGGTGCGGTCCTTATATGTTCTATGTGGAAGTAACTCATATACCTCACACACCAAATTGTATAGTCCTAAGAATTCCCCCAATAGAAGCTTAGCATAAATGTTTTTATTTGAGTGATTATGATTAAAAATGAGCAGGTATTGTTCTGACACAATTCAAAACTTGATAATTGACTACAGCTGACTCAGGTAAAATGAAAATTAAGTAATGCTTTCCTTTTTTACCCTCAGTGCATGGCATATTAAGAGCCTCAAACGTTTCAAATGGTTTTCTATACTATAAATATTTATGAAATGTACACACTCAATTTTGAGTATGATTCAATAATACATAAGTTAAGGGAACAAAACCCAATAAAAACATAGTTTTAAAAGTGTTCAACAATTCCACTTCTAGGGGCAACTGAATATTCATATTAGTAGTTAACTTTACGAAGTTTCCATAATGTAAAGCTACGTTCTCATTTATTTATGTATGTAAACTCCCTTTTTCCTTACATCCCTTTGAAATGTGTATCTATAGCTGGTTTGATGAATGAAGACATTATTCATCAAATGAAAGGGGATTTTTAAAAATCTGTACAAAATATAAGCCTGGGAATTGGCAGATTTTAGTTGAACTGCATGCTTCAGTTATTGGACTTAATCACTTCTCAGTTCAGTTCAAGATACATAATCAAAGATACCTATTGCTCTTTCATTGACACAAGCAAAAAAGAAATATTAAAATCCCTCCACATTAGGAAATGGTCAAATAAATTATGAAATATTCATATAGTTGAATATAATAAAATTTCAAATAACTCTATGAATATTTTATCATTTCATGGAAAATGCATTGGATATAATGTTAAATAGAGCTTTGTTTATTCAGGGTGATAGCACCTTATAAAATTCATAGAAAATTATTGAAAGGAAAAATGCTAAAACCAAGAGTAAGTCTGAGTGTTTCTTTTATAAGTTTCTTATGTATTAAAAATGTTTCCAATGAGAATGTGCCATTTTTACAAAAACTGCAGAAATAACTTAAGTAGTCAAAGTACCCTAAAACCAATGATAGTGCACTAAAATGCATAAGAACTCTTGTTGAGTTCACCTATCACAGCCATTTTGGCCCACAATGATTGGTGCAATCAGGAGAAAGGTCCCAACTTGTAGCCTCTTCCTCAAGAATCAAAGAGAAATATGCATTATGCATTCATGTTCTGGCTTTCAGGAGAGTTATACAAGGGATGAGTTTCTGCCACACTTCATCCAGAATGTTCTGAAAAATCGTTGTGCTTCTGATGCTTCTTGGCCACTATGAACTATGGACAGCTCAGTTTTTTGTTGTGCAACCAAAAACCTGCCGTATCACAGAGAGATAGCAAAAGGAGCAATAGATTATAACCTCAAATAAGAAACCTATAATCATTTTAATTGGGGAATTATACACACAAACCCAGAAAAGATACATTTCAAAATTAGGTTTGAGAGACTCACAGATTCTCCTCTGCTGGTAGGAATGCAGACTGGTGAAACCTCTGCGGAAATCAGTTTGGAGATGCCTCAGCAAACTAGGTCTAGAGGTCCCATTCAACCCAGCTATTCCCCTTTTGGGTATTTTCCCAGAAGATCTGAAAACATCACGTCATAGTGATATTTGTGAACCCATGTTTATAGCAGCACAATTTGTAATTGCTAAATTGTGGAAGGAATTCAGATGTCCATCCACTGAGGAATGGATAAAAAAATTGTGGTATTTTTATATAATGGCATATTACTTAGCTAGAAAGAAAGATAAACTAGAGGCTTTTACAGGTAAATGGTCACAATTGGAGACCATACTCATAAGTGAAATAAATCAGACCTCCATGTGTAAGCAATGTACTGTTTCACTAGTGTAAGAACCTGAAAGAATGAATAAAAATTAAGAGGTATGATAGACATAATGAAATGAAAGGAAACTGCTCAAAAGTAAAGAGCAACTGGGATGAGTGAAAAGAGAAAAGAAAGAAGGGGAAACTATGTGTGTGTATATATATATACAGAATAGCTAACATAGTTGTACTACTGACTTCTATCACTTTACTGAAAGGAGCAGTTAATGATTAATTATTTGATCAATCTTGCCTGTCTCTATTTGTTTTCCTGAGTAACCACTTTGAAGATATCAATATGTAATGCAACAACCGTGGTTAAGTTCCTAGCACTTTGTCTGTAACTCTGTATTGTTTGTATTGTTCTTATGCTATTTTGTAAATGGATGTCAGTTTGTTAGCATGTTTTCCTTCTTTTGCTTTTAAAATAAATTTTAAAAAACAATAAAAAAGACAGACCCACAGAATCAGTGGCTGAGATGGTTGGTGAACTTTTTCCCCTTTATAATGCCAGTGTTTATGCACACCCCCCCCCCAGAAAAAGCAGTAAAGCACATGTTGGAACAGGAAATCACGGCTGAATCAGAAGAACAAAATATCTCCATAAGCTGATCTTTAAAAACAAGAGATTTATGAATTTCCTGACAAATAATTCAAAGCAATCAACATGAAACTGAGGTCTAGGGCCACAGTGAAAGCCTTGGAGTGGGCCAGGTGCGATGGCAGAGTCTAGCATAATTTCCAGTTCTGGGCAGCATGTGAGTAGGATTTTTTTGAGCAAACACCAAAGCATGCATATCCGCACTACCTAAACAACTTCCAGTCCTGCAACCTCCTTTTCTGAGGCAACCGTGTATGATAGAGGTTCCAAACACATGCTCTGGATAAACAAAGAAACAGCAAAGAAGATATTTCAGACGAGGGTACCAGAGAAACTGAAAGCCAGTGCAAGTATCTGAAAAATTATTTGTGGTTCCTCAGGAAAGCAGGAAATAAGTGCTAGATCCTGACCACGTACCCACATCTGAGCACAGAGAAAGCCACAGCTCCAACGGTTACACAGTGGCAGTGACTGAAAACTGCGAAACCCTAGGGAGATAAGTAATCCTACTGGCTCATGAACAGGCACTCACCTTTCTTCCTCTAAATACTGGCAGTCATGTACCTGTGAGAAACCTTGCTCACTGCCCACAGATCATGGTCAGGAGACCACAAAGGAGCCCCCAGCATTCCCAGCTGGGGGCTACCAAATGCACCAACAAGTTCACTAGCTGGGAATGACACTTTGTGCAGAGTGAAGAGGGAAACATTGCAGGAGAAAAACTGGAGAACATGTTATCCAAAGGACACCTCATGAAGCCTTTATAAGCACCTTATCAAGGTGATGACAGAAGCAGCTGCAGAGATTGACATGAGGAAAGAGACTGGAGATTGAGAGAGACTGTGCAGAAATCAACAGAAAACTGAATTCTAAGTCAAGTACAATGTACCCTCCCCTGTTCAACTGAACCGAAGGCGGTTTGATGTTAAGATAAGGCAAAGGGTTCCTGCTAGCATATCCAGAGTGTGGAGGGACCTATATATTCATTCATACCACCAAGCCTCCCCACTCACAGTCAGTCAGTTGAACCAGTCGGGATGTGGGGTCCGGGAAGAGGCCAGCTGGGAGAACCAGAGCATCAAGCTGTAAACTGAGGAGAAGCACCTATCTGTCACAGTGATGCTCTCAAGAGGGCAGAGTTGTAAGAAAGAGCCAGAGCCAGAAATCCATGCAGGACCCACTACAGATCAAAGCTTCCTCATTGTGAAGGTGGGGGAAAGAACTCACTGGTTGAATTTGGACTGCAATATGAATAGGTCTGTGAAGATGCTCTACCACTGTGTGTTTGCAAAATTTAGACTCGTTGTTGACTTCCTTTCTTTTCTTATTTCTTTATATTTCTTTTCTTTTCCATATATATTTATATTTATATGAGGCTTCTGATACACTCAAAAGAGAATAAGAATTATCCAGTGCTCTAGCCTAAATGATACCCTTCAGAGGAAAGTCAAGGTAATCCTCACCAAAACTGCATACAGTGTCAGAACACGAGCTAGCTGTCAGCATATTAACAGGTTCTTGCTTTCTCAAAGCTCCTTTGAAACTCCAATTACTCCTCCCTCCCTCTTCATTTCTTCTCCATCTCTCACATGTTTATGCTCCTCACCACAAGCTCTCTACTCCAGCCATAAAGATCATCAATAGAGTTCTAACTCTTCTCTTTCTTTAATTTGTTGTTATTTACCTTTTCTCTTTTTCTTTTTTCTTACTTTTTCCCTTCTGCACATACCACATTTTAGCCTACCTGCTAACAAGAGTTAATAGTAGTATGTTATCTTTATAGGTCATTGATAAAATTATGACATTGTTGAAAGAACTTTTACTGCATGCGATCAATGTATGGTTTGATTTGTTGATATAGATATAACTCTTAGAGATTTTTTCATTTCAACAGGGTAACTAGGTCCTATCATATTAATATGAGTAATGGAGAGGTAGATAAATATGAGAACAACTATATCAGTTAGGGTTCACTAGAGGAAAGATACATTTTGTATAAAAATTACAGTGGCTGGTTGCAAAAGGCCCATGTATGTTCTGGAGATAATAGGATCTAGTCAAAATTTGAAGGCCTGAAGCTCACTGCAGTGACAACTGGGAATTCAGATCAGGGTATGTGTTGGAAGGCTGAAGAGTCCGCACTGGAAGCCAGGAGACAGGTGTCTAAATGCAATGACAAGGAGTGGCATTCCTCCAGAGAAATAAAAAGCAAGACTTCTTCTTTCCCTTTTATTCCATTTAGGGTACAAGCCTATTGTTGGTGTCACATACATGCAGGTTGATCATTCCTCTTCAGTAAATCAGTCATCCTGACACACTCAGAACTGTTGTAATTAGTCTGCTAGGCATTTCTTACTTAAATTGGTACCACAATTAACTACAACAACAACCAAAGCCAAAATCGCACCACTGAGAAGTAGAGGCTAACTAAAGAGATCACCACACTACCAACAGTCTTTGCTCTCTGATTCTCAATCCTCAGCAAAACGAAAAAAGAAAAAAATATGAAAAAGCAAGGTAACAAAATATTTCCCAAACTATTAATTCCTCCAAAGCTGATCCAATAGGCATTGATGGGGAGGAAATTCAAAACCGAGTGATTGAAGTGCATGAAGGATAAAAGAACAAACAAAAATAGATCAATAAGTTGATCAGCAAACTCAGAGATGATGTAACTAAACAGATAATGACCTCAACTGATAAAATGATCAACAACCGTAAAGAAGATATCAATGAAGAGGTAGGTGAGCTAGCAAAAATGATACAAAATATTAATGACCAGTTTAGCAAAGAATTAGGGTACATGAAAAGGTAACAAACAGAAATCCACGCAATAAAAGAATTTTACTGAAAGAAATCATGGGCAGCAAAAATAACCAATGAGAAAGAAGATTGTCAGAACTAGAAGATATGGTTAATACAGGAAGTCTTATACAGAGATAGCTAAAATACAAGAGATTGTAAAATCTGGATTTAACAGCTACTAAATGACTCAAAGAAGACTAAATTCATAATAATACAAGTTAAATACCACATGTTTTCACAATTGAGAAAATAGGACTTTCTCAAAGGAAAAGGTGACAAGAGAAGAATGATAGGAAATAAAAAAAAAAGGGGCTGGGGATTTAGCTCAGCGGCAAAAGCGCCTGCCTGGCAAGCGCAAGGTCGTGAGTTCAGTTCCTGGTACCGGAGAAAAACCAAAAAAAAAAAAAGGAAATAAAAAAAAGAATTGTGATGTGATATGTACATGTACCAACTACATAAGAGAAATGTAAACATTAAGGACTGAAAAGTGGACTTAAAAAGAAAAAAATAACTAACAGGATCATGACATGAGTGGATGGGGGAGGGAGAGAAAGGAAAGGGGATGAAAAAGGAGTTAAGATGCGTTGTATGCATGTACCAACTTCCTACAAGGAATGTAAACATTATGTACTATGCACATGTACTAATGAAATAAAATTTTAAAAAGACATTGTGGAAGTTAAAAGAAAGATAGAAGATGACACACATGCTAAAAATTTCTGTTTACAGAAATTATAGCAGAAAAACTTACAAATACAATGGAAGAATGCAAGATACAGTTAAACAGGGCATATAAAACCCCAAATAACCATCAGAAAAGAAGCTCTCAAGACACATCATAGTTGTAATTCTAGAAAACCAACATAAAGGCAGAATTTTAAATGCTGCTAAGGAAAAGCAGCAAATCATTTCAAAAGGTAAATCTATTAGATTTACAGCAAATTTTTCAAAACAACCAGACCAGAAGAGTTTAGAGTCAAGTTTTTCAAGGCCTAAGGGAAAATAATTTTCAACACAAATTAATATAATCTGCAAAGCTGTCTTTCAAAACTGATGGAGAAATAAGGACCTTCTGCATCAAATTGTACTTGAAAAAATTTATGACCATCAAACTAGCAGTACAAAAATACTTGATGATAAATCCTAGTCAGACAATGAAGCAAACATGCAAAAGGACCTAAGGAATGAATGCAGCAGACAGAATGAGCAGTTAAATAAAAAGTAACAAAAAGAATTAACTCTGGAAAAATAATACAAGACAGGATTCAATAAATATTTTACATTATTAACTCTAAATATCAGTGCTCTTAACTCCCCAGTCAAAAATATAGACTGGAAGAATGGATCACAAAACAAAATGCAACCATATTGTCTACATGAGACACAGCTCATCCAAAAGGAGGCTCATAGACTATAAAGGAAGAACACACAATTATATCCAATGCAACCACAGCCCAAGCATAAGCAGGATTAGCTATATTCAGAAACAGAGGACTTCAAGTCAAAACTGGTTAAAAGAGACAAAAATGGCCATTAAGTACTGGAGAAAGGAACAGTTCAGCAGGAAAACATAACAGTTAAAAACCTCCATCCAAAAACTGGTGGTGCACCCAACTTCATGAAGGAAAAACTTCTGGATGTCAAAGACAAAATAAATATTAACATAATCAAAGCAGTGGACCTCAACATCCACTCTCACAGTAAGAGAGGTTAATCAAACAAAAATTAACAATGCAATATCAGAGTTAAACCACACCTTTGAATAAGTGAATTTAAATGGTGCACAGTGTTTCATCCAACAACATAATATACATTTTCTAAGTAGGACATTGATTTTTTTCCAAAATAGACCATATCTTGGGCCACAAAGCTTCCTTTAATATATATTAAAAATAATTAAAATAATTCCCTGCATACTATTGGATCATAGTGCAATGAAGCTAGAAATCAACAGTAAGAGATACTACAGAAATTAGATGAACATATAGAGATTAAATATTATATTAGTGATGAATCAACGAATCACAGAATAAATCAGGTATGACATAAAGAAATTCCTAGAATCAAACAACAATATAAGCACCACATGCTAAAACCTATGGGACAGGGGCTGGGGATTTAGCTCAGGGGCACAGCGCATGCCTGGCAAGTGCAAGGTTGTGAGTTCAATTCCTGGTACCAGAGAAAACTTCCCCCCCCCCAAAAAAAATCCTATAGGACATAGTAACAGCAGTTCTAAGAGCTTATAATTGTGAATGCAAACATTAACAGAAATGAACTATTTAAAATAAATAACAATAATACCTATTAAATTTCTTTAAAAAAGCAAAAGCAATTGAAATCTAAAATTAATATAAGAAAATATGTTACAAATATTCAAGCAGAAATTACTGAATCAAGACTAAGAAACTGAAAGTATCATGAATCCAAGAGTTCATTTGTTGAAAAAATGAACAAGATTAATAAGCCTTTAGCTAAATTTATCAAAACATGAAAGAAAAATGCATATTAATGCAATTTGAAATTTAAAAAAGCACAAATCACAACAGATATGATAAAAACTGAGATTATTCTACTTCAAAAGTCTATATGCCAATAAACTGGAGGACTTGGAAGAAACACACATGAATTACCATAGTTCAACCAGGATAATATTAAAAACCCTTTATAAACCAGTAATAGGCAATTAAATAGAGGCAGTAATAAAAATTCTACCAAAAATAAGGCAGCCCAAGACCTAATGGATTCATGACAGAAATTCTTCCAGAACTTCAAGGATGACCTAACACCATTCTTCAATGAAATTAAAAAGAAGTACTTTGAGACTCATTCCTGGAAGCTGTCATTACCTTGATATTGATATCAGAGAAGGATATAATAAAAGAAAAAAGGTTAATCATTTTACTGTATATAGATACAAAAATTATCAAAAAATACTGACAAACAAAGTACAACAATTTATTGAAAAAGTTCCAAATCATGACTAAGTTTGCTTCATTCCAGGGGTGAATTCATCAAATATAAATCAATGAATTTAATATATCACATACACAGAATCAAGGACAAAATCACATGATTATGTCAATATACACTAAAAAAAATCCATTGAGAGAATTATTCATTTATGCTAAAACCACTGATGAAAATAGACGTAAAAGAAAGATTTTATCTCAAACTGATAATAGCTATTTATTATTGCCAACTTTATACCTCATGAAGATAAAGTGAAAACTTTTCTTCTAAAATCAGGAGTAAGGCAAAGGTGTTAAATTTCACCCCTCTTGTTCAATATTCTAGTGAATCTTTACCCAGAAAAGCCAGGCAAGAAAAAGAAATAAAAGGGACACATACAGCAAAGGAAAGGAAGAATTTACACTATCTTTATTCCAGATGACATGATCCTTTACACGGAAGACCTCCAAAAAAAAAAAAAAAAAAAAAGCCTTCACCAAAATTTTCACAGGACTAATAGACAAATTCAGCCAAGCTACAGGATATGAAATAAATGCACAAAAATCAGTGTTCCTGGATACTAACAATGAACCCTCCAAAAAAAGAAGTTAGGACAGCAAATCCATTGCACAATCATTTAAAAAAATTAATATTTAGGAATAAACCTAATCAAAGCAGTGAAAAGCAGTGAAAACCATAATATTCTGAAAAAGATCAAAGAGGACATCAGAAAATGGAAAACTAACAAATATTGTCAAAATGGCTACATTATCAAAACTGAGCTGCAGATTTACCTCAATCCTAATGAAAATACAAACAGTATTTTTCACAGAAGAAAAAAAAGTAATCCAAAAATTTATATGGTATAAGAGGAGACCTAGGATAGCAAAAGCAATCCTGGGCAAGTAACGCAAAGCAGATGGTATCATAATCCCAGACTTCAAGTTATACTATAAAGCTACACTGATAAAGCAGCATGGTACTGGCACAGAAACAGAAACTTGGCTCAGTGGAATAGAATAGAGGGTCCAGAAAATATCTGAGGAAAATTTGGTCATCTGACCTTTGACAAAGGGGCCAGAAAAACAAACCACAGAAAAGCCTTGGAAAAACTGATCATCTACAATGCAACAGATTGAATCTAGACCCATACATTTCCCTATGTACTAAAGTAAAATCAAAATAAATCAAAGATCTAGATATTAAAACAGAAAAACTAAAACTGCTAGAAAATAAAATAGATAAAATTATTGAAAACATTGGCAAGGACTTTGTGAACATAATCCAAGTTGCAGAAAGTATAACACCCAAACTCAACAAATTGGATTATATCAAACATATAATCTTCTTCACAGCAAAGGAAACCATAAGCAGAGTGAAGAGACAACCAACAGAATGAGAAAAATTGTTACTAATGTCTAGGATACATAAGGTACAACAAAATTAAAGACTGTCAAAAATTAAAAGAAAACACAATCAGAAAATGGCCAAATAGGTACAGTACACCTCAGAAGAAGTACAAACGACCAATAAGTACATGAAAAAGTATTCAGCATCTCTGTCCATTACAAAAATGCAAAATAAAACAGCACTGAAGTTCTACTTCAGAAAGATAGCTACCATTAAGAAATAGAAAAACTGGCTGGACATGTGGCACACCCCTGTAATCCCAGCACTTAGGAGGTTGAAGCAGGAGGATCCTTGTGAGTTTGAGACCAGCCTGGGCTGCAAAGTGAGTTCAAGGCCATCCTGAACTTCAAAGTGAGACCCTGTCTCAAAAAGACAAGAAGAAAAAAAAAAAAAAAGAAATTTAAAAAATACATGCTAGCAAAGATCTGTAAAAGAGAGGAACTCTTCTAAATTGTTGATCGAAATATAATTTAATACAACCACTATAAGAGTCAGTATGGAAATTACTCAAAAAAGTAAAAATAGAAATTCTATTTGACTCTGGGTATCTTCCCTAAAGAGTTAAAGACATCATATTACAGCAATGAATACACACCTATGTTTGTAACAGCAAAACTCACAGCAGCTACATCTTGCAAACAGCCTGTAAGTCCACCAACTGATGAATGAAAATAGAAAATGTGGAAGAGGGGCTGGGGATTTAGCTCAGCGGCAAAGCACCTTGCCTCGCAAGCGCAAGGTCGTGAGTTCGGTTCCTGGTACCGGAGGAAACCCCCCCCCCCAAAAAAAAGAAAATGTGGAAGATATATGCAGTTGATTGCTACTCAAATATAAATAAAAATAAAGTTGTGTCCTTTGTGGGAAAATGGATCAATCTTGTTACCATATTTCTTAGGAAAGAAAACCAGACACAGAAGGTGATATATCATATCTTGTCTCTTATATCAAGAACCCAAAATAAGTATTAAAGAAGAAAATAAAAGATAAACAATAAAAAACAGATAGTAGACATTTTGCCGTTGGCAAAGCATGCAGGACTTGAAGGAGAAGGAAGTTATGAGAGAGGAAAGGGACTTAAATGGACTAGCAATATGTACGTGCACCAACTCCCCACAATGAATGGCGTCATTATTTATCAGAAACATACACTAATAAGAATCAATTAACAAAAACACAACAATGCTATCATCCTAAAGTTGCCTAAGAATCTGTAATATACACAGGGAAGCAGGTAAATTGCACATGAACAAACTGAGAACTTTAACAAAGAAACAAAGAAAATAAGTCAAATGTAAACAGAAATTCTGGAGCAAAGAATATAATTACTAGGGGCTGAGAATTTAGCTCAGTGGCACAGCGCCTGCCTGGCAAGAGTGATGTCGTGAGTTTGATTCCCGGTACC
Organism: Chinchilla lanigera; assembly: GCF_000276665.1. Lineage (NCBI taxonomy): Eukaryota > Metazoa > Chordata > Mammalia > Rodentia > Chinchillidae > Chinchilla > Chinchilla lanigera. The sequence goes on from NW_004955459.1 coordinate 7,313,447, forward strand.
GGGGGGAAAAAAAAAAAAAAGAAAGAATATAATTATTATTTTTGAAACTTCACTAGAAAGTTTGAGTTGGTTTTATTTGGCAGAGGAAAGAATCACTACACTCAAAGACAAGTTATCTGAAATTATTGACTGAAGAGAACAGGTAAAAGAATTTAAAAATTGAAGACCGTCAAAAGAACAAAGAGATACAATTAAGTGAACCAATTTTTCATAATCAAGATTCTAGGAGATGAAGGAGAGAACATATTAAAGAAATTGTTTCCAAATCAGAGGGGAAACTTGCCATCTAAATTCAATAAGTTTGAAGTAAAAAAAGAAAAAGAAACTATCAACCTACTATATCTGATAAATTACTCTGAAAAGTAAACGCAAAATAAAGACGAGTCTAAGAGAAGCAAAAGCTAAGCAAGTACATTGTCACTAGATCTGCCTTACAAAAATCGCTGAAGAGAGCCCTTCAGGTTAATATGACAACATAAAAGCTTATAAAACATGAAGTTCCCTGACAATGTGTCTATGCCAACTCACAACACAGAAATATTGTAATGGTGATACTACCTTTAATTGTAGTACAAAATTTAAAAGAGTAAAAGCTAACAATAAATAAAAAACTATGTGAATTAATATACATGATGATAAAATTTGCAACATCCATAATATACAGTAGATTATTAACTGATATGGGCTATATTGCTCTCAAATATGTTATCAGTATTAAATAGCTTGTTGTAAAATTTTTATTCTGTTTTTTATCAGAGACAAAATATTTATTGAAGATACACATGAAAAAAAGAAAGGGATAATGTAAAAAAGATGGCATACTAGGAAGCTCAGGCACTTCCTTCTCCCACCAAACATACTAGTTCAGCAGCAATTCCCAGACAAACTCACCTTGTAAGTAATCAAACAAATTGAAAGGCCCTCAAAAGAGAGCATATCTACACGAACCAATCCAATGGAGAGATTTAAGACACATTTTTATTAGAGAATTTCCCCTGGTGCAGTGTCACAGGACAGGAAGGGAATTTCTAGGTTTCATTTTCACCCAAAGGAAATAAAGACTTGCTTTGTGTATCCAGCACTCCAGTTGTCTAAGAGGGTTTCAAGAAGACACAATTCTGCCCTGTAAATCGCTAAACTTTGCTCTGGCTACCTGGGGGCAAATGAAAATAGTAAGTTACATTATAGATGTGATTAATCTTCTTCCTAAACTCAAAGCAACTGGATAGAAAGAAAAAGAGAAAGCTATTAGTTCCCTCCCAGAAAGGAAACAAATTAGCCCAGGTGTACAGCTTCCAATTTCTTCATGAAAGCACAAATAACTAATATATGTTTCCCTAGTTTTGACTTACACCAACACAGAGTCAAAAGAAATGAAGAATCAGGGAAAATGTGACAAAGAAAGACATAAATCTCCAGAAATCAAACTTAATGACACAGACTTGTATGATTTACATGATGGAGAATTTAAAATAACTTTCATAAGATGCTTACCAAAGGCCAGGAAAAAAAGTGAGAATTTAAGAGTGATCAGTGATATTGGGAAGCACCAAATAGAAATCATAGCGTTAAAGACCATGCACTGAAAACTCACTAGAAGGGAAAAGAGTAGACAACATTAAGCAGAGGAAATTATAAGGACACTCAAAGACATATCTCAAGAAGTAATTTAAGAAAGACAAAGATAAAAATGAAAGAGAGTGAAGAAAGCTTATGGGAATGAGGGTGCCCCATCCATCTACAACTGACCAATGTACACATGTTCTGAATTGCTACATGGAGAAAGAACTGGAGAATTTACTCCAAGAAATGGTGGCCAAAACTTACAAAACTGGTGGAAATAAATGAACATTCAGATCCCAAAGGATACTAAATAAGATGAATTCAAATAAATCCACATAAGATGCATTAGAATAAAAATTTCGAGTTGAGGAAAAAGACAATTTTTAAAGCATCAAGAGAAAAGTAAATTGTATATACAATTAAACTCTTGTAAGATTCTAACAAGTATATTAACAGAAACCTTGCAGGTGAGAAAAAGGGAGATATATTTCTAAAATGCGGAATTTTAAAATAACAGTGACAAACAAAATTTATTTCTGTGAATAAAGGTGTAAAAACAAAGTACTGGATAAGTATATCCAATAGCAGATTACATACACTATGACCAAGTGATCCTTATCACATAGAAGTCAGAACAGTTCAAAACAGGAAAATCAATTAAGTGGATGAGCCATTAATAGGATAAAGGATAAAAATGATATGATCTTCTCCAAAATGCACGAAAACAGTTGACAAAATGACTTGCCCCTTTGTGACAAACATTTCAGCAAATTTAAAAGAGAAAAAAGACACCCAACATAGCAAAGACCATATTGGAAAAGCCTAAAAACCACCTCACACTCAATGGTAGGAAACTGAAAATATTTCCTCTACTACTAATTCTTAGGACTTCTATTCAACAAAAGACAGGAAGTCCAGACAGGGCAATTAAGCAAGAATTAAATATATCCAAGTAGATAACAAATTAAAGTATTTCTTGTTTGTATATGTATGAACGTTTTAATGTATGTATTTATTTATTTTTAGTATATGTTTGAAATATACAATAAATAAAATCAGGGTGAAAGTAGTACGTATATTTGTTGCACCTAGATCCTCTTTATGTCCAATGTGTAGATAGTTCTAAAGGCTTCAGGAGCTGAGTGTAGGGGCACATATCAACAACCCCAGCTCTCTGGAAATCTTAGGCAGGCAGATCCCAAATTCCAGCCCAGTCTGTGTAGTTTAGTGGCTTAGTGGGTCCCTGTCTCAAAATAGGTTTAAAAAGGGCTGGGAGTGTAGCTCAGAGCAAAGTCCCTGAATTCATTCCCTATTACCAATGAATGAATGATTGAATTAATAAATGAATGAATGAATGAATAAATAAAAAACTTCCAGAGCAAAACAGAGAGAAAACCATCAGAAAAAATAAATGAATTCAGTAAAGTTGTATGATATAAAAATCAGTGTAAGAATTAGTACATTTCCAAACAGTAAATATAAACTATTGAAAAGAAAATTAGGATAACAATACCACATATAGTATTGCAAAGTAAATCAAATACATAGAAATAAACTTTCATACAAAGGTGAAAAAGTTGAATAAAGAAAACCACAGAACATGCATGAAAGAAATTAAATAAGACACAAACAAATAGATACATTCTATATCCATTGATTAGAAAACTTAATATTGTTAATATAATGTCCCTACTGACCAAAATAATCTGCAGGTTGAATGGTATCTCTGTTCAAATCTAAAAAGTAGTTTTTCATAGATATAGGAAAAGCAATTCTAAAATTGCGTGTAACCACAAAGACTACTAAAAGAAAAGTCACTCTTCAGGACAACTAGTAAGTGAACACATTACACTTTTCCTAACTCCAAAATATTTTAGAAAGCTCAAGTAGTCAAAATGGATTGTCACTGGCATAATGACAGTCATTTGGAGCATAAAAACAGAATACAAATACGTCTGCACAACTGAGAATTGAGAGAGTGCCAAAAGCACAATGTCAGGAGCAATCACAACTTCCGTAAATATTTTTGGAAAATTGATATCTGCCTATGAAAGAGTGAAATTTAACTTGTATCTTACACTCTTCACACAAAATCAAGGTGGATGAAAGACACAAATATAAGGCAAAGCTGAAAAATGAGAAAGTAGAAAATCTAAGGGGAAAGATCTTACAATATGAGCTTTGGCAATTAGTGGATATTATATCAAAAGCTAGGTTAAAAGAAAACAAAAAGTAGACGAGTGACATATTAAATTAAGAAACTTTTATCAAAAGAAAAAAAAATCACTAGCCCAAAAAGGCAACCCAAAGAATATGAAAGATATTTGCAGTCATATGTCAGATCTTGGGCTAATTTTAAAAAAAAACAAATATATGTGTGTGTGTGTGTGTGTGTGTGTGTGTGTGTGTGTGTGCGTGCGCTGCAACTCAGTATTTAAATATAAGTGCCTGATTGTGTGGAGTGGAGGAACAGGGGAGGTTACAGGTGCCCAAAACGTGGGGAACATCTTTCTTCAGAGCTAGGTGAGGGAGGCAGGAAAATGACACCTCTCTGTGACCCGGGGAAGCTAAGAGGATGCACTAGTCTTCAGTCAGTCAGACTGTAAAGAAGGGTGCGTGGGTCCTTAGTCACTATCAAAATGACACTGGGTCTTTTAAAAAAAAAGCAAAAATTTAAGGAAAAACTAATATGAATCATTAGAAATCCAGAAGATTGATTTATCGTTGCTAGTGAGGTTATTACTTTTGTTGGTGTTTTTAATCTGTGAAAGTAAAGGTAGATTTTATAAAGTAATAAAAAATATTTTCCCCAAATACTATCTTGTATCTAAGTAATTTTACCTTATTTAAAATTATGAATCATAAACATGTCCTTTTTTTATGCTTATAAAAATCATGGGTTTTTTTGTTACCTCATAAAAATATGAAGGTAACAACTATAAGATTAGTGTTTACAATTAGTGGATATAATCCTACCAGTATGACCTACAATATTGTTCAAAATAACACATTATTTAAAAGTAGTCCATGACAAACATTCTTATCAAGAACGTGTCTCTGCTGAGCTCCCTCTGGATCTACTGCTGTCCATTCAATGTCAACACTTGTAAAAGCCCTGAAATCTAATGATCATTATATTTGACTTCTTACTTTTCTTTTCCGAACTCTCTGTCTGACCTCTAGACCCTTAAGTATGTATGAAAAATCTTTCCTGAAAAGCCGGTATAAACAGATGTTTCACCTTTCCTTACCAAATTTCTAGTAGCTAAATCATGTAAATAACCCAAATGCCCATTAACTGAGGAATGGATATGAAAGATGTGGTATTTTTATACAATGGAGTACTACTCAGCTATAAAGAAAAATAAACGAGGCTTTTATAGGTAAATTGGT
>NW_004955459.1:7318722-7342193 GCF_000276665.1 Chinchilla lanigera
TACTAATTTCTATTAGTTCATTGAAAGGAACAATTACTGCTTATACTGTTTGATCAATTTTGCATGCCTATATCTTATAATCTGAGCAACTACTTTGAAGATAACAATATGCAGTATAATACCCATTGTTAATTTCCTATCACCATGTTTTCAAATTCTGTATCATTTTTATTGCTTTAGTTCATTTTATTCTCTTAGAGATTAATATATCTTAGCTTTCTTACCCTTTGATCCCACAGGATTTCCTGTAATTGACAAAAATATGGAGAGGAGATGCTACCAAAGTGGTACCTGTAATTGACAGAAATATGGAGAGGAGATGCTAAAACATAAATTCTGAGCACACTTCTAACTTCTGTGGCTCCTTGGGTTTCAAATAGACCTCCCTGATCATCTATTTTTCATTTCACTTGCAAATGAGTATATGAATTCTTTTCATTTCACTCTTACTGATTTGAAGTTCCCAGGTTGTGGCAGGTTACTATAGATTATATTCACCCCAAATTCATATGATAAAGCCCTAAGTCCCAGTATGGCTGTTCCTAAAGATGGAGCCTCTAGAGGAGTGATTGAATCTGAATGAAGTCCAAGAACAGGTCTCTGACACCATATTGTAAGGGCCCCTATAAGAGGAAAAAGCAGTGGAACTCCTTCCTGGCCCTCTCCCTCTCCCTCCTGTGTGGAAAGGACACTGAGCTGGGGATGTAGCTCAGTGGCAAAGTACCTGCCTGCCTGGCAAGTGCAAGGTCCTGAGTTTGAATTTTGGTTCCAAAAAAAATGAAAGGACACTGTGACAAGGCAACCAACTACAGAGAAAAGACCCCTCACCAGAAATTGACCAACCTCAAACATCCAAACCTTGGATTTCCAGTCTCCAGAATTATGAAAAACTAAATTTCTGGTTTTTTTGTTACTTTTGTGATTTTTTTAATCTACCATGACCAATTGACACAGATAAAGAATTTTGAAATTGTTTCCTAGAAAAAACATATCATTCTTTGTCTAAAAGTCTCCTTTTTTATAATTAAGTGGACTTCAGCAGAACAAAGGCTGCATTAGTCCAAATCCAGCTACCCACATAGAGAAAGAAACAGTAGTACATGGCTTCATTGGAACCAGCTATGAAGCCATTCATCTGAATGACATACTCCCATTTTACAAATGTTTTTAGAATATTCTCTGAACTTCCTATCATTTTCTAGTGCATTAGAGGAAAAGCACTTTTGTTAATAATATTCATTTCCTTCCAGGCAAAAAGGAGTTTTTGTTTTTTTTTTTCTTTGCAATTTCTGGAAATGAATGATGGTTATTATCTAGTTTTCAGAAAACATTAAAATTTACAAAAATGAAAAATCAATTAGTATATTATTATCAAGAATAACATAGTGAAAGAAACTCTGCAGAGCACTGTGCCAAAAGGAGTAAACGGTAGCTTTTATATGCTCCCTTAAATTTATAGTCTTACTAGAAAGCTCAAAGCTCACGCCATGGAAGAGACGTTCCGGGTCACCAGCCACATTATTCATCGAGGCCCGGAAAAGGAAGGAGCACGGCACACAGGTGAATTGTTTGTTTTTGGACACTTTTGGGGGGGCGTTCCTTGTGTTTCTGTGGGATCTTTTTCCAGTGATGGATTGAACTTAGGATCTTGTACTTGCTAAATCAGCTCCCTACCTCTGAGCTATAACTGCAACCTGGTATTTGAATTATTGCAAAATAATTAAATATTCCTCCCTTTGAAACTCACTTTACCTTCCAAATACTTCTACTTTCACATATATAAGTCCATATTATTTATTTTGAAAGTCTATTATCATTTATTTTGAAAGTCTGCCTCTCTACTTTTTAATTTTAAAGAGAAAAAATAAAACAAAATTTCAAAATAAGATAATAGGAGAGTAACAATAGTTAATACATTACATATTATTATTTTTGAATTAGTTATTCAGAGTACAAGATATAGGCATTGAATTGTCCAAACACTATTAGCACAAACCTTTCTTTTCAATGAATTAAGAGAAATTAGTAGTGTAACTCTTTTAACTATCATATATTATATATATATATATATACACATATATATTGCTTTTCTCTTCTTTTCTCCTTTCCTCATCCCAGTTTCTCTTTGCTTTCACAGTTTCTTTCCATTTCACAATATCACTTGTACTGAAAGTCTGCCTCTTGTTATAAAGTTACACATTCCTTAAAAATAAAAATGATTGTTTTTATCCTTATAACTTTTGCACTGTGGAAAGCAGGTATCAAAAAATACAACCGGGCCTACGTGGGCTGGATGGACTTCCCCTGGCGCACCACTGTGGAGTAGGAGCATGAGCACAGGGCAGAGGCCAGGCCCACCTCACCCCGCCCAGAGGAGGCCAGGCAGGGAAAAGGTCCCGCCTCACTCATCGTCTGTCTTTTGCGTGAATTATCCATCTGTTGCTATTGTCCAGTGCCACCCACAACCTCTGTTTCCTTCATCCGAGGCTCCTGGCACTAAGACATTGCTATGCTATTAATTTCAGTCCAAAACCATAATAATGATAATAAAATCCAAGTATAACAGGTTGATGAAGGACACTGAGAAATGGATAAAATAATACAAGTAGGAGTGAGGCTATTTCAGGATTGAGGCAATGGTTTTACTAATGCATATCTGTGAGGATGTGTGTAGAAATGAAATGTCTTCTTCAGAAGGCATGTATTGAAGAGTATCCGAAAATTAACCAAATTAAATCAAATAAAGTTTTCTAAATGTTATAAAATAAAGTTTATCTAGTTGATTTTCCTAACAATCACAGTAGAATAATGGGATCTCTTTTTCTCCTCTTTTCCTTTCTGTTCCTTTTTGTTCTCCAAATCTAAGACAAATCTAAGACATGGCTTTTTGTTGGTCTGCTTGATGCATCTTGCACCATAGGAAAAAATAACATTATCTGATTTAAATTATTAGATGCAGCACATCAGATCATGCAGGAATTTCTTTCAATCATTTCAAGAAAATGCTCATGCTCCTGACGGATATTTAAGAAGTAAAGGTGCTGGGGATTTAGCTCAGCGGCATAGCACCTGCCTGGCAAGCACAGGGTCATGAGTTTGATTCCCGGTACCAAAAAAAAAAAAAAAAAAAAGGAGGAAAAGAGAAGAAATAAAATATCTTTAGTACAGCAGCATCTCAGTTCTTTGGTAATATTTAACAAGGTTAAGATAGAGGGCTTTGGAGACAGTTAAGCATGGTGTACCATGGATGAGTGACTAAAAAAACATATTTATTTCTTACAGTGCTATGGGCTGGAAGTCCAACACCTTCATCAGAACAAAGTCGGTTTCCATGAATCTGTCCTCCTGGTTTACAGAGTTGTCTTCTTGCAGATTCACACACAGCAAAGGGCAAGGACAGAAGAAGTCTCCTTGGTCTCTGTTTATAAGAACTCCAATCTCGTCTTTACCTTGTGACCAGATTATCTCTCAAAGTTCCCATTTCCAAATGTCACCACACTTGGGATTAGTGTTACACTATATGGATTTCGGGACAACACAACATTCGGTCGTACCAGCTGTTATTCCTAGGAACTAGACATTGTGACGGACAGAAAGTTAGCTCTCTTAATGCTAGGGAAAACAGAACACAAGCTCAAGAATTACGAAAGGATAATCTCTACCCTATCTTAAAATCATGAATGAGAAAAAGAGAGGAGGATACACCAGAGAAGAATGAATTCAATGTACAGGCAAAGTAAAAGTAAGTCCAAAGGAATTGATTGATATCCAGTTCTAGCTTTAAATTCATTGATGAGGCTTGACCACAACCTGGCTCTTGGCCATTCAGCATGATTCAGTATTCCATTTTAAAATCCCTCTTCTTTAGATTTTGCTAGCTCACATCACATTGTTTTATTTGCAATTAAATAATCATGCACAAATTATAGAGTTCATGTGTTAGAGTTTCCACTTCATACATACACACATACATATACACACATACACACACAAATGAACACACATGTGAGACCTAATCTTTTCATACACATATGAAATATGTGCATGAAAATATGTACTAGAAACATGTATATGATCAAATAATAACCGGAAAGGTATGTAAGACTGGGAGATGAGATATACCGTATCATGATATCATTACACAATGAGACCATGAAGTAGAAGGGGGAATATTTAATAACTTTTACTCTTTATTTGATGCAGAGGAACTTATAATAGGACATGAACTATAAATATTATGTAGCTTTTTCTCCAGATTTCCTATTTCTTTCAACTGACATGACTATATGAGTAAGTACTCTCAGTTAATAACATGCCCATGGAACCATGCCTGCAAGGATTTAGAGATTAGGTTAAGGCTAACACATTTGGGAAGAAATAGTGCTGCCCCGATTTAATAATAAGCAGCTTTGAGGCCCAAAATGCCAAAAGAAACATTGATTCTCATAATAGCAAGCCATAGGGTAAGTTTCATAACTAATGTTTAGCTGTAAAGCACAGCAGGATGTGTTAGCTGAGTAAAGATTGATTATAAAAATGAGAAATCACTTTGTAACCAATTTTAGGGGAAAAAAACTGGAAGGAATAATGTCTGCAACTCTCAATGACCATTCACTGTGCATGTGTGTATGTCTAGTAGAAGTGTGTATAAAATATGTGTCAAATTTGTGTTTGTAGAATCTACTGAGAGATTGTAAGAGGTTCCTGCCGGATATCTGAGTGGACCTGCTGACTAGTTTTAAGTTTCATACTATGTGCAGGAATCCATTTTGGAAGTGTGAATGAAAGTCATCAAAATATAGGACATATTAATAATCCTGAGAACAGATAAGACTTCCAAAGGATGTAAAGGTAGAGCACAGTTCAAATGCTAAACCGTGACAAATTTCAGACTTTAGAGATTGAGAAAATAAATAATTGAATTGTCATAAAGTAACATAAAAATTATTATGAAGAACTCATGAACATGTTTGCCATTCTTCCCGAAGTCTCACGAAAGTATTACCTTTCTAAAATAAAGCTCAGCTCTTTGTTGAAATCTTTTAGAATTTTTTTAAAAATTTAATTGAAAATATTTATTTTTTAGGCTATGTTGTTTAGATATATTCTACGTTATGGAATGATTAATACCATGAACATATTCATCACCTCACATACTTATAAGTTTATCTTCAGTGGTAGCATTTAAAATTTATTACCACTGTGTGCAGTGGTACATACCTATACACTCAGCTACTCAGGAGCCTGAGGCAAGAGGATTACAAGTTCAAGGCCACCTAGTGTAATTTAGTGAGACTCTGACTTAAAAAATAAAACAGGGGCTGGAATATTGTTCAGTGGGAGCATGCCTGTATGTTTGATGTTCAGTACTGCCTACTAAAATCATTCTCTTAGAAATTTGGAAGTATACATTATCACTTACTATAATCACCAAATTCTGATATAGAAAGAGAATAATACTAGGATTGTCACTGACTAACCATATCACCCCACCATTACATGAATACCACTTAAAATGTATCACAGTTTCCTCATTTTCTCCATTTCATTGCCTCTAGTTCAATTTTCACATAGCTATCAGAATAACTTCTCTGAAATATAATTATCTATTTACCTAAAATGATCAATGGGCCCCTCTTGACTCGAGAAGGTTGAACTTCTCATCATAGTACCGAACACCTTCTGTCTTTCTCCCACCACCCGCAGCAATATTATTCATCACTTCCCTACTTGTAGCTGCAGCTACGTAGTATTTTCCCTGAAACTTGATTCTTATTCATCAGCGGACTTGAATCCATGGTGCACCCCAACCTGGGACACTCTTTCCACTTATGTGTGTTGGCATTTCTGACATCGTTTAGGTAGTCCTCTCTGAGCTCTCTACTCAGGTTAGATACCTTTTGAACACTCTTCCTGAGTAATAAACTAGGAAATGTACCCAGAAGAGTGGACTTCTAAACTCTTGAGTTCCTCAGGGCACATCTGGCAAAGTCTGGAGACTTTTCTGGGTGTCACAATTGAGAAGGTGATGCTATCATCTAAATTTCAATGTTTTCCTCCAAATTACTAGTAAAAGCAAGTTTTATTTTCACAAAATTTCAGATGCACAGTTAGCTTTATAAATGAATTGTTTTTCCTCATTTCTTTAAATAGTCTTAGGTTTACATTTCTATACACCAGTGGAAACCTTGGCTGTAGTACTTAAGTATAATAATTTTTTTTTCCTTCTACTTGGAGTTAGACTTGATTGTGTTAGTCCATCTGATCTCTCTTTTGATCTGTAATTTTTAAGATTTCTATTGCTTAAAGCACACTTTGTTCCCATTGACTTTCCTTTCAGTAGATCTGAGATAGTTCCCAATTTTTTAAGTTTAAAGCAACATCTCCCAAAATTATTTCTTTTTATTGTCAACCTTAATGAACCCTAATTGACTTAGGGTAATTTCTTGTAACTTAAACTTTCTTTTCATAGTACAGTGTCTAAATATTAACTCTTCCTCCTTAGTTTTTATAGTGCTTTCCCTTTACTATTTGTCCACACAACACTCTGCCAGTTGAGTTTCAGTGTAAAGAGCCTCAGATTCAAGGAACTTTCCTGAACCATCCACCTTTGTCAATTATCAGTTATGCAGAGTGACAGGTCATAAATGTAGCTTGCAGAGTGGGTGGGAACATTGCTAAAAATCAAAGCAAAATAGAAGGAAAGCAACTGTCATTGTTTAACTTTTGAGAAACTCCTCTTGTGATACATGACAATTAAAATAATAATTAGCACCACTGAATGCCACCCACTTAGTCCTTGATCAAACTTCTGACTCAATTAAGATTCTAGATAAAATCAAAATGAGATCAGATGAGGTGCCCCTACAAACCCTATACACTACATTAAGAAGGGAAATGTCTACTTATCTCCCTCCCAGCATGCAGTCCTTAGAACTACACCACAACATGCATTCTCTATTTGCAGGCACTGCTACCCTAGTGCCAGAGTTTCTTTTATTTTCTGTAATGGCATCACATCAAATATACTAAAACGAAAAGGAGTGGAACAAGGCTGGGTAGCTCAGTGGTAGAACTCTTGAGTGGCAAACTGGAGGCCTTGGGTTCAATCCCTATTACTGTAAAAAAGGAAGATAATGATAATCAACTGAAAAATATTTGCAACATAAATAGCATGCATATTTAAGACAGATTTATAAAACAATTACAAATGGCCAATAAGCAACTTCATTTGTATAAAAGGTAAATAATCAGATATCATATGTCCTATCATTTTATCAAACATTAAAATACATATTCATTGTAAACAATGTTAAGATATTCTTCTCACTAATTGGAAGATGTATATTGTTAAGAACATTCTGAAGGACCATTTGGAAATCTTAAATCTCATAGTCTTAAAATGTCTATTTCCCCTTTTACTGGTCACAGAGATATACAAGGACATTAATCAAAATAATTATAAACAATGAATCTGCAAAATGCAATAACTAAGAAAATAATTATTGGATAAATTATGAGAAACTACTGCCAGTAAATAGAAAACTCTTTAAAATGAAATCATTTTTCAACCTATGTTTATTATTTAAGGGAGAAAATGCTTATGTCACAGTTTTATAAAGGAATAAATTTTCTAATTCATAATGCATGCTCAGTGTTAACCCTACTTATTAAAAACTAATAATGGCTCTGTACAATGCTTCTCTAATTAGTGCTTCATTCAGTTCCAGAATATGATATCTGCACCTCTGCATCAGTGACAAAGTTCTTCCTAAGGAATCAAAGTGATCTGGGCTCAGCAACAGGTCTAATTAAATCATCCACATCCTTCATCTTTATCATTTAAATGGAGAGCATAGTTATACCATGACCTGCCAATGACTTAAAATGATCAGAAGAGATCTTTCCAGCATTTTCAGATAATTCAAGATTGGATGAAATACAGAAAAGCATATTTATTCACCTGTATGTAAATGAAAAGGTTATCTTATCATTTTTCCTAAGATATTTATTGTGCTAATCCCATTTATATCACAACTGTCCCCTCATAACTGGGAAAGGCTATTATTTAGTTACACTATTTGATAAAATACTAGTAATATTAAGAAGAAAGTACAACTGAACCAAAACTCAATAGAGTAAGATGGCTGTGTATCTTTAAAAACTCACATGGAGAACAAGATATTATTTATTACTTTCCTGAGTTATAACTCTAAAACACAGTAAAATAGCTGAATAACATCAAATCAAGAAATTTGACCTTCATGTCCTCTCTCACAAGACATAATCCATAATAGACTTTGCTCTTGAAGAAATGGACAGCCTGAAAGTCTAACAAGCTCTTGACCTGCACTGCCCCTTCCTGCATTTTCATGAGAGGGTGATGTAATTCATTATTTCCACTGCTATGTTCAGAGCTCTGGGCAGAGTCTTTGCTATTCATTTATTCAATCTAGAGTAATCTGTGCTTAATAGGGTGCTGGAGCATGTCAGAATGAACAATTAAGTATGATTGTTGTCATTGACAACCAGCAGTTACTGCTAAAAATGTCCCAGGCAAGAATGTGAACATTGAAGTGTTTACTTTAAATAAAGGAGAAGTTTAAATGAAGCAAGTCTACCAGATAATGACAATTAAATTCTACCATTCAAATAGTAAATTTCTCCTTGAGAATAATAGAAATATTAGCAGAATTTATTTCCTTTTGGCTTTTCTTACTTGCTGGTACAGGAAATTAATTCTTTACCTGGCCAGGTTTTGACGGAGGGCGTGATCTGAAATTATTTAGCATGCTTGCTGAAGCAAGATAGGATGGGGTTGGGGAACAATCACTACTGAATTAGGAAAGAAGAGACATGACTTTGAAACCAACTGAAAGGACAAACGATAAACTGTAGTTAACCATAGTGAGAAAAATATTTTGAATAGTCAAATTAAAATGAAATTTGGTGAGGAAAAATGCCTTACAGAAGTGTTCTCCTTTTTCTCCAATATCTGAAATAGGCATAATATTCGTCAATTCTCACAGCCAGGACCTATTTGTTTCTGAACAAATGCATAGGGGTAAAGGGGAAGATATGTGACCCAGAAACTAGTATATCATTTCACTTCAATGAAATAATTTAAGCGGCTAAAAAATATGTGGTTGCAATTTTTCTATCCCCTACAACGGAACCGCTAATCAAATTTTTCAATATGTAAATGAAAATATTTCAAAACAGAAATTTCTCAAGTTTGACATGCAAGCAGTGTCCCGGAGGAATTCTTATAGGATGGGTATAAGCACACCTCTCACTGTATCTACAAAAGAAAAAAGAAGCTGCACAGAGACGCTTGAGAATCTGGTCAGGTATCACTGGTACTGCAGAGATGGCCCTGCCGAGCATCAGGCTGGGCGTAAACTTGAGGGCCAAAGAGGGCACAGAGACACCAGCTCAGAGGAAGGACAGGGGAGACAATGGGTCTCCTTGTGACTGCTGTCACAGATCCATAACAAGGTGAGGTACAAGCCAAATCCTCTGGAGTCCTATACGAAGTCATCTTTCAGCAGAATTTAGCTATGCATCTATCATTTTTTCTAGTATTCACTAAAATTAATGGAGCAATAATTTTGAAGGAATGTAATAACTTATTGCTATGAATATAAATTGGTGCAATCAGTATGAAAATCAGTATTGATATTCCCTAAAAGCCTGACACTAGAAATTCCATTTGACCCAGCTCTTCCCCTCCTAGGTATCTGCCCCAAAGAGTTAAAGACATCATATTACAGTTAGACACACTTACCTATGTTTATAGTAGCACAGTTCGTAATAGGTAAATCTTGGAATTGGCCCATATGTCCATTAACAAATGAACAAATGAAGGAAACACAATATTTGCACACAATATGGCTACTCTGCCGTGAAGAAATATAAACTCAAGAAATATGTGAGAAAATGGATGCACTTTGAGACCACAATATTAAGTAAAATAAATTAGAAACAGAAGCTTAAATATAACATACAGGTTTCTCCTATGTGAGAACTCAAAACACAAATACAGAGTTAAACACAAGATAGGTAAAAGGAAATAGGGAGAAAAATGTTCCTGAAATGGGAAGGTGATCAAGAGATGGAGGAAAGGGTAGAAAGGGTAAGGAAATGGGTTGAAACAAGCCTTAAGATGAATGATGTGTGTGTACCAACTCCACACAAGAATGTAAACATTATATACTGTAAACATGGACAGATTAAATAAAATTTAAAAATTAACAAAAAAAAATTGGTAGACAAGTAGAACTTTCCCACATCTGTAATTTCTCTGTAATTTCTCCATGCTGAAGGAACTGATGGTGGCATTTTTAATCTGAAAGTAGTCTTCAAAAGCAAAGTAATAGTATGCCTTATCATTCACATGCACACACACAATCTCTTATTCATTTAAGTTATATTTATGAGCACTTTTTGAAGATCAGGAACTTGGAGAATGGATTTGGAGGAAAAGGCTGAATAACCTTTACCAGAGTGAGGGATGCTTTTTGCTAATTACAGTCATACTTGATTTGGTACTGGATGCCTTTGACAAAAGTTTGGTCCAGGTTTTGTTTGTTTGTACTCCATCAGCAAACTAGAACTTGTAGGTGTGGACTGCCTCTTGACTGGCTAGAATTTCCTTTATTTGGTTGTCTTTGCATCTCCCAGAACTGATTTCCAACAATTCTAGAGGGAACCCTGTACACATACTTACAGGCAGTACCTACAATTATTATACATTTCCAACATTTTCTGGATAAAAGAACTTGAGACTTAAATTCAAGTTCACTATATTTTAATAGCCACTCTATGTAAATCAGGGCCTTAAAGTCTTCCCTTGATTTTCTGACAGTAGCCACACCTAGAGGTTGTAGAAAGTGATTAATGATTAGCCTTTGAGATCATCTCACTCCCTGTGCTTTAACCAATAACAACATTTTCATGTACCTTTTTATTTTAAGTAAAGGAGTTGGTTTGGATAGATGTGATAATCATACAATAAACCATGCTGTTTCTAGGATAGGGCATATATAATCTCCAGACTTTCTTATGCCCCCTAGCATAACAGGTGAATCTTATAATGGAAAGTGCAGTACAGATGTTTGCATGGTTTGTTCTCCAAATGTCATCAATTCAGACTTGAATATACTTTGCAAACTTAAGGACTAATTTGAGGTTGACCTCTTGAAGAGCAAAGCTCAGTTTGGACTTGAGAAAGCTGGGATCTGTTTTCAACACACCCATTAATGGTGCTTTTTGAAATTTTTTTCAATTTCCAAATAATGTTTCAAAGGTAATTTGGGTTGAAGTTAGGAGTAGTCAAGCACAGCAGTGTTTCCTTTCACGTAGTTTTCTATTCATCCACAAATGCCTTTGGTCTGCAATTTGCCTTTGGAAAGCGAATGCAATGTACTTTAATAAACTGAAAATTCCAGCCTCATGCTGCTCTTTTGGGGGAAATCATGAGGCTCCTATATGAATGGGCAAACAGAGCTGCAACTTGACAAAAGTACTAACATTTGAAAAATTAGAATTATAGTAACTGGATACATCTATTTTTAAGGTCTCCTGTGAAAATAATCTCCTATCACTATTTAACTCAAAAGGTTTTCATGTCTCAGTTCTGGTGCTCCAGGCCTACCGTGCAGTGCCAAATATATATCCAAGGAAGTGGGATAGAGGAGTCCTGGGGAAGCTGAAGGGAACAAACAACAGCCCACACCTGGGGGTCGTGGAAAGTGATTCATGGTAAAGGACATCATATGGCACCTCAGCAGTACTTTGACATCCCCAAAATAACACAGAATAAGGTATGAGACCCTGGCAATGGTGTGAACATTTTTCCTTCCCATCTTTAACTTTTATTAAGAACATTTTCTTAGAACTTTCTTTTAAAAACATACAGATTTTTAGTACATTTTACTACTCAATATTAAAACATTAAGTACTAAAAATATTCTCACCTAAGCACCTCACATTTTTTCCCGCATTATTATTATGTTTTCCTCTAAGAAGTACTAAAATAAGAAATAACACACTCAAAAATAAAAGTGAAACACTTGATACATTGTATTTTAATAGACACTATGTTAATTAAACCTGTGCCTCAGAATCTTCACAAGTAGGAGAGTTTTGGTTAACACGATTGAAAGAAGTCACTTCTCACCCTTTGAAGCTTATTAAAATCTATAAAAGTGACAAACTACCAAGAGGAAAGGTCCATTTTTATCACAGTAACGATGGGTACCCTCTCTATATTTCACATTTTAAGAATATTTGTCAAGTATATTGAGGACAAATGAGGTTGAAGCCTGAAAAGTTGTTAGTAGGCAGGTTTTAGAACTCCCTAAACAGGGAACTTTGAAGACCAAGTATCTTATCCATGCAATAAGCCATTGATGGGTAAGGGGTGAAAGTGAAAAATGGGACATAACCATAAGCAATGCTTTGTGTTAAAACAAGGGGAAATAAAGCAGGAAATATTCCATCTGTTTTCCTCTCCCTCCCTTCTGGTAGAAAAACTGCTGGGAGTGAAGTAG
Organism: Chinchilla lanigera; assembly: GCF_000276665.1. NCBI lineage: Eukaryota > Metazoa > Chordata > Mammalia > Rodentia > Chinchillidae > Chinchilla > Chinchilla lanigera. Next base: position 7,331,277 of record NW_004955459.1, read on the forward strand.
GGAAGAAGAGACATAGGAAGGAGCAGCGATCGCACAATCCCAATGGAAAAAAAAGCCTGCAGGTTTTTTTGTTGTTGTTGTTGTTTTTGTTTTTTGGTTTTTCTCCGGTACCGGGAACCGAACTCATGACCTTGCACTTGCCAGGCAGGCGCTTTGTCACTGAGCTAAATCCCCAGCCCCAAGCCTGCAGTTTTAAAGGGCAATACTGTAGGCACCCAGGCCCCTGAGCTATCTCACCTAAAGAGCCATGTCTGGGACATAAGACAACTCTCAGCTCCACCCCACTCTACAGACTCTCTGTGGATACTTAACTTTCTACAATGTGCCTCTACTCATTCATCTCTTCTATCAAATGTTAACAGAGACTATCTCCTTTCCTTAGACTGGGATTCCATTTTTTTGAGATATTTTTCTTGATATTTTCTGTATTTCTTAAGTTGTTATGCATTAATCAGTCATTTTAAAATAAAAGGTTAAACAGAAAACTAAAGCTATCAACTTTTTCTATCAATATCTCATGAGTGAATGATTTAAGAAAACAGAATTGTTGGTAATAGAAGCTCTTTTTAATCAGAATTTGATAATGTTTAAATCTACTGAATATGCATCATATGTGTATATGTATGTATTTGTGTGTCTGTGTATCTCTGTGTAAACACAAATACACACACACATACATACATAGAAACAGAAACAGATTTCTCTGCCCTTGTGGTGTTTTCAGCCACTGCTGCTAAAAAGAGAGAATCGGTCTGAATTCTTTCTGAGTCTCAAATTCTGATCCCTCTCAGAGCTGTCTCCATTTGGATCAGAAGTCTTCACTAGCAATCACAGAGCGTTCTTAGGTATTACTCTTTCTGTCTGAAGAATCCCCCTTCAAAGTAGTTCCAGTTTACTGGGTTAATTACCTGTTCCCTCAATTGCATCTTAACAATCCCATCTCAAGAGTAGGAGACTTCACCGTCATCACTTAATATCATTTCAAACACAACAGCGAGGAAGAGTATCACCATTCCCCTATGACCAATTTATCTTTCGTAGCTGCCTTCATCTTCTCTTCACTTACAGAATTGTAGAATATTTGAATCTAAGGGAAGAGAATGGTAGAATAGATCAGCATTACTGAGGACTTCTTATGTGGCATGTCATTTTTAAACACTGCATGTTTCTCCTTTCACTTACTACTAAGAGTACCTTAGAGATATACATCATTATACTCATTTTATGGATGAGAATATCAAAATTTGAGTAGTTAAATAATGTATGCATGGAGTCATTACACAGAGTGAGGCTGAGATGCTAGCTATAACCTTGAACTCTTATTGTGCTGCCCCAACGGAGAACATCTAGTCTAACCCTTTTATATGTCAGGATGCTGGGGCAGACACAGCTTTTCTACAAGTGGCCATTGTCAGTTAGGACTGGCATAGAACCAGTCTCTCAAATACTGTCTCAGTGCCTTTTCACTTGCCAGATTGCCTATTCCCACAGCAAGCAGAACTAGGGACAACTGCAAAATTTACTTCATTGGAGAATGGGTGCTATAATGAACCCAGGAGATTCCCCTGGTGCTGCTGTCTCTCCCATCCTACCTCAGACTTCTGCTCTATCTTTCTAGTCTGTGTGTCACCCTTGTCCTTCCAATCTATACAGTTTCCCACATGGAGGCCATGCACAACTACACAGTTTGTTTTGAGGATCTTACCGGCGCCATCCAACAATTGGAAACCAGTGAGAAGTAGCACTTCCTCATAACATAGCTTACAGACAATTACAAAATCAAGCCCTAGGCTAAATTCCGACATATATGCAAGCATTTGCTAGGAAATATTTAGCCTCGACGAAATTCTAGTGTTCTGTTTTGAGGTTCTCAGGTGTTCTCTGTTTTGAGGTTCTGAAAACGCCTGGAAAGTTCTCTAAAAAACAATGTTATAATATTCTCCTTGTGAATTTCATTGAATCCTCTATTGGAATACAGTAATCAATAATCTTTTAAAATAGTACCACCACAAAAATTCATTCACATATCAAATCTTCCATGTCATCTCCAAGGGCATATGGTGAATAGATACCAGATTTATTTTAATACCTATCCTTTAAAAACAGGGTGTGTTTTTGAAACATTTTACCTAATCCACATGTTTGAATATTAAAAGTGTTCCACACATTGCTAACACCCACTACCCTAGTCAACAACTTTTCTGTTATTTTTCCACCTTTCTAAAAAATGAGCATGATTTCTCATACTTTTTGATGAGCAGGGAAGTAGAAATCCAGGGGGTCTTTCATATTCACAGATTCCACATCTATGGATTCCACAAACTATGCATCAAAAACCATTTCTTTTTAAATTCCAGAAAGTTTCAGAACATAGGACTTGAGCTTGCTGCATACCAAACACCACACTGAATTTAGGAAAGCAAAATGGTGGGGAGGTCACCCTGTTGCAGCCTCCCTCTGTGACACAGCTTCAGTCTCCCCAGTGTTCCTGGTGTTAGCACTGTTCACCTCAGATCTCGTCTGTACAATACACAGTTAGGTTATGGCCGTAGCAGCAATATACAGGCTTTTGTTTGGCTTGTCATTGTTCCCTAAACAATTTTCATGGCACCATTTTCTTAGCGCTTACATTGTATTAGGTATTATAAGTAATCTGGTGATGATTTAAAGCATGCAGGAGGACATGTGTACGGGCAAATACTGCCTGATTTCACATAAGGGTCTTGATCATCTAGAGATTTTGGTATCTCTGGGCAGTGGGGAGGGAGCATGACCTTAAGCCAGTTCCTCAGTGGTACTGAGAGACAGCTGTGCTTGTAGTAGCCACCCCTGGATGGTGGTGTTTGGCTTTTTCTCTGTTGTTTTGTTTCTTTTAAAGCTAGCAGATCTCTCTGGTATAAAACTCAAACAAACTAATATATGCATCCTTACGTGGCCCAAATTGAAGTAATTTAAAGTAAATTAGTACTTACACACTGATTCACTGCTTTCCTTCTTTATAGTCAATATTGCTTATTTAACGGCTTCCTGTCTACCTTGTTTCTAGGATAGACTTTTAGCCTGACCTGCAGTAAAAGTGTGTTCTCCACATCCTGCATGTTCCTACTTGCCCCCAGCCTAAAGCCTGTGGGTCTAGGATCATAGTTCTGAAGACTTTCTGGATTTGCTTGGTCTTACATTCTCTCAATCTCTGTTGTTCACAAGCCCCAGGAACTCATACTATATATCCCAGGGGTATGTATTGTTCTGTAAGAATGGGAAAATAGACTTCAGTTAGATCTCTAACACTCCAGTGTCTGTCTTGCCAGATGAAAGCCTGCCTTTGGGAAAGGACATTTAGAGGAACACTTAGTTTATCCTTCCCTGGAATGTGGGCTCTGCAAGAGTCCAAATCTGACTTTATAATCACTTCCACATCTGACACACCACTTCCTTTGCACCTTTTTGTAGTGGTGGAACTGGGAGCACTAGAAATTAGCACAAAATTATTGACTATGACTATAACAACAGACTTTGTAAGATACAGGATGGTGATGGTAGATGGCTATGAGACTGGCTGAACACCTACTCCATATAGAAAATATTCAGTATTCACAAATGTTTAAACATCAGCACATAAAATTCTTTCTTCAAGATTACTCAGCTCCTAGGATTGAGCTAAAAGACTGGCCAATGAAGGGAATAGGCAAGCAGGGATGGTGTGGAAAGAACCACATTTTGGAAGGGGCAGACGTACTAGAGTAAAGTGGCTCGTCCTCCACCCATGAAGCCTAATTTGCAACACATTTAAATTTTCATAAGATGCACATTGTGTTAGTTTTTAATATAAAATATCAATATTCTAGAAATGTTTTCAATGATTTTAACTTAATAATGTAGTGCAAAGATAGTATTGCTGTTTGCCTTTGTCCTTTAGCCTGAGCAGAGTGTTGGAATTTTTAGTGAATTGTATTTGATTGTCGTGTTGAGACATCCTAGACACTAGGACAAATCTACGAACTGCTTGATGTACACAGTAAAGTATTTCACATGTCATACAGTGAAAACATCAAATCCTTTAGTAGTCACTAAGAAGATATTCTATGGAAGTCAAAACAAAAGGCATTTTGCTTATGTTCTCTAATTTCATCTTCTCTCAGATTCACTTCCCCATCGAGGGGACACAACACTTGGCACCCACAGTTTGAAGGCAGAGGGAGTTCTTCTGGCTCCTGCTTTCAGTCTGTAGTTGGCCAACTCCAAAGTAGGAATGGCATGGTGACTGAGAGCTGTTCATAGTATAGCAGCCAGGATGCAGAGATGGAAAAGAGGAACCAGATTTGCCCTTTCAGGTGGTGCCCCAGAGACCCACCCAACTCCAATCAGCCTCTACCGCCTAACAGCATCTGAGCTACAGTGCCCCCATTATCCAAGCATCTTTCACACACATGAGGCTGTTGGGGAACAATTTAGATCCACAACCTGACATGCCATCTCTGCCCCCAAAACACTCGTTTCAATCTACTCAAAATAAATTTTGTTCATCTCTAAGAGTTGTCAAAGTTTCAACATTTTCAACATTTCTCAAAAGTCCAAGTCCAAAGTCTCACCTGAGACTCAGGATAAACTCTTATCTGTGAGCCCTTGTTAAAATAACAGAATAAAGTTACATACTTTCAACATAGGATAGAGTATGTCATGGGATAAATTTCCCTATATTAAAGGGGAGATGTGGGGGATAGAAAGGAATGGGACCAAAATGAGACTGAAACACATCAGGGCACACATATATCTTGTAGATCTATGTCCAGCACCTAGAGTGTCCCAGCTACTGAACCAGATCAAGGATGACAGTTGGGAATGCCATTTACATTTTGTTCTTTTGATTGAAGCCTTTCAATTCACACTTGGAACCATAATAAATGCTATTTGACTTACTTGCTTACTTTAATGGGGGTCTATTAAAATGTTTAAATGTGTCCCAAAGACATTGAGGATTCTTAAGTTTCAGTGACTAAAAAAAAAAAAATACAATGAATTTTGCCTTATAGTTGATGATATGACCAGCATTCCAGCTCCAGGGCAAAAGACAACATTGAAAAGTGAAAAAAATGCCAGTGCTGGAAGCACAGTACTGAATTATCAGTGGTTTAATTTCAGGCATCTTTGGGAAACATTTCCTAAATATATAAACTGTTACTGTGGGCTGGTCATGGGAGGTTTTCTGGGGTCTGATTATAATGTTCTCTTACTGGTGAAATAGAGAAGATCACATAATAAGAGTTTTTGTTGTTTTCAAGGAAAATTGATCATGTTGTATGACTCCATAAAGAACGAATTTACTTATGAACCAGAGGAACTGGGCTCTAACTCAAATTCTTTTCACTAGTAAGCAGTTTTCTATGTTAAATTACAATGGATTAAATATCCATAATAGCTACATTGGTTAAAACAGTGTGTACAATTTGCCTGATAATTTGCATGGATCACAATATTAACCTTTTTAAACTTTTATTAGTATATTATTTTATTCATTGTGGAGAATTTGTGAACATAAATAACACATTTCAATTATTTTTTTCCATTTCCCCTCCACCCACTTTTTGTCAGCATTAAATTCATTTCCTATCTTATAAGTCCTTAAGAAGTTAACCATACACACAGATTAAAAATCAGATTTAGTAGGTCAAAAGCATGAAGCACATTAAACAATCAACCTGCACTCTTAGATACATTATTCATGCTAGAATTACAAAACTGTTTTTTCTCTTTTTCCTATTATCTATTATTATACTGCACTTCATTTATATTAAATTTCTTGTGTAAGGAAAACTATGCAATATTTTAACTTATGAGTTTGATTTACTTCTCTTAACATTAAGGTCTTAAAGTGCATCCATTTTCCTAAAAATAACTCATTTATCCTTCTTTACAGCAAAGGAGTACTCCATTGTATATAAACATCACATTTTTATCCATTCATCTGTTCATAAATATATAGGCAGTTTCTAAGGTTTAGTTATTATGAATTGTACTGCTATAAACATGGGTAAGAATGTATCACTGAAATATGATGTCATTACATCTTTTGGAAAAATATGTAAAAGAGGAGTAACTGGATCAAAAGGAATTTCTATTTTTAATTTTCTGCATAATCTCCATACTGACTTCCATTGTTGTTTTACCAGTTTATAGCTATAATTTTAATTTTAATTGCAAAAATTTTTCTATTTTGTAAGAGTTTTATTTACTGGTCTAGTCTTATGTAAATCCTAAACTGTAAACCTATAGATTCTTTTCCCAAATAGTCAACTAGTCATTAAAATATATTTCAAATTTTCATATGATTTTACTTCTTCCATCACCTACCCAGAGTTAGTTTCATTTCCACTAAAATTGCTTTTCCTTTGGCTGTCTCTTCACTTTGTTGGTAGCTTCTCTTGCTGTGCAAAAGCTTTTTAATAAGATGAGATTCCAGTTGTTGATGCTTTGTGATAGTTCCTGTGTGATCTAGGTTTTACTTACAAAGTCTTTGCCTACAACAATATCTTCAAGGGTTTTACCTATTCTATCTTCCAACAGATTTAATGTTTCTCTTTTAATATTAGATCTTTGATCCATTTTGAATTTAGTTTAGTGCGTGGTTAAAAATATGGGTTGAAGTTTAGTCTTTGGCGTGTGCAGATCAGTTTTTCTAGCACTATTTATTAAAGAGACTTTCTTCCAGTGAATGTGTTTGGCACCTTTGTCAAAGATAAGGTGGCTGAGCATGTAAAGAGTTGTTTTTAAATCTTCTAATCTGTTCCATTGATCTTTGAGTCTGTCATTTTGTCAATGCCACACTGTTGTTGTTGTTGTTGTTGTTGTTGTTGTTATCATCATAGCATTATAGTATAATTCCAAGTCAGGGATTGTGATGCTTCCTGCTTTGCCTTTGTTGACCAGAATTTCCTTCACTATGCAAGGTCTCTTCAGATTCTAAATGAATTTTAGGATTGTTTTCTCTAATTCAGTGAGATATGTCATGGGAATTTTGATTGAAATTGCATTGTATCTGTGAATAGCTTTGGAAATATGGCCTCTTTCACTATATTCCTTCCTTCTACCTAAGAGCAAGGGGTATCTTTCCATTTTCTGATATCCCCTTCAATCACCTTTTGAACAGTACTGTGGTTTTCAATGCAGAGGTCTTTTATATCCTTCATTAGACTGATTCCTATGTATTTCTTTTTTGGGGGGAATGCTACTGAAAAGAGTATTATTTCCTTAATTTCTCTCTCAGTGAGTTTGTTTTTCATGTACAGGAATGCTATTGATTTTTTAATGTTGACCTTATATCCAGGTGCACCACTGAATTTGTTTATTAAATCTAACAGCTTCTTAATGGAGTTTTTTGGGGTCTTCTATGTAGAATATCATGTCATTTGCAAATAATGATAAATTAACTTCTTCCTTCCTAACTTTATTCTTTTCATTTCTTTTTCTTTTGTCTAACCACTCTGGCTATAGTTTCTAGGACTATGTTCAATAAAGGTGGAGATAGTAGAAATCTTTGTTTTGTTCCTTACTTTAGAGAGCAAGCTTACAGTAATCCAGAAGTTTTTGTCTAATTAGTATGAGGTTGGCTGTTGGTTTGTCATAGGTGGTTTATCAGATTGAGTTAAAGACCATGTGGGCCAATATTCTTTAGGGTTTTTACCATGAATGACTGTGAGGTTTGATCAAAAGCTTTTTTTGTATTTATTGAGATGATCATGTTTTTTGTCCTTGGCTCTGTTAATATGTTGTATTACATTTATTGATTTAAATATTTTCAAACACCCCTACATCCCTGGGATGAATACCACTTTGTCATGGTGTTTAATCTTCTTGATGATTTCCTGAATTCTGTTTGCCGCCATCTTATTGAGGATATTTGCAGGTATGTTCATTAGGGAGATTGGCCTGTAATTCTCTTTCTTAGTAGGTCCTTCTCCCTTCTTGGCATCAGGGTAATGCTTGCTTCCAGTAATAAATTTGGGAGTATTGCTTCCCTTTCAATTTCATGAAAGAGTTTGAGAAGTAGTGGTGTTAGATCTCCTATAAATTTCTTGTACAATTCAAGAAATTAAATCCATCAGGGCCTGTGTTTTTCTTTGTTAGTAGGGTTTTAATTGTCTTTGCTTTCATTGATTAATATTTGTTTATTTAAGATTTTTATATCTTCTTGAATCAGGTTTGGTAATGGATATGTATCTAGGAATCTGTGCATTTCTTCTGCACTTTCTATCTTATTAGAATACAAGTTTTCAAAGTAGATATGGATGATCTTCTGGATTTCTGTAAGGTCATGTGATTTCTCACATTTCATTCCTCATTATATGGATTTGATTCTCTTCTTTCCTTTTTGATAAGGTTGAGATAAGTGTTTGTCAAGTTTATTTAATCTTTCAAAGAACCAACTCTTCAATTCATTGATTGTTTGTATTTTTTTTAATTCTCCAAGGTGTTATTTTCTGCTCTGAAATTTATAATTTTCTTCCTCATATGAGCTTTTGTTTTAGCCTGCTCTTCTTTTTCTGGAAGTTTAAGATTCACCATGAAGTTGTTTATTTGTGCTTAGTGTGTTTTCTTGATATGGACATTCACTGCTGTAAATTTCCCTCTTAGAACTGCTTTCATTGTGTTCTGCAAGTTCCAGTATGTTATACTGTCATTATAATTCAATTATAGAAAGTAATTTCTATTTTAATTTTGTCTGTGACCCATTGGTTGTTCAGGAAGGTGTAATTTAATTACCATGTGTTTATGAAGTTCTTGTGGTTTCTTTTGCCATTGACTTCCAATTTCATTGCACTATGACCTGATAATATGCAGGGGATAATTTCAATTGCTTTGCATTTACATAAATATGTTCTATGACTTAGTATGTGGTCTGTTTTGAAGAACATCCCATTTGCCAATGAGAAGAATGTGTGTTCTGTAATTCTGTTGTCTGTGCCCTGTCCTCAGTTGGGCATGGCTCAAGGAAACCAGAATTCAGAGAAATTAGAACAGATGTTTCTCAAGTAAGATGGAGTTTGTCAGCTGAAAATACCCATTATCAGTTGAAAATATCTGACAGCAAAAATACATGGAATACACTTATTCGCTGAATATCTGAGCTCAGCAATACTCCATACTGTATGTCGCATGTCAATTATTTCTCCAGTGATCTCAGAGTGGACTAAGTCCTATAGTCACAGGACTGTTGACCAACGTCATGAAAGAGGAGCAGTCCAAATATTACTAGCTGGGAAAATATCCAAATTTAAAATTACGAGTATGATTTCTAATGAGTGATTACCACTTTCACATCAATCATTATAATGTGGAAAAATTCTAATTTGTGTACTATCTGTATAAAAACAAAATTAACTTTCATATTTTATTACCATTTCTCATTTATGGCAATAACTTTGCAGGTAAAAACAACTTGGTATTATTACCTGTTTATGCAGTGGCACAAGCTTGGAGGGCTGGAGAACACACCCTGTAAATATGAAGCCTGACATCATCACAGTACATGATAGCCCATATTTGTTGAAATAAGAAAATCCCCCCCAAAAAAAAACAGATGATTTTGATGAGTATAAGCTTCAAAACAGAAGTGGTAAAGTCCCACTGGGTTCTGTACTGACCTGATTAGATCTAGGACACTGTGCCCTGTCCTGATAAGGATTTTGGCTAGCCCACAGCATGCTTAGGAAAACCCACTACAGTGCCAGGGCCAGGATGCTGCACTACATAAGGACCTAAGATACTTGGTCTCAGGGCTTGGATACCTGTTTAAAGTATGAAGTATTTTGTAGATGAGAAAGGATGTTTTTCCCTGTTGCTCCAAGGATCATGGCTGTAATCAATGTCTAGATTCATAGGGAAAATAAATGCAGTTAATCTACTAGAAAAAAATTTTAACTGTGTGACAGTCCTACAGTGGAATGCATTAATTTATGAAGCCATGGCTCTCACACTACAAAATAGTGAAAACATAGCTATATTGGGCCATATTCCTATATATCTTAGCCACAGAAGGTAGGTGTTCCATAAGTCATAGGAAAACATCTGGAAATGGCTCTAGTACTGGAAAGGGGAGAGTTTGAATGGAAAGAACAGGTGCACACTAAAGATAAAGTCCTTGGGCACTATGTTTAAAAAAAAAATTAAAGAGAAAGAAGGAAAAATGCAGGAAAAGTTAATTTGCTACCTTCCCTTAGCCCAAAAATATGCTGGGAATCTATCATATGTAATGTATATATTTAGCTTAGACAGTGTGAAAGACATTAAATAAATTAGCCAGAATCCAGTAGTCTTCGTTACTTTCTTTCATTGCTGAGACAAAAGACCCAACACCCAAAATTGAGGAAGGAAAGGTTTATTTAGCTCACAGTTTTTGATGGTTTCAGCCTTTAATCATCTGGCTCCAAAGCAAGGTGGTGTGACACAGAAGCAATGGTTCAAGATGGCAGAAGACAGCAAAAGCAACAATAGCACAAAAGGGAAGCAAACCTCTTTTCCTCCCTAATATTTTAGGCAGGTTACCCACCCTAGGGTGGATGTAGCACTCACACCATCTCTGTGCCTTCCCCTTGTACAGGTTCAGGATGTTTACAATGTAAGGACCCTGGACCCCCGTGGAGTCACTTAGTTAAACTTTTAAATTTCTCAGATTGACACAATGAACAGCCTCCCAGAGTGGTTAGGGTGTGTCCTTTACAGGCCAGGATGTAGAACTGCTGTGTTACTTAGTTAAGCTTCTAGACTTCTCAACTTGACACAATGTATCAAATATTGCACCAGTTTTACCAAGATTTAAACTCAGCACACAAAAAAAAATTGATAATAAGCAATGACGTTATCGTTAAGCAAGTAACATAGATGTACTACATTGTTATGGCTGACACACTGTGTCAACTTGGG
>NW_004955459.1:7344778-7345875 GCF_000276665.1 Chinchilla lanigera
GGAAGCCACAATACTAGTGACAAAGCTATCTGCCATAAGAAATCTACAAGCATCAACACAGAAGCCAAAATAAAACAAAAAGTAGAACATGACAAGATGATGAGTTAATGTGCAACCCAAGACCTCTGGACCACCCAGGACAAATCCAGAGTAAAATGAGATAGGAGAAATTGGAAGATACCATGAAAACTGTCTGAAATCATAGATTCAAAAGTTAAAAAATAATGCATGAGGCTATAGAAAAATTATCTCTCAGAAAAAAAAGAAATGATGATCAAAATGAAAGACATTAGAGCAGATACAGATTTAAAAAATAAAGGAGTTCAGGAAAATGATGGAAACTGTGAATACCCAACATAGAAAAGAAAAGGAATCCATGAAACATCCAAACAGAGTTCAGGACATTAAAAACTCTTTTAAAAATGTATGCAATCAATTGAATGAAGGTAAGGATAGAATATCAGATTGACAAAACAAGATTGTGACTAGTGACTACAAAAAGAAATATCTTAAAAATAGTAAAGGACCACAAAAAATCAATCCAACAACTACAAGATGAAGCAGAGTAGTGTAAAATTGATTAGAGTCAAACAGAAAACTGGAGAGAGTGCAAATGTCACAGAAGTAATGGCAGAAAAAAAATTTCACAGAAGTAATGGCAGAAAACTTCCTAAACATGGATAAAGAAATTAACATACAAATAAGTAAAGCATATAGAACTCCAAATAACCTTGGCTAACATAAATCTACACCAAAGCATATAGGAATCAAAATTCCAGAAATTCAGCACTAAAATAGAATATTAAAACTGGTTACAGAAGAATAAATTACCTATAAAAGAACGTTCATCAGAATCACAGCAGACTTCACAAAACAAACTCATAAATCAAGGACAGCTTAAAGTGAGATATTTCAAACCCTAAAAAAAAAAAAAAAACTCAACCCAGAATAACATACCCAGCAAAACTATATTTCAAAATTAATGGAGAAATAAGATACATCCATAAGAAATAACAGCTGAAGCTGGGTGTGGTGGTGTGTGCCTGTAATCCCAGCACTTTGGGGGTTGAGGCAGGAGGATCATTGAGAGGTCAAGG
>NW_004955459.1:7345975-7348796 GCF_000276665.1 Chinchilla lanigera
AAAAGGGAAGCAAACCTCTTTTCCTCCCTAATATTTTAGGCAGGTTACCCACCCTAGGGTGGATGTAGCACTCACACCATCTCTGTGCCTTCCCCTTGTACAGGTTCAGGATGTTTACAGTGTAAGGACCCTGGACCCCTGTAGAGTCACTTAGTTAAACTTTTAAATTTCTCAGATTGACACAATGAACAGCCTCCCAGAGTGGTTAGGGCATGTCCTTTACAGGCCAGGATGTAGAACTGCTGTGTTACTTAGTTAAGCTTCTAGACTTCTCAACTTGACACAGTGTATCAAATATTGCACCAGTTTTACCAAGATTTAAACTCAGCACACAAAAAAAATTGATAATAAGCAATGACGTTATCGTTAAGCAAGTAACATAGATGTACTACATTGTTATGGCTGACACACTGTGTCAACTTGGGGAGTCTAGAAGTTTGGCTAAGTGACTCAGCAGTTCTGCATCTTGGGGCAAAAAGGACATGCCCTTACACTTCTGGGATGTTGTTTATTATGTCAATTTAAAAAGTTTAAAAGGTTAACTATGTGTCTCAGCAATGAGTCAAGGTGCTTACTTTGTATTCATCATGAGCATGTGCAAGAGAAAGGCATGCAGAAGGTGTGGGTATGGATGACCACCTTCACCCTCCAGAGCGGGTAGGCTGCATTGAAAAAGGAAATTAAAAAAGGACTGGCTGCTGCTGGTCCATCAGAGGCACTCCAGTCTTCGCCTTCAGCTTGGTCATCTCCTGGCTTCTAGTGCAGACTGTTTGGCTTCCCCCTAGGACTCTTCAGGCTTCTGGTGTTGGCTCTCCAGTCTTCATCATAGACTCTTCAGCATTCCTTCACAGACCCATCAGCCTCCTGATACGGACTTGCATGGACACTGCTGTGAGCTCCAGACCTGGGGCTGGGTTCTTCAATCTCCAGCGTGCAGATACCCTCTGCTTGCTTCCTCGTCCAACTCTGTGGCTGACCATCATAAGTCAAACTTAAAATTTCTTATACATTTGTATATCTTGTTTTATATCTGTTTTCCTAGTAAATGACTGTTACACACATGTAAGGTTTTCTGAGAATTAGACTTTAAATAAAATTGGACAAATCACCACTTGCTGGGAAAAAAATGAAAAAATAATTCAGAATTTCAAAATTAATTACTTTTTACCTGCAAGAAGACAATTCTAGGTCAAAGTTGTTTGAATCAGAGAAAAGAGAAAGAAAAATTTTAGAAAAAGTGTTTTGTTGTTTCATTCCTCACATTATAAACAACATTCAACTTCAGTTTTGGGTTGAAAACTCAAGAATAATTTTGAAATTTTTCCAAATATTTCCTCATTAATGATTAGCTTTATTTAATCTAATTAAGACAAGTTTATTGAAAACATGTCAGAAAGAATAAAATAACCAAAAACATTTTTTCAAAACCGTAACATCCAGCAGCGCAGCGTGATGCATGCTGCAGGTGGGAAAAGGAGACCAATGTGGTGTACAACACAGGCAAGACCAAGCAGCATGGACAAAGCCAAAACAGCAGTGTGAATACAAGCCAGCAGCTGGTGAGTGAGCAGAACTGGCACTGTGTTCCAGCACAAAGAAAAGTGGAACAGATGTGGGCTAGTGGGGCTGAAATTTTATTTCAAATGGCTTGGGGCAAACTCCAACAGCAGAAAAGACCAGGGTCAGTTCACTGCCAATATCCCGCAGTGGAATGAGGAAAAAGCCATCCAGTCACAGTGGACTGCCAGCAGGTGGGAAGCAGACTAGTAGGAATTCTGCTAATAGGTAGGGGCTGGGACCACCTAGAATCTACTCCACTGGCCACCAAATGCAATGTTAGTCCTAAATACAAAGGACTGGAAGCATCCCCTGATTTGAGACCAACAGAGCAGCCTCAGCCCAGAGCCATAAGCAGGGAAGAAGCCTTGGCATACAGCAAGACAATGGCAGGCCTCGTTCCCAAAGACCACAGTGTAAGGGAAATCAGTGGTGGGGAACAGAGGAAACATCAGGGTCCACAAGAATCCAACTTTACACAGGTCTAGGAACACCCCCATGCTTTCCATACCTGAGGTTTCACATCAACTGGGACAGTGGCCTAGAAAAAATCATGGTAAAGAGAACTGAACATCCAGAATGTTCTCAGTTTAAGACCAGTCCCTGCCCACACATCCAGAAGCCAAAATCAGCTCTATACACAATACAAATCCTACTGCAAACTTGGTGGATTTACACAACACATTTCTGGGATCTGACTTAGACACTTCCACAGAACTGTGGACGCCAGAGGTATTTTCCTATTTATCTTTATTTGGCTACCCTTGTTCTGTCTGGTTGGGATTTGTTTGTTTTGTCTTTCGTTTTCATTTTTTCGCTATTTAGGTTTCTTAACTTTCTTTAGTTTCTTCAATTTATTTTCTTTCTCTCTTTCTTCAACTATCTCTCTTGAATTTATATTTTCATGTGCGTGTACATTATCTCTTTTCTTTTTAGTTCACTTCAGTATTCTTTTGCTTTCTCTTAGATGTTTCTTTCCTGTGTTCTCCAGTTTTTGCAAATTTGGGAGAACATCCTTTGCCCTCTAGACTTGCCTCTACTTATCTGTTCTCATTCTTCTGTCTATCTTGTACCCTGTCCCTCTTTAATCTTCTCCACAGAGTAAAATCATTCTACCAAGGAGAAAACCATTGCATGCAAGTTCCTGGTATGTGTTGGATTTTGTTATATAACTGTAAAACTTGCTTCTATAGTTAAAAATTTCAGGTTAATAGTTACCACAGTTTGTCAGTAGCTAGGCTGTGCTTGAAACTATTGTAATTGC
>NW_004955459.1:7351056-7377218 GCF_000276665.1 Chinchilla lanigera
TAAATAATATCCTCCTAAACAACCAATGGGTCAAAGAGGAAACAAAAGTAGAAATTAAACAGTATGTACAACTAAATGATAATGCTGATACCAAATCCCAGAAATTATGGAATGCAATGGAAGCCACATTAAGAAGGAAAATTATTGTAATGCGTTCTCACATCAGGAAAACAGGAGTTCAAATAAGCAACTTATTGTTGAAACTCAAGCTTCTAGAAAAAAGAACAATTCAAACTCAAAGCTTGTATGAGGGAGGAAATTAAAAAGATAATAGCAGAAAGTAATGCAACTGAGACTAAGAAAACAATACAAAGAGTTAGTGAATCAATGAATCAAACAATTGGTTCTTTGAAAGATTAAAATTGGTAAACCAATGCCAATCTCATCAAAAAGAGGAAAGAAAGGAGAGAAATTCATGCCATTAGGAGTTAAAAGGATGAAATCTCAATGAATATTGCAGAAATACAGAAGATCATCAATATCTACTTC
Organism: Chinchilla lanigera; assembly: GCF_000276665.1. NCBI lineage: Eukaryota > Metazoa > Chordata > Mammalia > Rodentia > Chinchillidae > Chinchilla > Chinchilla lanigera. The sequence continues at coordinate 7,351,546 of NW_004955459.1, forward strand.
AAGAACTTGTGCTCTACTAAAATGGAAAAGAGAAGAAATGGACAGAAGCCTAGATACATATGCATTGCCAAAACTAAATCAAGAATATATATAAAATTGTACATACATAACCAAATATCAGTAAATGAAGTTTAAAATGTACCTTTAAAAGTTTAATTTTAATTCAACAAAGAAAATTCCAGGACCTGCTGAATTTTACAAAAAATTGGGAAATTTAAGACCACTAATACTAAAACTATTTAATGAAATTAAAAGGGAAGCAATACTCCCAACATCATTCCTGAAAGAAAATATTGCCCTGATACCAAAATAAAAGTAGGGCGCAATCATGAAAAGAAAATTATAGGCCAATCTTCATATTGAACATAGATGCAAAAATCCTCCATAACATCCTGGCAAACAGAATGCAACAAATTTTCAAGAATATTATACACCATGACCAACTAGGATTCATTTCAGGCATGCAGGGATGTTTCAGTATGTGCAAATCAATAAATGTAATACATCATATTAGCAGAGCCAAAACCAGAAATCACATTATTATCTCAATAGATGCAGAAAGAACACTGAATAAAATCCAACACCCATTCATGAAAAAAACTTTCAGAAAATTGGGAAAGATGGTCTTTGTTTCAATTTGATAAAAGCCATCTATGACAAACCAACAGTCAACATCATACTAAATGGTCAAAAACTGAAACCGTTCACTCTAGAATAAGTAAAAAGACAAGGCTATCTACTATTATCACTCCTATTCAATGCAGTTCTGGAAACATGAAGCAGACCAATTAGATAAAAGAAAGAAATAAAATGAGTAAGGATAGGAAAGGAAGAAGTTAAATTATCATTATTCAGAGCAGACATGATTCTCTACATGGAAAACCCCAAAAACTCAACTGACAGATGGTTAGATTTAATAATCAAATTCAGTAGTGTAGCTAGATACAAATTCAACACTCAAAAATCAATAGCACTTCTGTACACAAACAACAAACTCACTAAGAGAGAAGTTAGGGAAACAATACCTTTCACAATATCATACAAATAAATGAAATACATAGGAGTCAGTCCAATAAAGGAAGTAAAAAATCTGTACATTTAAAACTATAGTACTCTGAAAAAGGAGATTTAACAGGATATCAGAAAATGGACAAATATCCCTTCCTCTGGGGTAGGAAAAACCAACATATTGAAAATGGCAATACTCCTAAAATTGTTATATAGATTTAATGCAATCTCAATCACAATACCAATAGCATATCTCACAGAACTAGAGAAAATATTCCTAAAATTCAGTTTGAACCAGAGAAGACCAGGAATGACAAAAATAATTCTGGCACAAGGCAGAAGGCATCACAATCTCTGACTTGAAATTATACTATAAAGCTACTGTGATATATACATCATGGTATTGGCAAAAAAAAGATCTGAGAATCAATGGAACAGGCTAGAGGATGCAGATTCAACTACAAACACACTAAACCACCTTATCTTTGACAAAGGGCCAAACATGTTCAATGAAAGAAAGCCTCTTTAGCAAGTGATGTTGGAAAATTGGCTTTTTGCATGCCAAAGACTAAGTTTAGTCCCATATCTATCACCATGCACTAAACTAAGATCTAAATGGAGCAAAAATGTAAATATTAAAACAGAAATGCTAAATTTGCTAGAAGAGAGAATAGGAAAAACTCTTGAAGAAATAGGTACAGGCAAAGATTTCAGGAACAAAACTCTGACTGCATGGGAAATAATCAAAAGAATAAACAAGTGAGATATCCTATTACAAGGCTTTTGCATAGCAAAAGAAATCTCCAATAGAGCGAAAGAACACTCCCCAGAATGGGAAAAAAATTTAGCCAGCTGTCCCTCAGACAAAGGACACATATCTAGAACATATAAAGAATGGAAATAAATTAGACACCCAAATATAGTGAGCCCATCCAAAAAGACTTGTGTAAACACTGCAGAAATTCCTCAAAAATCTAGCTTTAGAGGTCCCATTTGACCCAACTACTCCCCTTTTGGATATCTTCCCATAAGAATTAAAAGCATTATACCACTGCAATATATGTGCACCTATGTTTATAACAACACAGTTTCTCATAGCTAAATCTTTGAAACAACCCAAATGTCCATCAGTTGAAGAATGGATAAAAAAGATGTGTTTCTTTTAGTACAATGGAGTACTGCTCAGCCATAAAGAAGGACAAACTTGAGACATTTCTAGTTAAATGGATGTACCTTGAGGTCATGCTCTTAGTGAAATAAATTGGGAACATATGTAAATATCACATTGTCTCCCTGGTGTGAGAAACTGAAGCATAAGTATGAACCAAAATGTACAATAGATATTGTGAAATGGGAGAAGTTGCTCAAAAGAAAGAGGAAATAGTGAGGGGGAAGGAGGAAAGGAAGGAAGGGAAAAGGCAAAAACTATAGAGAAGAATAAAATGGAAACCAAGTTTAGGAAGTAGGCATAGGAAGAGGAGTTGAAGAGAGTGAAGTGTATGCAGAAAAAAGAGGAATCAAAATATATCATATTTAGGTTCAAATTCCCTATCATGGACATGATTATTATGTATATCCAAATTGTACCAATAAATTTCATAAAGAAAAAATCTATAATATCTTTAAATTGGCATGGAAGATACCAACTTTTTAAATATCTACAAAAGTGAAGATCTATCCAGTGGTACCTTCTTTTATGAATTTAGTTTGTTCTATGATTTTGGAAAAAATGACTTTGGTCCTATTTGACAAGTGATGCATTGTTTACCAACAAAAACAAAATTTTGTCAAATACTTCATTTGTAAACCAAATTGTTTGCAAACAAAAGCATCTGTGAAACAAATTACCACTGTATGTTTAATATATGAACATAACATGACTACCAATGAATGATAAGCAATAAATGATATACATTTTATGAGCTAAATTCACATATATAAATACACTTTTTCCTAATGAAAATGTTTAACAATATTAATGATTCATTTCTTTGTGGGATGCACATAATGTATTTTATGTGGAGATATATATATATGTATATATTTACCACTTTAAACATTTATAAATATAATGCTAATGGTGTCAAGTAATTCACACTGTTATGAAATTATAATATATACATTGTAAGCTTTAATTTTTGGAAATTTAACTTTTTTCAAATTTGTTATGGCACAGAATGTCATAACAAATACCCTAATATATGTAGATATAGATATACATATTTTAAATTATCTTGTTATATACGTTCCTTCATTTCTGATACTCTAGGAAACTGTACTTTTATTATATTTTCCTTACATATCTGAAAGGAGAAAATAGTATATTTTCATATTGCATTAATTTACACCTCTTTATCTTCAAGTAACATTGAATAATTCCTGCTATGGTTTATTTCCAAACTATTGCCCCAAACTGTCCCGTTTTAAACATAGGACCTAATGAGAAAATATGGGTCACTGGGGGAATGACCCTGAAATTTATAGTTTAATTCATGGTTGTTCCCTTTCCTCACTGTTTCTTCTCTCTCTTTTTCAACAACCCGACTGCCCGGAGGTTAAAGGGAAATAGATGTAGATGCTAGCAGCTAAAAGTTGGAAGACCAGACAGGATTGAAGAACTATGGTATTTTTTAGTTTTCTTTAATGGTTTGAACAATCTTCCATTCTTACATCTGGTAATCTGAGCAATGTAGTTGAAGATAACAATATGTGATATAACAACGACTCTTAATTCCTATCATTTTACTTTGAAACCCTGTACCACTTTTAATGTGCTTGCTTTGTTTTGTTTGTGTTTGTGATGTTGGCATGCTGCTATTGTTTTTTTCTTCCTTTACTACTCTCTTTCAAATAAAAAAATGAAAAAAAAAACCCAATTGCAGTGTTTCCTATAAGCCGCAGTGATCATTGTTAAAGTGTTCCAAATTTTCTTTCAAATATTTTTATTATAAATACCATGCATATAATTTGATTGTCCTTACATTATTTTCCACTGACATTGTCAGGAATCACCATATTTTTAAGAGTATTTGCATCATTTTAATGAGTATATAGTTTCAGAATTGCTCTATTAGAATTCATTTAACCCAGTTGTTTGTCCAATAGCATAACACAGTAAATGTTGTGATGGATGCCCTACAAAAATATACTGTCAAAGTGTGGTCAGTTTTTGTCATAAGTGTGTGTATTTTTATGACAGCTAAGAATCATACTCTTACAGCAGATTCCACCATTCAGAGCAAGGAACTGAATATAAGAAATTGGAAAAACTTGACATCAACTGAGTGCCAAAGAACATATATTTAAAGTGCTTGAAGTTTTTGCCCAAAAAGCACAAAACAAACACACAGCAAGAACTAAACTTTTCTCTTCAAGGATGAAATTTAACTCAGTTTTGAACTAAAAACTGACAATATGAAAAGCATTAGAAATATGGTATTAGCCAAGTCGTTCATAATTGCAGAGAATTACAAATTTTCAACCCGATTAAACATCTCCTTATTGATAGGCATCTTTTCTTTTACTTTTGCCTCAACTATCGAGTTGAACTAAGTATAACTGTCTCCTCATGGCACACAATTACCATCAGATCATGGAAAACTTCATTCTCTTTCATTGTCTTTTCACACATCCTGCCACTAAATTCTGCTCAATATTCTCACAGGCACAAAATCAAATATGTTTGGTGAATATCCTTGAAAATATATATGTGTGTGTGTGTGTGTGTGTGTGTGTGTGTGTGTGTGTGTGTGATTGCGGCTTTTCAACATGTGCTTCTAGGTTATGCACAAAGTAACAACTTATTATGCTATGGAACCTATGTGTGCATAATACTATAGGTTTAAGTCAGCTTTACACTTTTCTATGTACACCTATGTACCCTATATACACACCCTATATACTGTTGTTAAGGGTTTATTTCAGTGAAGACAGACATCATATTTTACGTATTTAGAGATGAACACATAAAATGGATACAACCAATAACTATCACAAAGAGTGATGGAAAGAACTAGCTTCATCCATGTTCTTTTATGAATGTCATTAGGATACGAATTAGAAAATGGGGTTGCTAGGGGTTGGGGCGTGCAGATGTTTGATGCAACTTCTGCCAGTCGTTCTTTGGATCACCCGTGTCACCTTGCATCCATGCTCACCCCTGCAACCACAACAGCAATTAGTAGAATTCAGACCTCCACTGATGTCTAAAATGTGCCTTCAAGTATTTATAAAGTGATGACTCAGGTTAATATTGGTGAAGTTGAATATTTGTCATATACTTCTAAATTTTTAGTTTTGTACTTAGGATTTCCCTGTGTTTTTGTTGATTACTAAAAGTTATATTGAAGATATTAATACTTAATTGGTTTTAGTTGTCATAAATGCCTCTTTCCAATTTTCTCTGTTTCCTAACATCATCTGTACTTTCCTCTTATGATGAAATGCTTATTTTTCTGTGTAAGAAAAAAATCTTTTATATTCCTTACAGTTTTCAGTTTGGGGAACTGGGGTAATCTCCTATTCCCTTACTCTCAAACCAATCCTCAGTGATACTCTCTTACATTTTATTCCTTCACCATTGCAGTTTAAGTTCTGTAAGCACTCTATATTTCACATTTATATACTAGATAAGAAAAATCAAACTTCATTGTTTTCCATTAAATGTTTTTAATTCTTCATATTTTCCCTGCTGCGTTGCCATGTTAGTTCTGCCATATACTGTCTTAATTACTTTCCTTGTTACTGAGACAAAATACCTGACACCCAACATTAAAGGAGAAAAGGTTTATTTGGTTCACAGTTTGTAGAGGTGGCAGCTCATAGTTGACTGGCTCCAAGGCAAGGCACCGTGCCAGAGGGGAACAACAGAGGAGAAATAGTTCATGATCAGCAGGCAGATGAGAACACATTAGTTCTCTTTCTGTCCCTTATATTTTATGCAGACTACCTGCCCTAAAGTGGGTGTAGCACTCACACTATTAATCCTAGCCAGAACTATGCCAAACCAGTCAGCTGACTGGTTTAGTAATCACACACCCTTGATCTCAGCACCACACACTCTAGATCAAACCACCTCTGAAAAGCCTCCCTCCATAACTGTGTGAGGTTTTAGGGGGACATGTAGACACAAGCTTGTATCTAGATGTCCCCCCAAAGCCTCATGTAGTCCTACATAGGTAGTTTCAAAAGTGGCTTATTAGCATTGCAAATGTGAATTAAAAATGTGATGCTGGGAGTACAGGTACCCCACCCTGAATGTGGGTGGCACCAATTAATAGCCTTAAAACATGGGTGGAATATGATTGGAAAGAGGGAAGGAAGATTTGCCTCTGCTGCTTGCAGTTTTGCTGTTTCCTGCCTGCTTCCCATGAACTATTTCTCCTCTGTGATGCCACTCTTCCATGAAATCCTGCCTCTTAGCCAGCTGATTATGCACTGAAACTTCTACAAATTGTGACATGAAATAAACATTTCCTTTGTTAACTTTGGGTTTTGGATATTTTTTCCCAGGAATGATAAAAGTAACTAAGAGAATATAACACATCTACAATAAATGTATGATTATACTTCTGAAATTTCTATCCTTTTCAGTCAATTTTGAATCAGTAGTAGTACTGAACACATCCTCCAAAAATAACCCATTAGAAATCTTATGTGAAGTGAAATGAGGATTACCCCAGCTTCCTGAGATGAGCTGGTAAAAGTTTATTTTGTCCTAATTCCTGAAACAAATTTAGTATTTTAATAAATAGAGATCCCTTGAAACGGTAGAATTTGTAAGTCAATTTTCCAGTGAACATTTTATTACTTTAATTCTATTGAATGTCTTATGCTCTTTATTTCATTGATAACTTTTGGCACTTCACGCTTCCACAGAAATTTATCATTTCATCAAAGTTTTCAAATGTATTAGCATATAAAAGCTTGGAATATTCTAACACTTGAAAAAAATCTCTTTGCTGTCTCATTTAATTAAGTAAAATAAAATTTTACTGTGGCTCTTTTCCTTTGCATTTCCATTTGTATTACATTCTGACCAAAGAAATTATTCTACAAGATTCTGAGTTTTATTTTTATTATTTTTCTTGTACATATTTCAGTACATGATTATATTTGTTGTGGGAACTTGGTATGTGTACATAACATATCTCAATTCTTTTGCATCCCTTGCTCTTCCCAACTCTTGCTCCCATTCTCATTTGCAAAAGCTCTAAAAAATAATAATGAGAGGAGGTAGACTGCTGTCTTGGTTTCTGTGAGCCACTCTAGCAAACTATCAGACTTAAAAAATGGGCCATGAGAGTCTCTGATTTGTAACTAAGTCAGATAGAAGCTGTGGGTAACCAAATACGTGCAGTTGGCATCTGAGATGGTGGGAGCTGCCTGGTGGGACTGAGCCCTGGAATTGTGGGGTCTAAACTAACTCTGGGAAGTTAGTGTCACAAATGAGTCAATTTGTAGGGTCCCCCCTTTTGTTGATGTTTGCCAAGACCTGCAGATTCGGTTGGAATGGGAAAACACCTTGTAAATGTAGTGTCAGGAATGTTCTGTATAAGCAGGGAAAGTTTGTTTTTACTTTTAGTTATATATGTTTTCGATAAAGGTAACATTGTCTGACCTGTTAGTTTATAAAATATTTATATTAAATTAGCCAACCAGAGTTGTTAGTTTATCTACTTGTTTTTTGTCAGTTTTAAAACATTCCATTTTTTTTAATTTATCCTCACGTGTATTCCTATTATATCTTCCTGATCTGTTGTACATTATTATGCCTGCTTCTGTTTATTAACTTTGTTTCTATTTTAGTGATACAAAATCTTATGCTACTCTAAATTAAATACATTGAAAGTAACAGTAATCTTCTTGCAGCCATTTTGCTCTTTAAGTATCCAATATAAATCTGATTTTTTACTTTTAAAAGTTTCACAGAATTTCCCCTTGTCAGGTAATCTATCAAAATTTCCCTGAGATACTTTATTCTTTTGTATATCCCACAGTGTCTACAAACCTAATTAACATGAGAGTTTCATCTTAAATTAGTTAAGAGATGTGTTCTGGCATAATTTATTCAAATATTTACTTTTGTCTTACTTTCTTCTGTCACTTATATCTATTATTACTCTTTATTAGTTTATTCCTTCTCCTTCTTTTCAATGTGGTTATTAACCTATCTTTCTTTGATATTCATTTTTCATGCCTTCTAGGAAAAAAAAAATTTCTCCTCTAGTTCACTAAGTTTTCACTGTGAAAACTGTTACCTATGCTTATGTTAATTTTCTTATTTCATTTCCTATCATTTTTCATTCATTATTTTAATTTGATTTTTAAATTTTATTAGCAGGCTTTCTTTTTCTCTCATGTCTAATATTATCCCCCCCAAGTATCATTTTAAATTCTCATTCTCAGTGGTCATCGAATAACCCAAAGTTTATTCAGTTTGGGTCCTTCTTGAATTTTTTACATATCATCTTGGGGCTATCATCTACTTTATCAAATAATATATATCATGGAAGGGAAGGAAAAACTTAGAGGTCAGTTTATGCAGCATTTAGAATCACACACAAGTCTAGACAGGCAAAGTGAGTCTTGGTGGACAAAGACTACACCCCAGGTTATAGATTCACGTCTTGTTTGTCAGTCATCCTTCAGCAACCCTGATTCCCAGGAAACGTGTTTGTCACTCTTCACAGGTTTATATTTTGTCACATAATCTTCTAGCCCTTGGAATTATGTGCTATGTGGTTGGTAAAAGGTTTTCTGGGACCAGTTGTCCTTCATGGGGTTATTGAGATCTGCTTGCCACCAGCCACTCTCCAGGACTGCTCTGTTGATTTCTGCAACATCCTTGAAACCGTGTGGTACCCATGGTCTAAGAACCATCATATTGATAAAAGGGACAGGCAATGGACAGTGCCAGTGTAAAATCATGAGGAGAAAAAGTCACACTGAAAGACGTATGCAAACACATTCTCTGGTCATGCATCAGGATTTTATTTAATTCAGAGCTACAGCTTTTGCTTAATAGTACTCAATCACCTTCCATCTCCATAAAATTTTCTTCCAGGTTCATTTTTTCATATCTCCTTTTCTATCTTTTCTGTGTATCACGTATGTCAGGTTTTACATTACCATACCATATTTCCTGGAAGACAAACTTTGGAGAAATATATTCACTCCTTATATATGATGAATTTTAGGTACAGAGAATTTAAGTAATTTGTTATGCATTACCCAACCAGTGTGCAGACAGAACATGTACTATTATGTCTAACTACAATTCTCATTGTCTCTCCTTGAAATATAAATCATATAAAAAGTAATACACAGGAATCATTTCTAAGAATACCATTTGCTCAGTCAATAAAAAAAATCTTAGTGAAGCTGGGTGATCATTTCAAATTTGCCCAATACATTCAAACACATAGGAGATATTTTCAGCCCTCAAGTTTCATTTCTAGTTGGTAAAATTGAGAAAGGCTGTTGAACAAGCATAAAGAAGATTGTGAGTCTCATTTACAAAGACAACTCATGCAGAATCACATAGATAAACCCATAAGTGGACACTGAGTGTTTATAGTTTAGACTGTTTCCAGAGATGTGCACAGAGCAAATGGAAATCACACATAGCTCTCCACCACTAACAGAATATTAGCTCTTCTTTCAGGTAAATGACTTTCAATGCAACTCCCTGAACAACAGCTCTTGAAACAATATAAAACATTTACTTTTTAATCATCATGCAGTTGCTCGTTATGGGAATAGGTGCACGAGTGCCAAGTCCCAGACTAGTCAAATGGAAAAGACCACCTGGTTTGCAGTTTCTCTAAATCGTCCATGCAAAGTTAAAATAACTACCCAAGATATTGGTTCATTTAGGGCTTTTCTTTTGTTTCTTTGTTTCTTAAATTTCTGTGCATTTTAACTTTGGGGTGAAATATTTATTTGAACAATGAGATTACATTGAGTAAATCTCAGAATTCAAGTGGTACTGAACTTTCTCTTCATAAAGCACTCTAATAGGTGTTTGGGTTCTAAAACAGAGACTCTTCATTGATCCATATGCCAGTCATTCAACAATGCCTCAACTGTAGAGCTCCATTCCAAATATGCATTAGGGGAGTTTGACCAAAGCTTCCTCTCTTAAGCCAAGTCGTGTTATCAACCAGAAAGACAGGATGGTCTGTTATAAGATAAAAGTTATAGTTGAACACAAGGGTCAAAGCAAAGACCACTAATCTACTCACTGTCTTACTAAAGTGAAAATATTGTCACAAAAACGAGTTGTAGAAAGTGTCACATGGAATGACCTGTGTGCTAAATACTTGGCAAGTCATCTTACATTTGAAATGCAACTAAGTTAACAAGAGTCTATGATAGTGTTACCAGAATTTAGCTTCCCCCTCAAAGTATCCCCAACTTTTTCTGAAATGCCAGGATGAAATTACCACTCCGTGTGCAGGAAGTAGGGTATTTACTATTTCTCCTCCAATCTACTAGCCTTGCTGCCATGTCCCTGATTCTCCAGGTGATGAATGGCTCCAGTAATGTCCTGCTGAGAATAAGTCTACTCTGGTGACAACCTCACTTGACTGCTACATTTGTGTTGGGAATGGACCACTATATTTTCCATTTTCCCACCCTTCACTGCAGCATGGTATTTGCCTACTTCCCTAAAGATAACTGACTTCAGCCAGTAGCTCTTTATAATAATTTTTAGAACTCTCCCCATTGGTCTTCTATTCACACCCACTCTTGAGAGACAGATCTGCTCACCATTATTTACTAGTAACCCCATCCTTCATTGTGCTTCAGGGATGGAAATTCAAACCTAACAAAACCTCAGTCTGTTAAAATGATGAGAGATAAAAATTAAAGAAAATCACCATTTATTTGGCATTTATCAAATACAGTAGGTTTGATTCCAAGGAGAAGTGTTTAATAATTTTAAAACCTGTGAAGATTGGGTATTATTGTACCCTCTACCTTTTAAAGGAGGGAAAACAATATCTCAGTAAAGTTCATACGTGCCCAAAGTCATATAATTCTTAAAGTGGTATGCATTCAAGTTTGACCAAGTCCACATTCATTGCCTTTCATATTAACTTGCTTTTCTTCAAATTATAGAAATCATGCTCTACTACTGAAGAAGCAACCTTGGAAATATATCTTTTTGTAAGTCATTTGTATGAAAATAGTACATTCTTCATGTGACTATCTCTCTTTTATGACATGTTCATTTGTATTCCCATTATCTGTGAAAGAATATGTCTAAAAGTATGATGAAAAGTTTATAACTCTATTATAAAGTAGGTCATTACTAACTTTTAAGATTTAATGGTCTTTGAATAAACAATATTTTTATTTTTACAGTGACATCAAATCTATATTGTTAGAAGAAAATAATATGGACTTTCTGATAACTTCCTACATATTAAAATGAGAACTATGACCTATGTAAGCACCAATGATGACTGTTTCAAAGTATTTTATGTAAATCACCCAAGAACTTTGTAAGTTATACAGTGTTTGATCTGCAGACACCTGGATAAAATGAAATGGTAACCTGGATTTATTTCAAGAATATTACATACTCATCTATATTGTGAAAATATAGGAAGTTAATAAATATGAAAACATGCACAGAACATTAAAGTTAGCTATTTTATTATTTCTAATAAAATTATAGTTATGATTTATGTGTAAGCAGATCTGAAATAATACTATTTATCATTTGTTGGCTATCTTTAATGTATTAGGAGCTGGGTTAGATGTTCTGTCTCTGATAACTCACTGCTCTTTTTTCTATCAGTGACTCTAAGAGCTTGGACACCAGGGCTTAAAGAGGTTAATAAGTAATGCACTCAAAGCAACAGGGAGAGAAATTCTGAAGTAAAGAGAATTTGATTTCCGGTCTATCCTCATCTGAAATTCAGAATCATAGCAATAGAAGTTCTACATCAGAGAGGATTTGAACCCAGGCCTGCTAACCTCTGAAGTTCTTTTCCTTTGACAGTTGCCCAGAGCTCCTCATGAGCTGAGAATTGAAGCAGCACTCAAAGCCCCTGTCCTGATCACAGCTTTTATGTCTACGATTTGACCCCCATAATATTCCATCAGTATATCCAGGGGAACTTTACAAAGCAGCACTGCATCTCCCACGCTAAAGAGGTCCTGTGCTTCCATTCACATCTCCCAACATGTACCTGGGGTTGCCCAGGGTCAGTGAAAGGGACAGAATAATGACGGTGTGCTAAACTGAATCACTTTCATATGACCTCCTAGAAATCACCTAGTTCAATGGACAACTTATTTGAGGCAACCTGGCCAAAAGCACAGACCCTACCTCAGAGCAAAGTCCTATATCTTCTGTCACATTATAAGCTTATGTCAGCTCAGAGACAGTGGGAACTCGGGGAACTGTACTGTACTCTGTTCTTTGAAGTGGGGAATCTGCGTGCTGTGGAAGTGAAGAGATGCTTCCGGGTAATTCAGCACAGAGGCAGATTTGGGAATGGCTCATTCATTCACTCAGACCTTGTGCCTTGACTGTGTTTTATGTTCATATTTTTCCATATTAAAATATCAAGAGAGTTCAAGAAGAATATCCATCATCTAAAGTCTTTCCCACTCCTGCCTGTTGTCATGCATCCTATCCCAGAGAGAACACCGTTATAGATTTAGATGTGTGTGTTAATGTATGGTTTCACCACATGTACCTATGTCAGTGGGCTAAAGTGATTTGCGTTTTATTTCGTTTATATTGCATAGTACAGAGCATTATGTTGCATACCATGATATGTTCACTTAAAACAGTATTTTAACGACTTGTATTATTGTATATTTGCATCCACTTTTACTGTTCTATGCTACCAAATTGTATAAGTCTATTAAGTCATTTGCTGACTGTTGGAATTCTTGGTTGTTTTCCCATTTTTTCTTCCTTGTCTCCCTCCCACTCCAGCTTTCTTCCTCATTTTCTGTGTTGCTTATCTGCTTATGTACCCATAATTATGTATCATTTTGTTTTGCTTCTATCTGTAATTTATGAAAACAATAGTTGAGAATGCAATGTTTGATTTCTTGCTTCTATATCTAAGAGTGAGACAAATATTGATTTATAAGGCTGAAATTTTATTTCTTTCACTACTTTATAGTACTCCACTGTATAACTATAAAAATCATTTATTCATTCTATTATTGATAGTTATTCAAGCTGTTTCCATTTTCTGTTATTATGAACCATGGTTACACACACACACACAGTGAGCATTAAGTATCTCTAAAAGTGGGCTGATATTATACATGGAATATTTATGTTCAACTTTGGATCTTCAATAAGTTAAAACAGTGTTTACATTTCTGTACATAACATGTATATATATATATATATATATTAGCATGCACGATAAAATAAAGTTATGTGTTAAAATTTCCACCTTCCAGAATTCTTCAATTTTGTACATGTAGGGGTATGGAAATGCTTCTTTTTATAACTGTAGTTTCCATTCTATCCACTCTATCAAATACTTCACATATATATAATGAATTACATATAATACACTTGTTCATCATTCATGTTTCCATTTAATGCCTATGCATATTTATATTTAGATATCTCCCTTTTTATTTTAAGTATAAAAGAATGAAAACGTATTTAAAAACTCACAGACAGATAAAACAGCATAAAAACAATAAAACCAATACAGAATTTCAGAAAAAGTGATAGGAAGTTAACAACAGTTGTTGTATTATATATTGTTATCTTCAAACTGGACATCTTCTCACAGTAGTTGCTGTATTTTGTATACAAATCCATCTCTAACTTTTTAATGCTATCTAAATTAGTTAAATATCTCAATTTTTCTTATAAATGAGATGGGGAAAATATCATATTTAAATATTATTATGATCTCTTTTCTATATTCCTACAAAAGCTTCCTATTATTTTTGCTTGGAATTTTAGTTCCAATTCTTTATCCTCTAAGCAGTCGTGCGTATTTTCACTGACTTTTTAATCAATTTTAGAAAAATTTATCACATTCTTTGTCAGTATTTCTTGCATCTCTTGTCTTTGCATTCGTTTATATTCCTAGTGAAGTATTCAGCTCTGGTTAGGACTAACAGCAGGTTTTACAATTTATTGGTGAATTGTCTTCAGTTTTGAAAGATTGAAAATATCTGTATTTGTACCATAGCAACTACTGAGCATCCTGTGTAATGACAGTCTGAATTTTCCCTGGTGTGATATTGTGACACCACACATCACAGTGTATCCCAGCAGTGAGTAATCAGAATAAACCACAACCACAACATTGGAGCTGCATGCTGCTGAGCTAAGGCAACTTTCTTGGTTCTCGTATTTTGGGACAATTCAAGGCGTCCTGAAGGAGGAGTGGGCAGGTTAGTAAGGACAGTGCTGAGGACAATCCAAGACTCAGGGTGGAGAAAGTTACCAACTACTAATACATATCAACAAGTACCTTATTATCGGACGAACATTGCACACACAACTTTTACACATCTAGTTCTTTCCCTTTGGCAAGAAATATCTTCGCACCCCTAATGCTCTTTACATCTGGGATATTCTTTGGTGTTACTATGATGTGCATAAGTGAGAGTTGTTTTGCTTGTTTGTTTTAATTTTTCTCAGTGCTCAAAACATATTTTTCATCTGTGCATACATGTCTTTCAGTTCTAAGGCATTCTGAATCACTATTATTCTGAATATTTGTGCTATTTCATCCTTCCCTTCTGGAACTCTTATCAGGTGTGTGTTGGTTCTTCTGAACTGAAACTCTATGTCCCTTAACTTCTTTTCCACTGTTATGTTGTTGTCATACGTAATATTTTCTAGTTAAATGCTGACTACCACTGTCCATAATTGTATTTAACTCTTTCTGTACAGGCAAGATTTTATCCCATATATGAATGATTTTACTATTTTTCTTATTAGAATTTTCAGTTAAATCTTCTTCACCTATTTGATTTCTCACTTGTATTCTTAGAAGTATTTCTTACTCTTTCAGAATTTCATAAATATTTTTTACATTTTTTTTAGAATTACTCCACCTTCAGTTATATTCTTAATTATGTACCAAGCAGCTCTTTTCTCCACATGATAATTCTAATTAGCACAGAAGAGCAAGTGTCAAAATTTTGCAAAGCCAAAAAAATAAACATTCATATATCAATGTTCATTTGAAAACTGGGGAAAGGCAGTCATCATTTTCTTCTAAGGATGAAATGTACAAATTGTGTTCCTAATGACCCTCCAAACATGACCACTCCAGCATATCATCTTGAATCAATAGAATTTGGCTTATAAAATACAGTGTGAATATTGAGCAGTGAGTAAGAGAGAGACTTAAAGCAGATATGGTTATCCCTTGATATCTGGGAGGATAGTTTCCCAGAACCATCATGGTTACCAAACACTACAGAAGCTCAAGTCCCTCATACAAAATACGAAACATGTGGATATGAAAGCCCAAATCCTCCTTGACTGTACCGGTATACACTGCTCATAGGTACAATACAGAAATTTCAGAGGCAAGACTGATTGCTCCTTTAAATGGAAACTCATTCTAACTGCAGAATATATATTATATGGAATTTAAGGTAGTCCCTAAGATTTCTGGCCCTTAGATATACACACTTTCTCTCTGTTATTCAACCAAACATTAATCTAGGCCCTGTTTTGAAGAAGTTCTTTCAGAAATAATTAATACTCCAAATCATTTAACTTTAAGATAGGAACACTGTCTTCTAGCTAATCTGATCCAGTCAGATGAGTTCTCAATAGCCACAAGCTCTTCCTGGCAAAAGAGATTTGAACCATATTAACAAATGTGCTTAATTGCTGGTTTTGAAAAGGGGAATGACCACGTGCCAAGAAGTGGTTTATGTAGATAATAAAAACTGACAAATGTTGCTCTATATAATATACATACAAAAGTTAAGCACCTAGGAGTTAACCTAACCAAGGAAGTGGAAGACCTCTACAATGAAAAATATTGTATGGAGACTGAAGAAGACATCAGAAAATAGAAAGATATCCCCTGACTCTGGACAGGAAGAACCAGTATAGTGAAAATATCCATACTTTCAAAACTGATACACAAATTTCACACAATCCCAATTAAATTATTGATAGCATTCAAGATAAAACTAGAGAAAACAATCCCAAAATTTATATGGAACCAGAAGGGACAGAATAGCACAGGCAAATCTGGGCCACAAGAGCAGAGTATGAAACATCACGATCCCAGATTTCAAATTATATTACAAAGCTACACTGATAAAAAGAGCACGGGACTGGCACAGACCAGAAATGGGGATCAGAGGAACAGAACAGAGGCTACAAAAGCAACCCCATGCACATTCCACTCTACCATCTTTAATAAAAGGGGACAAAAACTTACACAGGAGGAAAGAGCTTCTTTAATGAATTGTACTGGGAAAGTAGCTGTCCACTTGCAGAAGAATTAGTGAATGACTCTAAATTCATAAATCTAACCATGTAATAAGCTAAAATCAAAATAAATTACAGATCTAAATATTAAAACAGAAGCACTTCCTATACTGGAAGATAAAATAGGCAAAACTCTTGAGCAGAGGTGTAGGCAAGGAATTTCTGAACAGACAATTGCATGAGAAATAACACCAAGAATCCACAAATGGAATCATATTGAATTTAAAATGTTCTGCACAACAAAGGAAACAACCAACCAATTGAACAGACAAGCTACATAATGGTAAAAATATTTTTACTGGCTATTCCACAGACAGGACTAATATCTAGACTATATAAAAAATAGATCCTCCAAAATAAAGGACACAATAAAAAATAGAGAACCGCAATGAATAGACACATCTGAGAAGTACATACTGACAATAAATATCTGAAAAAATATTCAACATTGCTGGGTAGCAAATTAAAAGCAGTGCTAATATTTCATCTTATTCTAGAAAGAATGACCATCACCAAGAAATCAAACAATAACAAGTGCTGGACAGGCTATAGGGAAAAAGGAAAAACTTTCTATATTGTTGGTAGAAATGTAAACTCAAACAATTACTATGACAATCAGTATGGTGATTCCTCAAAATATAAAGTAAGATATTCCATTTGACACACCTAGTCCTCTGCTAGGTATTTTCCCAAGAGTTAAGGACATCATATTACAGTGGCACATGCATACCTATGTTTAGAGAAGATAGAATAATAATAGCTAAATCCTGGAAGCAGCCGACATGTCCATAAATAAAGGAATGAGTAAAGATAGTGTGGTACTTATACCTTATAGAAGGATAAGCTTGAATCATTTGTAGGAAAATGGATTCACTTTGAGACCAAAATGTTAAGTGAAATATATCAGACAACCCACCTTAAATATTACTTGATTTCTCTTACATGAAAAGCACAAACTATATATAAAGAGTAAAATAAAAGATAGTAGAAAATGGGGAAATAGATCTTTTACAAAAGGGAACAGGACCCAGATGTGGCAAGAAGGAAATTAAAAGAATTAATATGTGTTAATGCATATGTACCAACTCCCCAGAAGGAATGTAATGATTTTGCACTGAAAAAATGTGCAAAAAAATAAAATCTGAAACAAAAGTCATATTCATGTGTTTCAAGTTGATGGGTGAGGGTGTCTGGAGGTCTGGCCTTTCTGTGGATAAAAGCAATTATAGAATCGGCCCCATTGGTTCCAGAAGAAATAGTAAATGCTGTATAAAGGAAAAAACCTGTCTATGCCCTTTGGCGGTCTGATATTTGAGTCTGAGAAATAAAGTGCCAGTGCATAGATCCACAGGAGAAAAAGGCAGACTTTTATGATAGGCACAAACACAGGTATCACAAGGATGAAACACTAGGACCCAGTAACCTTGTGAGGTTTGGGACCTCACATGCCTGTCTTTATAGGAAAGAGGCAGTACATGGTATTTGGGGAGCTGAATGGGCCTGAAGAACAGACAATAATTTGCTCACTGGGGCTCTGGATGCAGTACTTTCAGTTTTGGTTTGGTTTGGTTTGATTTGTGTTAGTGTGGTTTTTCCTGCAAGAAGCGTTGATATTCTCTGGTTAATGTGGACTCCAATGTCGACAACAACTACGTTTCTTCTGGAGGAATTCCCTCTCATCAATTAAAGGGAACTTCAGGGAAAGCACTCTCCTGTGCTTCTGCACAGGATGAAGACTGAGGGGAGAGAGGGCAGGGGAAGGGAGCCACATGGAAACACAGAGGCCAGTTTTGTAATGCAGCATATCAAGGGACTGTGATGTGCTGTGCCATCTCCTGAGTTCCCAAAACGCAATGTTTTCAGGATAGATGAAGTGTGAAGGGGAAGGCTGAGTGAAGACTCCTACAGAGGTCAGGGCCCTTACTCAGCTCCCCTCAGGGCCCACAGAGGGGTGGTGCTGTAAGGACATATTCCATTTCAGCAGATAAGCTCTGACTGGATTCACCAAAGGCAAATAGATTACATTTCAAGTGTAATTTTGAGAGTTTTGTGTTTTTTAGCAAAAATAAATTAGAAAATTTTATATGTGGTATAATTCTATTTATATGAAATTTCAAAAGCAAGAAAATAGAAAAAAAATGTTTATACATATTTATAAAAAAGACTTTGTAAATATGTGTGGGATCAGTACAAAGCAATATTATGAGAATCATTAAAATTTGGGAAAGGAGGGAGTTTGCTGTATAGTATGAGAAAACTCATGTCTAAAGATTCCTATAAAAAGATTTCTGTAATTATCTTCTTTCAAATGGTAAATATATAAACAGAATTCCAGAAGAAAATGTGGGGAAAAATCATCATTAATATTAGGTGGCAGGTCCATGTCTATAGACAAATTTAATAATTAAAAATTAGAACTGTTGTAGTACAGAATCTGGAACAAGCAGGCTGGACACTTAACCTTTAAAAAGCAGCCTCACATGATAATATAGTTACCATCAGTGGGAAAAGATGCCACTTAGACTTTTCTGATATGTGCTAATGGGAGAATTACATTTCAGGAGGCCTCTGGCCTCCTAGAGAAAGACTGTACTGCTATCAGTGAATAATTGTACACTCTGAGAATTATACAGTCATATTGTCCTCCTGAATCTTGGTAGATACAGAGTAACTGGCCATGGAAAACCAGGGGATCATAAATCTGCAATTGATCTGGTCCTGTCCAGACAGAGACATAAGATTGAGCAGGTATTGCACAGGCCAGGATAAAAGATAAATAGGGCACATCAGTGGCTAAGCATGAACAAGGAAGGTAATAGGGAACAAGCAAACTGCATGAGAAACCTTCTCAGGGCTCCATGTCATTCTCTGCAGTTGCACCAGGCTGATGCTCTCTTGCTCACAGATACGGCCCTAGAAGGAAGTCCCAACAGCCAAGTGACAGAGGAGAGAAAATATCAGCTTTGTTTAGATCTATGGATGCAATGTAAAAATGGACTGCAATTGTATGGCATTCTTACTCAAAGATGACCACAGTGTCGTAAAGGAAAATCCTCCCAATGAGTAATTTCCAGCAGACTGGTCCAGGAAACTGTGTGTGGCAAGAGAAAGACTGTGGGACTAGAAAATATGTAAATTCATGATCAGTGTCAAGTGATCTAATGAACTGGGCCAGAAGTCTGTGTGGAAAAAGCCAGGAATGCTGGAGACAAGGAGGGTGAAGGAGGAAGCAGCTCTATGGGAGTTAGCAGAAAATATGAAAATCTTGGTATCGCATATTAATGCCCAACAGATATGTATCACTGAAGAGTCCTTAAATCCCCAACTCACAAAATGCCCCACGTAGCTGACATCAGCCAGTCTCTGTCACTGGGCATCCAGTACTGAAATGATGGCACGAGGAACAACCATTCATTTTGGCAGAGACAGAGATTAGCATGGTCCATTGGTATTGACTCCTAACAATGGATAATCTGGCTTCATTCTACCTGAATATCAAGGACAATTTTCTCCAGTGAGTAACACTGAAGATAGTCACTTCTCCTCATTTATTCTACCTCATTCAGAGGAAAGTGGCCCAGTCCTGTGACTCATTATGAAAAATAAACCAATGTATAATTCTGCATTGTGCTCCTGAAAAAGTATTTTAAAGTAGATCAAGAAAATGTCATTGAGATGCAGGAAATGAGAAACCTTTGTACTAGAGAAAGTATAACCAATAAGTTTAAACTTAATTGGATGTTTAAGAGCTTGAATGCATATTTTTTAAGAACAATGGATTTTATTGTTCAAAATGTGTGCTCCACTTTGAAGTAAGGAACCGACTAGCTTATATGGTGTAAAGGACTTCTAAGAACTTGACTATCATTGTTTGCAAATCCAGATCTTGTAAAGCTCCTTTCCTTCAGACAAACAAAGTAATTAATTTCTAGTGTGAACAAATGACCAACAAATACTCAGTAAGATATCCTGAACTCCGAAATGCTATACCATTTTTGTCCCTAGCTTTCCTTCCTTTAGATCAGATAATTAATGACTTCATGCCTCGTTCTCAATCTTTGTTCCTAATTTAAGATGAAAATTCCTTCAGCTCTTTAAGATTATGTTTCCATTTACAAAGTAGTTAGGTTTTTCTTTCTCATTTTTAAAAAATCTGGGTGTTCAAATGATTGCCATCTGACTAACCATGGATTAATTTCAATATTGTGACACTGGGAGAGTAGAGAAAGTAATTATACTGAGACTGTCAACATGGATTAGGAGTTCACTTGAAGCAGACCATTCAGGAAAACAATCAGTCTTCTTTCTCACTGTCTTACTATGTTACTATCTCTCCAGGTCTGCATGGAAACTTTCATTTCATAGCATGCTGTCAAAAGAAGATTTCTCAGGTGTGTATCTATAGTGACTACACTTCAGGAGAATAACTTTCAGTTCAATAAACTTTCCCTTCACAGCCAAAGCCATGACATGAACTAGGTAGCAGTTGTGAAGTTTATTAGCTTAAATGGGATCCCTGAGTAGAAGGGAAACTAGATGCAATGGAGGCTTCTCCAAATTCACAAGCAGGACTTGATCCTTAATTGGCTTTGCTATTTTCACCTGCCAACTGGACATCACTAGATGATTCAAAAGTGCTTACCCAAAACTCTGAAATTTCACAGTCAATATCTTTTCTCCATTCCTGGCCTCCTCATATCCAAACACCGAACAAGTCTCACTGTCCCATCCCACTTTTGTCCCTAATTTTCCTTCCTTTTTCCACCCTACTTTTACCTTATTAATCTGGATTTCTCCAGTGGCCTGAATTGCTTTACTAATTCAGGGGTCCCTGACCCTTTGAGAATATCTTCTGCCAGCTGACTATCTGAATGGGTAATTCATTTTGTCTTTTCCTGTCTAGAAATGTTTAGATTGCTTCCCCTATCCCACAAAACCAGAAGCAGTAGAAAGGATTTTGGTAAGAAGGGATCACCTGCTTTTCAGCCTCATTCTGCACATTCTCAAAGAATAATGTAATACATGGGTCATATATATATAATACATGTATAATATATATAATACTATATATAACACTATATATGTGCAATACAATATATACTATATATACACAATGCAATACATATGTCATATTGTATTATATTATATATATAGTACTGTATGATACATTACATATAACATTTGTATTTTATTATTTTTTGAACATTTTCTATTTTAATAAATATTTTAAAGTTTTTTCACCAAATTTTATACAAGGTCACTTTCCATCAAAAATTCTAAACATAATTACATACATTGTAAATACGGTTTCCTAATTTATCCTATTGTCTTTAACTTTGCTAATGTATCTGTTTTTGTAATAAAAGCTTATAATTTTAATAAAAGTTTGCACTGCTTTTTCCTATGGTTAATTATTTTTCTTTTTCACATTTTTGTGCATTCTTATTGAAAATTATATTTGTTATACTGATAGCATAGATATATCCTACTTTTTTCCATCTAATAATTCTGATATACCTATTCCATATTTTGCCCTTAAATTAATTTTTGGTATTTTGTTTACAATGTGGGTGGATAATCTTTCTATTTGTAATATTAAGAGTACATCTATCAAATGCCATTATGTTAGTGAAAGTTCTTAAATCTTTCGATTTGTAAATAATGTAAAACAGATTTACAAGGCAGTTGCCAATTTATGTTTCTAATTGCAGCGTATAAAATTTAACTTTTAGAGTGCTGTTGTTTTGCCTGTTTTTAAATATAGTCATTGTGATAGGAAGGTATTATCATAAGATTGTACCTCAGTAATAATTAATGATGTAAAGCACATTTTCACATTTACCAGAAATTGTAATAGACTTTTATGATGTGCTTTTTGAGACTTTTGCTTAATTTTACAACTGTGTTTTCTTTTTTTATGCTGGTATTAACACTAATTATTATATTTCATTTTTTAATGTTTGACATACAAGTTTACATATTCACAGGTACAGTGAGATGTTTTGATACATGTATACATTGTGTAGCAATCAAACATGGTACCTAGAGTGTTTATAATATGAAATATTTATCATTTCTTTTTCTGATAAAACTTTATATGTGGCAACAATTAAGATCTCTCCTTCCAGCTATTTTGAAATTTATGATACAAAATTGTTAACTATAGCCAAACCCCTACCATAGAACATTAGATTTTATTTCTCCTTTCTGACTGTAATATATTCTTTGACCTGCATCTCCTTCCTTCCTACTACCCACAACCTCGAATAACCACTATTCTATTCTCAAATTCTGTGAGATCAAATCTTCAAACTTTATATATGAGTAAGATCATACAGTATTTGTCTTTCTGTGCCTTCCTTAATTCATGTAACATCCACCTGGATCATCCATGATTTTGAAAATGACATGATTTCTCTATATTTTTATGGCTGGATATTATTCTGACTTGTTTACAATTTTGAATAAACTATTTAAGGACACTTTGCATATCCAAAACTATAAAAATATTCTCACTTTTACAATTTTCTATTAATTATTTTGTCACTCACAGTATATACATATATATGTGTGTATATATATATAATCTATATATATATATAATCTATATCAAATTGATATTACATGGTCCAGAAGATAAGATTATTTTTCCATGTGGATATTTGATTTATGTATCATAATCTATTGAGTATATTCTGTACCTCTTTACTTCTATATCTGTGTATTTTTGTTCTATTTTCAATTCTTCCTTTTATAATATAAAAAAAAAAGATACCTCTAAGTTACTCAACTTGTTCTTCTTTAAGATTGCTTTGTCTATCCTTGACACTTTATATTTCCATATTCAACTTCTCACCAAAAAGAAAATGAGCCTTAGGTTTTGAGGTTGTATTAAATCACTTTGTCAATTTGGAGGGAAAATTAGTTTATTGCATTGGGTTTTTCATTACTTAGTATTGGACATCATTCCCCTTATTTAGTTCTTCTGTATATTCTCTTTCTGTAACATTTTGTAGTCTTTCCTGCTAATACGTTATAAATATTTTCTATGTTTATTTCTAAAGTTACCTTATGGAATCATAAACAATGTCCTTTTTTGAAATATTATCTTCCAATTCTCTCTTTTTCTCTCTTTGAAATTTTCATTTGTTGATGTTGAATCCAGTGATCTTACTACATTCATTTTGGATTTTTATAGTACACAATCATGTCCTCAGGGAGTACTAACTGGAATTAAATAATTTTGCTGGAACTACTGAGATAATCAAATAAATTTCCTCATTTATTTTATTACTATGGTGAATTCTATAGTTTGATTTATAAGTTGTAAGCCAGTTTTGCATTCCTGGAATAAAACTATTTTATTGATGTTTTATTATTCTACAATATATTCTTGATTTAAATAACTAATATCATGTCCAAATTTTGCATGTATTGCTCATGAGAAAAATTGGTAATTACCTTTTCTTGATGGTTTTTCTTCAAATTTACCTCAGCAAAAGTAAAATTGAGTAAATTTTATGTAATTAATTACTGATTAAATTAAATTCAATAGATACATAAGTATTCAAGTTTATATTTCCTCTTCTGTATTTTTCTACTTTCCTTGTGTTTTACTCCTCTCACTAAAAGTTTCAAATTGGTGCACATACCATTATTTGTAATATCCTCTTATCAATATTCTATGTTTTAAAATGGATGATTTATGCGTTATACATGCATTTTATTGTTTCAGACCTGTGGTACTTTATCAAATTCATAAATCCTTTCAAAGGACAAAGCCTTTACTCTTTAGTTTTTCAAACATGTATTTACTTTGTGCTCTAAAAATGCTCTACCTTCTGTTTTCTTAACAGTTAGCTTGATGATGTTTAACCAACATCATTATTTTTCTCATTTTGTTTAAAAACTATATTCAAGCCAGGCGTGGTGGTACACCTCCAGAATTCCAACACTTGGGAGGCTGAGGAAGGAGGATCATTGTCAGTTCCAGGCCAGCCTGGGCTACAAAGTGAACTCATGACCAACCCAAACTGCATAGTGAGACCCTGTCTCAAAAAAGACTGAATAAATAAATAAAAAGTAAAAACTATATTCATAGTTTTTTTTTGTCTACTAGAATCAGTACTTATTATTCTCTCTCAGGCAAGGTAATGGGTTCCCCAAAGATGTACATCTCCAAATCTCTGTAGCATGTAACTATGTTGCCCTTCACAGTACAGTGGACTTTGACACTGTGACTAAGTTAGGGAATTTGAGATAGGCATATTACCCTGGATGATCTGGGTAGCCCCAATTTTATGACAAGTGTATTTTCTTAATTTCTATTTTACAGTAGTACATTTTGCAATTCATACTGATTGCATTCCTCATGGAGTCTTGGGACATGTACGTAACACATGTCAGGTTGTTTTCATCCCTTCCCCTCCCCCACCTGCCTTCTTCCATATCTGGTCCCCTTCCCATTGCAAAAAATCTATCCCTATTTCTTATTTTCCAGCTTCATTTTGCTGTTTTTTCATTTTGGGTTTCTCGTTAAAACAATGTGTATCACTTAAGCTTGTGTGTCTGATTCATTTCAATTAACAGTAGGGTCTAAAGGTATTTTTCTAAGGAAGGAGGGAAGAAGGGCTGTTGGGTAAGGAGATACTGAGATAAGCACAGAGCTCAGAGAAGTTTAAATATGTTGCCCAGTTGGTTTCAAAGATAAGAGAACAGAACCATGACCTGAGGGGCACAGGTGGACTTAAAAGGCTGGGAAAGACAAGGACCAGGACTCTCCACTCAGGAATGAGAGTATTAGATTACAACACCAGGACTTCAGTTAAGTGAGAACGATTTTTGGATTCATCAGACCTACAGACACATGCAAAGTTTGTGCAGTTTTCAATCAGTAAATATAGGGTAATGCATGATAGAATTAACACGAAACTAATAGAACATACTGGAATATTTTTGTTGTTTTTAAACTTTCAGTTTGAAATTCACCTTTCCTTTACTGCTTTTATCAGCTGCAATTTTTCATATTCTTTGCAGACAGGTGGATAAATTGCAAGATTTTAAACTGCTTGTATTTTTAAATGACTTTTTCTGATATCAGCCTATAGTATAATGGTATAACTAATGTAAAGCATCTTAAATCAATAGGTCTGTTTTCAGAATAATTGCAGTTACTTTGTGGAAAACATGACTG
>NW_004955459.1:7377473-7411797 GCF_000276665.1 Chinchilla lanigera
AGATATTTAGAGTGATTTTCTCTTTATCTTTAATGTTAAGGAGATTTCACCTCTCTTTTTTAGAGGCAATGGTATTTTTTGATATAAAAATGCATTTTCTCTACTCTTGCATTTGGAAGAGTGGAGAAATATTTTTATTCCCATTATTGTTTTTATTCTCACAGTCTTGTGGACTTAGGAGTGCATTAGAGATATTTAAATGAGGACTAGAATAACTGCATTAAGCATACTTATAATATGGTACTTCTAATTAAAACACATGACCTATTAATTTGAATGCCTTTGTATCATCTTTGACAACTGGCAATTAATTTATTTATATTGTTTCAAACATTTCATAGGATGTCTTAGTCTGTCTTGAATTTTATTACTCCTCTTTATCATTATTAATAAAGGCTCTGAATATCTTAATATACAGGAAAAATACACATTATGCTTTAGTTTAAAAATAATGTATTTGCTAGACTATATGTGGAGAGATGACATGGGATTCTCAAACTAAATATGCCACAAGTAACTTTTTAAATATCTCAATCATGTAACATTTTTTTCTTGTTTAAAAATGTATGTTTATGGAGTGCAGTATGAAAATTTAACACCTATATACAAAGGACAGTGAGCAATTCAGAATAATTCTCATTTTCATCTCTTTAAATATTTATTATTTCCTTGCATTTAAATACATTAGTTCTCTGTAAAAAAAAAAAAAAATGTACTACATTGTTGTAAACTCTGGTTACCTCACTGTGTAGACCTTCAGTACTTTTTCTCCTATCTAACTGTATGCTATTTCCCTTACCTGACCTTCCTATATAGTCCTAGACCTTAGCCTCCCTGTGTCTTCTGACCACTGCTCTAAACCCTATTTCTATGAAATTAACCACTACTGATTATTATAGAAGAAAGTGATGCTATATTTAATGCAGGAAAGTGGAAAAGGGAGAAGAAATCAAACAAAATCCTGGCTGTATGATGTCAGTAATATTTACATTGTCTTAGTTTCTTTACTCTCTTTGCTGGGACAAAATACCTGATGCCCAGAATTAAGGAGGAAAGGATTTATTTAGCTCAGAGTTTGTGGAGGTTTCAGTCCATAGTCAGCTGTCTCCAAGGCAGAGTGGCACATGACAGAGGGGCAATAGTGCCAGGCTTCAGTTCCAGAGACAGCAAAAGCAACAAGAGCAAAAAGGGAGGAGCAGAAAGAGCAAGACTCTTTCCCTTATATTGTATGCAGTCTGCCCACCCCAGGGTGGGTGTAGCACTCACACCCATAATCCCAGCATTGGACCATGAATCAACCACAAACTAGAAGCACACCCTATGACTGCAGGAGGCTTTGGAGGACATCTGAACACAAACCACAACACACTGTAAATAGTTTCCCTGTAAAATGTAGATAATACTGACTTTGTAAGGTTGTCTTGATACTTAAGTAAAATAATTAAATAAAAGTTATCTCCTGGTGTTAGCAGAAACTCCATATACGTGTGCAAACGTGCACATGTGCATAGTAGCTTTCCTCTTTCTGTGAAGCTGCAAGCTTACCCTTAAAAATAAAATTAATGTTTCCTAGGTCTCATAATGTTGAATGAATAATTGTCCTATAAAACTATGAGAGGCTTTCTTTTATTGTTGGTAGTTTTAAGGATGAATGTTGTATAGCATCGGTTTAGATAACAGCATATGTTATTCATTCATAAATACCTCAGGTCACACTGGACCAGAACAAGGATGGATTATTAGAACCTCTTAAGAAGGCTACTCCTGCAGGTGCAGGTGCTGTCAGTCAGTGAACTCTGAACTCTGAATGCTGTTCCTTGCCTCACCAGCTCCACCAAGACAGCCTCCATTCCTGCAGTTAGTCAATATCAAGAGTAGTCATTAAAGAAATAATCTACACTAATCCAAAGAAGAAAGAGTGTAAACCTCCAGTTTATGCATCCATAAATGTACATTTAAATCCTTCTACTACCTAACAATAAACTCAGAACATTTCTAGGTCTATTCTTCTGCAAAAATAATAGAGATAGCTAAAATAACAGCCTTTTAGAATAGTAATGAAGGATAAGTGACATAGTGAATCAGAAAACCAGCCTGATGTGAGGTACAGCCTGTACATGAAGCTTGCAGAAGTTCAAATAAAGGGTTTAAGTACCCCTACAATCAGCACCGAATTTGAAGCAATTTGAATTCACTCTGTGGACTGAATGCTATTGCGTATACATTGTAGAACAGTATATAATGACTGACTCTTATAACAATGTTCTTCAAAAGTATAAATACCTGACATACTTCACAAGAGTTTTTGACAAGAGATACAACTTTGATACAATGTATTATCCACACAAAATGATTTGGTATGGCAACATGTAAAAAGGAAAAGTCAGGCAAGAAATACAGGATGCTGAGGGAGTGACATGGCTAAGGCCCCCGAGTGTCACTCAAAACATGTCAAAGATGAATCTTCTGCTTCTGATTCTATCAGACTAATTCCTGCAGCAACATTCACTATAATCCCCTTAGTGAATCTGTTGTAATTTAAACCTTAATGACATTCAGTGCAACATTTCACAGAAATTAACAACTCTCCTGACAAGCAGCAGCCTGCAGTTTATGTGGCGCTAATATGCAGCTAAATAGTTTGGGCCACTCAGACATCTGGCTCAAGTGAAACAGCTGGAAAACCACAGCTATTAACCTTTTGTTTACAGTGCGGGCATTGCTACAGATGCTCACACATTATGGCAGACTTGGAAGTGCCTGCTAATGGCTCTAGCAACTTTTCTAATTGCAAATGATGTGTTTTGCCTTCTTTTCCTCATCACTGGGGAGGAGACTACTGCCTAGTATTTTTCTCTATTTAAATTTGTGAACACCGTGTTAAATTTCAGTTCACCGGATTTAGGCAGAAACAAGCTTTATGGAAAAAAAACATTACACCATACTTAAAGACAACAAGGCACTCTCTTAAGCAGTGAGAACATTTGATAAAAGATAAATTAGATCAGCTGATTTTAGAAAGTCAGATAAACTAGAAAATATATTTGATCGGAGCTAGCCAGATATATATTAATATTTACTTACTGTCATGTTAAAAAGTTGACTGGAACTTTGTTTAGAAGGAGAAAGTGAAATATGAACACCACTTGGAGATTGCTCGAAATCACACAGGGAAAATTTGGCAGTTCTGAGAGTGTTGAGACTACAATGTCAGGTGAAATAAATCAGACACACAAGCTTGAAGATTGCATGGTTTCTCTATATGAAAAACTCAATATTTAAATAAGGTATGAAATAAAAGACAGATAAGATGAAGAGGCAGAGAGAGAGAGAGGGAGGGAGAGATTTTGTTATCAAACGTGGGCAATGTATCTAAAATTATATATTGGTTTAGTATAATTGTCTTTTGTTTTTTCTGATTTTTGGGCCATTAGTCTGGCTGTTAGTCTGCATATATGATAATTAATTTTATAATGAGTTATAAAATATATGAATCTGATGGTGGAAAAATAAAAGGGGGTAGCAAGAAGGGGAAGAGAAAAAAATTGAGATGTGTTATGTACATGTACCAATTCCCTACAATAAATGTAAGCAATTATACATGTACTAATAAAACTTAAAAAGAATAAAAATAGAAACCCTTAGGGGTCTTCCATTTAACTCCCCAAATATTTTCTAACTTTTTGTATACTATTTTAAAATCTACCACCCTCTAAGCCAGAGGACACTGAAGGACCCTGTGTGAAGGGAAGTTTCTGAGGTCACTTTAGGACATAAAAACTCAGGTCTAGTTGAGACACTTGAGCAAGGATGTTAGGCAACCAAAGGGCTGTGAGTGTGCTGCACAACAAAGCATCCTGGTGTGGAGACATAAACTTGTAAATTGTCTCCTGTGAGGTCTCTTTCATGGTTAAAACTGCTCAGGTAGAGAAAACCAGAGCAATAAGATGAATGATTAGAGCAGAAATAAGTTATTTCATTACCTGCCCAACAAAATAACAGTGCGCCATTGAAAAGGCACCAGTCCCTTGGGCTTGGTTGGGAATGGGGCCCTTGAAGTTGCTCAGTGTGCCAGATTTAGGTCAAGATTTGAAGACCTACTGACTAAGGATAGGAAGATAATCTGCAAAGAGGGTGCCTAGGCAGAGAAAGAGAAAAAACAAAAACATGGACAATGTATGGCCATGGAAGGCAAGAAAAAACAGCACTTCAAGAGAAAACACAGGATGAAAATTAAAGTTATCAGAAGCCTTAGCAAGAATTGCTTCAGTGGCATTACAGCTGTGGAAAAGCAGATCAAAATAGGTTGATGAATGAGCAGGAATTGTTACTTCCAATTCTATGATAACTCATACAACACTACGAAGAGTCTGTATCTTTCTCAATCTGCAATCAAGAATTCTTTTGTTTTAAATTTCATTCCAAACAGTGCTTAGTTTCACTAAATAGAAAGGAAAGATTCTGCCATATTATGGATTTGACTAAGTGGGAAGATTAAACAATTGACTGAAAATGTCTCCTGCTGTCTTTATGGCCTCTAGTGGTGTTTATTTCAAATTGATTCATTTACTGCTCTCTGACTTTCAACTTACATAGTTTCACATCATCTTTCTCCTATGCAAATTAAAGGCCTGTTTGTTGAGCCATACCTTAGCTGACTTCATCAATTTGTAACCTGCCCTCAAGCGTATGTGAAAATGGTCGCAGTAATGGAGGTTAGTCTGCATGGGGCAGGAACAGATCTTGAGGCACCATATTTCAGCAGAATAAAGCATTTTCTCTGAGGATCTTGATGAATGTTTTCAAGAAATATGGATGACTGGCAGTGCTATCCAAAGCAGCTAGCTGTGTTTTTTTTTGGAAATACCAATTAACGATGATGGGTATGAATCACAGTATCCACGGTTCCCCTAAGGTTCAAACATTATAGATAATGTGTGTCCAGAGTTTACCTCATGACCAAAGATCACCATGTAGCTTTCACATCAAAGAAAGGAAATAATAAATACTGAGTTAATTCCTTGGGACATATTTCTATTTTTTTTTTTAATCTATTGTGAACTAAGAAATCCAAATCTTTTCATTCATTATCACTCATACGACATCCCTTTCCAGAGCGTCACACTCAGGACATGCAGAATTACTTTGTGATCCCCAAAACTGTAGAAATAGAGAAACTAAGGATGCCTCAGATTCTAACATAACACATACACAGACAATCGTAAAAATCACATTCTATAGATTTTTGAAAGGAAAGAGTTGTACATCCAACTCAAAACTCTGTGTAGCAACTATACTTGCTTTTGCCACATAAATCCCTGCTCTTTCAAGTCCGTCAACCTGGATCCAGCTCTCCAGGACCCAGTGTACTAAAAGCCTGTTTTCCAGGGGAATGGTTTAAAGGAAGAGTGTTGGAATGGTGTCAGTAAGGATTTCTTATTTTCTAGCTGATTCAGTTGGGTACATGGGTGTGTTTACCCATAGAAAGTCTTGCACCAGATGAAAGATATAACTAAGGGCTTTTGGCCCCTGTAAGTAGAACAGCTCAGGGGTGGGAGTGTAGTCTATGGGGTCTGGGAAATGTCCTAGAGCAGACCTGACCAATCACAACCACCATCACTTGGAGCAAATTATGCTCACTGAGCTTCAGCACTCCTTGTATAAAATGTGAATAATTTCCACTACACATTACAGTTGCAATGAGGACCTGAGGGAGGAATAAGGACCTGGCAATGAGCAGGGGCTCAGGCAGAGTGAACATGCGCTACACCAGCCTTGAATAACACTGAAGAATCTCTCACATGGTTTATTTCAAATGTGACATCTCAGTCCAGTCAGGAAGTGAACTTCACAGCCAACTTTATGAAAATTATAATCCATGAGCCAAATGTTAGCAGTAGCATTGGATGATGTCAAAAAGTATAGATGCCAGACTGCAGCAACTCTAAATTAGTTTTTATTTCACTGAAGACTTTTGGTCTCAATTTGTGAGCCCAATTTTGAGAAAATGTTAGATTCCTAAGGTTGTTTTCTTGTGTCACTAGAGATATCTTTTTAATCATTTAAAAATTCATGTGTAACATCACTTCTTACAGTATATTACAATATCATACTGTGAACCGTGAATCAAAGCATCAGGCAATTTGTAATTCAGCTCCAGGGTGCTACGGAGTGAAAGAAAGCTCAGAAATTGTCTCTATAATCAGACCATTCAGAATCACAGGTAAAAAGTAGCTTGCTAGCATTTGAGTTTTTACTTGAAATTACTATGTACTTCTAATACAAAAATGAACACAGCATTAAAAGGTGTCATTTTTACAGATACACATGTTTTCTTGACCTTTACTGTATCACTTCAGCAACTTATTGAAATATTCAGACTTTCCTAAAATGTATTCATTCATTTATCTACTGATTAGATAACTACTATGTAAAACACTCAAACCTACTGAAAAAGTAGGACTACAACAGAAAGTATGAAATATAGTTTATCTAAAGAGGGGTTTACAGACCATTAGGGGCTTACAGTTAATTGAAGAGCATTTGAGTTGTGTTCATGTTATAATTTTTTAGTTTCCAATGTAATTGTTTACTCAAAGTATATCTAAATATTTCCTTTAGTGAAAGTTTAAATAAAATTGATTATAACTTTGATGAAAAAGTTATACTAAATACATCACATCTTTAATGTAATATTCATATACCATCATGTTTATTTGTGTTCACAAGACACAAAAATATTACTGTGGGACAGAAAAATATAAGAAAGGATATTAGAGATGGAAAAGAAAATCAGGGGTGAAAGGAGTGAGTGGAAAGGAAGGTAATGGAGCAAAGGTGATCAAGGTGTGCTACGTGTACATACATTTATGTTACTGTTCTGGACAAATTATATGCACAGATTTGAAAAAATATTGTGTCATTCTGCTTAGGGAAAGAATTGTAATCTTGAGCACAAATTTGGCCATCTGTCTTTCCTGCTATAGCACTGACTGTTATTGCAGTAGAGGAGATGTATTTATGTCATACCTAGGAACTGTGTGGTCCTTTTACCACTTAAAATTATGATGCTAATTTGCCAACAACTCCTCTTCACCAGTAGCCTTTGAAGACTTGCTGCTAAGATGGCAGCTTTAGCATCACTTGGGAACTTGTTAGAAGCAGAAATTTTAAAATCCCAGTGTAGACCTATTGAAGCAGAAACTCTGGGTGTTGGACCCAGTGGTTTATGTTTTAATAAGCTCTGCAGATGATTTTGAAGCACATTCAAGCTTGAAAACAATTATTCTCAGCCAAAGTTGGCCCCTGGGATTGGTGCTCAGCTTGTCACTCCCATTTTCTAGAATGAAACTGTCACACATGGCAGTCAGTAGGTTGGTGGCTATGAGGCTTTCCACACTGAGGTATGTGTAAGGGTAAAAGTATGAAAATTTCAAAGACCTTAAGAAGTGTACATTATTTCAAGGACATTTCTATGTGTAATTATATTTAAAAAGGTTATGGTTTTATAGTTAAAATGAATACTAAATGAATAAAATTAAGACTAAAGTGAATGAATTAAAATTAATTGTAGTTTCAATTTTTTTTATTACTGTGGCTACTAGATAATTTAAAACTACATGGATAGTTTTGTTCATGCAGAATTTTTTTCTTTTCAGGAATTTAATTTTAAAAAGTCTCCACTTTATTGATATGTAACTAACACAGTAATTGCATGTATTTAGGGTATACCATTAGGTACACATATAAATTTCTATGTGATCACTATATTCAAGCTATGTAACGTACCCACCATTTTACCTAAATACCATTTTACTTATTATCATTTTTATTTTTTGTGGTGACAATACCTATTATATAACTTATTCTTAGCAAATTCCAATTATGTAATACAGTAATGTTAACTGTAGTAACCATGTAGTATTTTAGATTTTCAGAAGTTTTGCATCCTGCATAAATGAAACTTTTATACCTTTGAACCAACACTATACCAGTTTTTTCTCTTCTCCATCTATGGTAACCAACATGCTACTCTCTGCTTCTATGCTTTTGACTCCTTTGGACTGGTCATAAAAATGGGACCACACAATATTTGTTTTTCTACATCTGACTGACTTGATTTAGCCAAATGTCTCCCAGGTTCATTCATGTTGCTGGCAATGGTACGATTTCATTGTCTTTTATTTTTAGGCTAAATTCTGCTGCATTTCATTGTCTTTATCCAGTACCCATTAACAGATACTTAAATTTTCTCTATGTCTTGCCTGTAGTAAACAATGTTGCAAGAAATGTGGAGTGCATGTGTCTCTTTTAAAAAATTTAAATTTTAGGCCCTTTAAATATATACCTAGAAGTGCAATGGCTGGGTCATGTGATAGTTTATTTTTAATTTTTTAATGACCTTCCATGCTGTATTCCATGACACAGATGGAGAGATATTCATGTTCATGGAGT
This sequence comes from Chinchilla lanigera, assembly GCF_000276665.1. Taxonomy (NCBI): domain Eukaryota; kingdom Metazoa; phylum Chordata; class Mammalia; order Rodentia; family Chinchillidae; genus Chinchilla; species Chinchilla lanigera. The sequence continues at coordinate 7,385,928 of NW_004955459.1, forward strand.
AGAATAACAAATATTGTTAAAATGCCCATATTGTGCAAAATGATGAACAGACTCAGTTAACTCCTCATCAATGTTCTACTCATGTTCTATATAGATATAGAAAAAATGCCAAAATTCAAATAAAATTACCATGATCTCAAACTCTTAATTTTAGAAAGAGCAATGTTAGAGTCACACATCTTGATTTCAAATTATATTACATAACTACACTACCCAAAACAGGGAAGTACTGGCATAAAAACAGCCAGCACACCCATCGAACAGGGTGAAAAGCATAGAAATAAGTCCACACATTTCCAGACCACGGATCTTTGATAAGAGTGCTAAAATAAATAAATTGGATCACTTCAAGCTTGAAGCTTCTGCACATCAAAGGAAATAATAAACAGAATGAAAAAAACTGATAGAATGGGATAAAATATTGATAAACTATACATTAATACGGGCTTAATATTAAAATATATGAAGCTGACAAAACATGTGAAATTAACATATATGAAACAAAGTAATTATAAAACTAAGCAACCTGAGCAACCTGATTTAAAACTGAGCAAAAACTTGAACAGACATTCTTCAAAAGAACATATACAACATATGCACAAAGAAGTGCTTGGCATCAGTAAACATCAGAGAAATGAAAATCAAAATCAAAAAGACATCACATCCCACCTGTTACAATGGGTCTAGTGTCAAAAGGTGAAAGGTGAGAAGCATTGGGAGAATGTGGGGAAAAGAGGACCAGGGGCTCGTATTGTGTGTCCCTCACACAGAGGTATCTTAGAATCTTGTGGTCATGTCTCCTATCAGACACTGTGTGATAAATACACACCTCTCTTTCAAAATTCATGTTTATACAAGTAATAATCAAACTAGAAAGTGAGTGATTAAGTTTCAAAAATTTATTGTGGAAAAAGGCACATTGCCATTAATTTTCCTTGAAATACTCCCCCAGACACACACACACACACACACACACACACACACACACACCACACACACACACACACACATTCTGGAAACACCATTCTTGAAACTTTTGGAAGACGTTCTAGAAAACCTCTTTTGTGCCTTTACTACAAAGTATGATTTTAAAAAATATGATGAATCTGCTGCTAAGTGTCATTAAATGAAAGGCAGCCCTGTTGAGACATCATGGTATGTCCTCATCTACCTTATTCACCAGACCTGGCACAGTGCAATTCTGGCTCTTCCCCAAATTCAAAGTGACTAGGAAAGTAAACATATTTGAATTGATTCAGCACATGAAGACCGCTATAACGGCACAACTAATGACACTCCAGAAAAGTGACTTTCATAATTGCTGCAGAAATCAGTAAAAACAATGGGGTAAGTGTGTTTTCAGCAAGGGAAACTATTTCAAGGGAGATTGATGACAATGTGTCTTTTAATGTAGTTTTCTTTTTAAACCTTTACTCTGTGTTACAATTACATCTTCTTCTATTTCTTAAAATGACTGCTTGGCCTGTGTACATTGGTCCTAGCTGGTCATATCCTCAAAGCTCTTGGTACCTCTGAGCCCCTCCCATTTGTTCGTCTCAGTGCCATGGGCAATTTTGAATATTTGATCTCTGTGGACTGGGTTTGGGGCTCACCTGAGATGGTGGAAACTTTAGGATGCAGAACCTAGAGGAAAGAAGTAAGGCTGCTGAGAGATCCTGAGAACTCAGCCCCTCCTCTCTCTCTCTCTCTGCTTCCCAGCCACCATGCTGTGAGCAGCTCTACTTCACCACATACATCTGTCACAATGAACTACACATCAATAGGCCCGCAATGGGGCCACACACTACAGAATGAAGCCCTGAAAGCGTATACCTCCCTTTCCTCCTTATGAACTGGATATTTCCAGTATTGGTCACAGCACGGAAAGCTGACTTACACACGGGGCAAGTGTACCTGCTGAGCAAGGACATGCGTCTTTCCATGGATTGTCATAAAGCAGAGCTCAGTGGACTGACCACCAGCCTCATCCATGTCTCCCATGCCTGCTTCTGCAGATATTCGACTCTAAATCAAGGATTGCAACTCTACCTTGGATGAAGAGAGGAAAAAAAGCAGCAAGAGGTAAACAGACTATGAGAAAGCAGCTGATGTCATGGGCCAATGAGCCTGCAGAGAGATGTGTGGAGTGAGAAGAGCAAAGAGAAATTACTTCAGCAAAAGAAAAAAAATATTTCAAATTAAGCTTTTTGCTGGGGACATAACTCAGCAGTGCAGTGCCTGCCTGACAAGCGCAGGGTCCTGAGTTCAATTCTGGTACCAAAAAAAAAAAAAACAAAAAAAAAATTAAGCTTTTCTCATCTTCATGTAAAATAAGAGTAACTTTTCCAAAGTTTATTTTCAAAATACAGTTAATTTTCTCCTGTTGAATTTAAATAGCTTCTATAAGTACCAATTGACCCACTTTTTTATTATATATTTAGAAGCAAAGTTAAGTTCTTCCAATGGAAATCTTCTTTGAATTATTCTTAGGTCATCTGCTAGTTGTGAAACTGACAGAAAAGCTAGCTCATTAGTACAGTGGAGATGCTTGTGTGGGAAGACTTAACATTCCATTTCACTTTGCGGCTTGACATTTTTCTCTCTAATGTGCAATCTACTGAGAGAAGCTAATCCTCAACTCAACCTGCTCAGTGGGAAGAGAGGAAATTGGTAATTATCTCATCACGAATCCACAAATACTATGAAATTTGGTTTGGGTGTTTTGTATATGAACTAACACCTATTCCTCAAGGTGGTGACACATGGCTGGAACCCTGTTGATACCTGCCTTGTGCTAGCACTGGGCATAAAGCTAGAAATACAAAGGAAAATTCCTTCAAGTGTCCTTAGCAGCCAGAGAACAGTGCTGTCGTATTCTTCTGGGAGCAAACATAAAGGAATTTTGGGGAAAAGAACCCCACAAAAGCTAGGAGAATATGATTTACACCAACATGAAGGACTCTTTTTCTAAAAGTCATGAATTATCAGTCTCTTTTGCTGAATCCAGCTCATAGGCAGGTTTTCTTCAGCTTCATCAAAAATTTTTATTTTTACAAAATGAATTAGTTGCCAAAATTTAAAAATTGGCAGGAGGCACATAAGAATACAATCCGTAGTTTTTACATCCTTTGAAAAAAAAAGGTCGCTCTAAACCGCATTCCAGATGGCTCCTGCTGGCTGGAGTGCATTAGTATGCTTCACGCAGCTCCCCGGTCCCCACCTGACCTCCTCCTTACACTCACTTTACTGCCTCCACCTGAAGTCGTTTGTGTTTGTGTTCTTAGTTTAAAAAAGTCCTTGACATTTAATTGCGCTTTAGTTAAGAGTCAGGTCTTTATCACAGAGATGTTCTCAGGTGATGCTTCTCCAGTTTGACCACACACTGGGGTCACCCCGTAGTAAACATTATTCTACCAGGCTATTCCTCCTATTAACTCAACCAAAACTTCAGTGGAGATGAGTGCAGCACCCGAGGATGACTGCTTTGCTGCAATCTCCATGGAAGTCCAAAGTGCACTGAAGTTTGAGAAACACAGTCCCTGAGAATTCAGACTCCTGGAATGGGACTCTCTTCCAAAACACAGAGAAGCAGGCAGCACTTCTCCAAGAGCAGCGGAGTAGCAGATGGGAAGGCAAAAGGGAATGGGAAAATGAGCTGGCTAGGTCAAGAGTTTGCAGTGCTGGTTGCACATTAGATGTAACCCAGGAAGCTTAGCAAAAATTGATCTAATAGTCCTGCCCCCAGCTATTCTGATGCAAGCAATTTAGTTTGGTACCAATGTCTGAATAGTTTTATTAGAGCTGCCTAGTTTTTTGTTTTGCTTCATTTTGTTTTTTTAAGAAAAAGCCAGGTTTGAAGATCATGGCATAGAATATTTTTACTATAGTTTAGAATGTTTAACCAAGTCGGAGATGTTTAATGATCTAATGACTGCGCAAGCAGATAACCTGGATAGTATTGAACAAGCCAGCAATTTTCTCTGTATTTCACCTTTTCATTGTGGCTATGTCTGACCTTCAGCTTTCTTTAGCCTTTTCATTCCCGTGAAAAGCTGTCACATTTCCAAAATTAAAGGGTGAGTTCATAATTTGCGGGATCTGCGGTATCATTTAATTTTCAAGCTATATTTTAAGTGCCACCAGCTGCTTGTTTCCATCCTACTTCTGCTCTGTCTCAAAAAACTAGCATGGAACCTGGCACCTGGCAGATTCTGAAAAGGGTTTGCTGAATTCAGAGTACAGCTAAAGAGGTTTTATAAATTCTTACTTTTGTAAATTTTCTATTACTGTGTTCTCAGTCATAAAATTTTAAAAGAATAACATGTAAGTTATTTTTTAAAACAATTTCCTAAAATCCTAATAGGTGGACTTATTTTTGATGTTACTAATTTTCAGTCTTTTAAAATTTTTCCTTTAGTTATTCAAGATCCAGTATCCATTTCAGCTGTGGAGAATTTTCTTTTTTTTTTTTTTTTTTTTTTTTTTTTTTTTTGGTTTTTGGACTTCTTGTTCTCATTGGAAGGGTCAGAGCTTGGCTTTTTATTTTCAACTCCATCACCAGAAAACTAGAGGCAACATCGCTGGATGAGGCATAAATATGCTGACCGGAGAAATAAAAGCTGAAATCAGGAAAAGAGGAAAAAAACAAACAAACATAGAGACTATACATACAGAACAGCCATAAAAGCAGGAGAAACAATAAATGTGACAAATGACCAAGATGAGAGCAAAGACTCATGCAAGGAATAGATTAAGTAGAAATGTTCAGAAAAAAAATGATAAAAACATTTCAATTTCCAGTTGTAGACATGGAAACCTTCCTAAACCATAAACATATACACAATATTTATTACTAATCAGCACCCAAGGCTGGGCTTTTCTACTTCATAAACTTTTTCCAAGTCAAACTGCTTTTGCTCTTACCTTAGCCTGAGTCACTTGAAAAGAACATTCTAGCCTGTGCTTGCACATTTTCTCTCAGATTGATGACAGCAACAATTCTCAAGTATCCGCCACAGGACCTATCCGAGTGGTAGCTACATATAGTTGTTTTTCTCTGAGTCTTTTGCAAATTCGGTTGTGTGGCAGATTGTATTTTCTGAAGAGGGCCCCCAATACCTCCAATCCCCTGTGTTGTCATGCTCTGCACTCCATTTTTTAGAAGGGGAGTCTGATTCTCTTCTGTATGAGTCCAGACAGACTGTGACTTGCTGGTAACCAACAAAATATTGGATGAAGGAAATGACTTTGTGACTGGCAAGAAAGTGAAAGGAAGGTGGTACAGCTTCCACATTGTTCTCCTAGACACTCGTCTCTTGAGTCCTGAGACATCATGAGAAAAGCACAACTACTATGAGGTCTTCTTGCAAGGAAGCCCAAACTAATGCACAGAGAGGGCATATGGAGAAGACCCCATGCAGAGAGAGACAGAGAGCAATGCACAGCCTGTCCTAATGTGCCAACTCTGGCCATTCAACTGTACGTCAGGCCTCAAGCCAGAACTGTCCAGTTGTGTCTTTCTGGATTATTGGTCAACAGAAACTGAGTTACAAAAAACCATAAACCTCAACTCATCCTAGTATAAACTGACTTTTTCATCCCATAATTGTTAGTAGAATGCACTTTTATTCTAGTGTCAGTTCCTTGTATATAGAAGTTCTTACCTAATCAGCAGTGCACTGGTAAATACTTAACAGCCAATTCTTTGGTAGAAAAGACCCCGATATGACATAGTTGCTGCTTATCTTGGTAGTACTTCAAGTAACCAAGAAAGTGTCACTGAAAATAGCACTGGAAAGAGGAACAAGGTAACAAAAGATTGTAACTTTTCCACGACTTAGATGCAACAGCTGTAAATAACCTCAAAATAAAAATTGTAGCGAATTCTAAAATAAAAGCTTGAAAAGTGGTAGGTTCACAGTGTGTATTACCTTTGTTTTTAGTATAACATATATTTTAAATTTATGCGTTTTAGTGTTTGATAATTGCTGTCTCTAATAATTGGGTTACAAAATTGCTGAGAACGGAAGGGTGGACCTCAGCAGCCCGCGTGCTTGCCCTCCCCCATGCTCTGTACGTTTCTCATAGCCTCTGCTGTGCACACTGCTTTCCACTCAGTGCATCCATTCCCTTCACTCACCATTGCCTCAGGGACCTTTGACAATCTGCTCGCCTATAACGATCCGTCATTGCTAGGAGTTATTGTTAGTGTGCCCGCAAATACCTCACCTTTTATGTATGGACACCCAGTGTCACCATCTGTCCCATTACCCCTCCCTTCCTCATATCTTCTTCATCTTGGTGAAACTACCACACAGCATGTGTACCTTGCTTTTCACTGTCTTCTCCTGTGTCTTTCACCTGTGGGCTCCACTACCCTCAGGTTCGCAACTTTGCTTACTTCTCCTCACATGAGCTATGATTATGACAGCTTGGGGATTGAGTCCTTCATGCTAGATTGTAACAGCAGCTTCCCAACAGTCTCCTTACTGCTAATATTCTGCATATCCTCTCTCCCTTCCTTCCTTCCTTTCTCTTTCTTTGTCTTTTTCTTTCTTTCTTTCTTTCTTTCTTTCTTTCTTTCTTTCTTTCTTTCTTTCTTTCTTTCCTTCCTCCCTTCCTTCCTTCCTTCCTTCTTTCTTCCTTCCTTCTTTTCTCCCTTCATTCATTCTGTCTCTCACTTTCTTTTTGCTTTTGTAAGACTGGGTCACTATATAGTTCAGACTGGACTTCAACTCACTGCAGTCCTCCTGCCTCAGCCTACATGGTGCTGGGATTACAGGCCTGTTCCACCACAACTAGTTGCTTATCCTTTCTTCACTATGACTTCAAAGTTACCTTTCCAACATACTGATTCTCTAGGCTGTGCCTGTTTGCACGAGGATGGAAAGAATGGTAGTGTATATCACAAACATTTCTTCTCCATGATTCCATTCTCCAGTGCAGACAAATACAAGAGTTCCCACAGGACATGCACAGGGTTTATGCACACCTCAGAGTGCATGTTTAGTCTGACAGCCTGTGTTTTCCTTTTGCCCTGTAGCTACTCTACTTATGGAATTCTGTTGCATTTCAGGTAATTAAATTGTTCATAAGTTATCGTACAACTTTTCTCCTTCACATTCATATTTCCTAGATAATCCAGCCAATCGAAACTGAAATCTATCTGAGAAAGATTTGCTACTTTCCATAGACTTGCCTTAATTTTTCACCCAGGTGACACCATGGAATAGAGTTATAAAAATACAATCACAGGCACTTGATTTAATGTCTCAAGAAAAGATCCTCTAGGGAGTTGTCACTTTGATCAACCTTAATTTATAACAACAGAACCAGCTGGCTCTGATTTCTATGGACATTAAAATTTTTAAAAATATCATTCAATTTATCTATACTCCACCTCTGAGCCGCATGATTTCACTTAAGTGACAGTGGCTGCATACGAAAATATATAGTGCAATGTTTATTAACCCTAATTTGTATACTCAGCATTTTAATCTTAATCCTAAAGTATTTAGGTTTAGCAGGATTTGTTAGCATTAATAAAATTCATTGGATCATAAAAGAAGATAGAAAAGTTAAATGATCTGAAATATATTTTATATGAGACTCTCACTTTTCAATAAGGCTTCAGAAAACATACCTATATTCTCCAGGAAGGAATATATTAAAGCTGGATTGGAAACTTCAGTAACTTCTGATGCACACAATGGATTATTTAGATCTTTATAACCAAAAGAAAATGTTTTCTGTTGAAATCTGGTAAATTATGTTTTCTAGGGATATTTTTCAATACAACCCTGTACACTGGGTCAAAGCTAAAGAAAGCTTTAGAAAACAATCTGTCTTAGAAAAGATTACAGATCTTACTGAAAGGTCTTCATGTTCTTAATTCCCGTACAGAGTTTTTCAGTTCCTTAAAATCTGACTCGATCCAGATGGCAATGCTTAAGACTTGTTTTCCCTTTCCTGACACCTGCCTACTGAACACTGTTTGGTACTTGTCAACCACTTCTAAGTGTTGTCAGCCTCCCACGTGTCAAAGGCACAAATGCCACTTGCAAAACTTTGCAGCTTCACCTTAAAAGGAAAGGATGACATTTTCACAGCACTGTTGTGGGACTGCCTGCTCTGACACTGTAGTTTGATTGTCTCTCATACAGAATAGGGCAGATCGTGAGACTCAGGTAAAAGTAAATTGTGGTAAATATTACCAGGTCCTCATGGTATGCTGTTTTATCAGGAGCATTTATTTATTCATTCACTCACCCATATTTGTCTTCATGGAACACTGACTTTAATAGTGGCTGACATTTTCTGAGCACTTGCTACACGCCAGGGATGTGGTCTGCATTTCATACATTATATCATGTATGTCCTTAGACATGCAGAGGATTTGCTGCTATTATTATGATGCCCATTTTGCAGAAAAAGCAGTAGTTCGAATAACTTTCATGTGGCAAATTTTCTGCCTTTCTAAACACTGTATGAGGCCAAAGTATACAAAAAAATCATCTGAAATTTAAAGATAACTGGAAATACTATATTTTTATTTGCTAAGTTTATAACCCTACTTATAGAGGAGTTTAGAAATTGCCTTTTCTACTACTTTTAGGATAAGATATTCCAGTCTAAAAGCTGGTGGCCTTGTAGTCCTGCCCTGACTACTGGTAGGCGCTGGCTTGCAAGTCTTTCCAAGGTTCTACATTTCACACTTGGGTGGTGTGGAACTCCATTTTCCTTCTTGTTGTAAAAAGACTTAGGAAGAGTGAGTCTTTGCCATGACACACAGAAAGTCTGCTCACTGGAGAGGCTAATTTGAAGAGCTCCAGTGACCCAGATGGAAGGAGTGTGGCAGATTCAATATCACTGAATAAGAGCAGGGAGAATGGTCTTGAGGACAGGTAGGGACACAGGGCTTCCGGGTGAGTGTACAGACAGTGTTAGACAAAAACACACACCAGTTACTGCTTTCCCATTGGTACTTTGCTGGGTACAGTGTGCTTAAAAACACTGGGGTAAATTCATGCTGTTGGTAGGGCCAAAGCAACAGTGAAGAGGACAAGACACCTCGGGGGCAACATTTATTTCAGCCTCCCATTCTGAGATTGATCATGTATTTGAACAACTCCCAGATCAGCCACCACCTGCTTCATGGTTGTGCAGTAGGCATCTTTCCTGTCTCACCCAATGCCCACTGCTGGCAGCTGGACTTTCTTCTGATCCACCAATATATCCATTCTTCTAAGACTCATTGTGATTCTATAACTATGTAAAATGAGCATGCAGTAAAACTCATTTAATACTATTTCTGGAAAAGGCTCAGGTTTTGTTTTGTTTTGTTTTGTTTTGTTTTGTTTTGATTTTTCTCTGGTACTGGGAACCGAACTCACGACCTTGCGCTTGCCAGGCAGGCGCTTTTGCCGCTGAGCTAAATCCCCAGCCCCAAGCTCAGGTTATTTAAATACAGTATCTTGTTTATTAATCAATATGACAGTTGCATGAAATTACAGTTCTTAAGTGTGAACACAATCCCATACATGATACTTATTTCTAGTTAAAATTAACTAAGATAAAAATTATGCAGTTTGGAAATTCCAATGTTCAAGACCATCAGTTAGAAAAACACAGGGTGAACTCCAATGCCTTCTCTGCCACCTGCCATAGGATCTCATACCTATGGACTCATATTTTTGAAACTCAGTTTTTTCACATAGAAAATAATTAAATATCCAAAGAGTAAATAATGATTTATAATTGACTGAGGCCTAAAGACATCAACTTTCTTGCCTTTTTTGTCTTACCATAATTTCTTAATACATTTGATGTTAAAATGAATTTATTCTATGAATAAAATACTCCACAAAGCCTTTTCTCCAACACAAGCTGTAGTTGTACAGGAGGAAGAGTGCTAGACATGGAGCCATGAATCAATTAACTACACACTGTGTCATGCAGAACAATATAGCCACTCTCAACTATCACCTAGAACAGGTCATTTAGGAAGCCCCTTTCTCACATACATTGCATGAGTAATCCTGTAGTCAAGACTGCTGAGGAAAAGTTTTAGATCTCATGTAGTAAGAGTTGTGAAATGACTCTGGGTCAAACCTATCACAGAAATTTTTGACCATTTCATTTTATCTTGTTTTCTTGTATTTTAAGATTTACCACGAAGTAGTCTGTGAATCATTTTATATAACACTTCTTTATACCCAGTTTTAAAAGACTATATGTGAAAATATCAGACAATAACAAATCAGCAGGTGATACCAAATTTTTAAAGCAAAAATAAACCTATGAATATATATATGTGTGTGTATATATCTATATTATATATATACTTATATAAAATGAGAGTATGAGTTACAGCATCTGGCATTTTAAAAAATAGCAAGTTTAAATAAGATTCACTGCTATATAAATCTATCAACAATCAAAAATACAAAATATGGCGCTGGGGATTTAGCTCAGCAGCACAGTGCCTGCCTGGCAAGCGCAAGGTCATGAGTTTGATTCCCGGTACTGGAAAAAAAAACAAAAAAAACAACAGCAGAAAAAATACAAAATAGGGGAGCTGGGGATTTAGCTCAGCGGCAAAGCACCTGCCTGGCAAGCGCAAGGTCGTGAGTTCGGTTCCCGGTACTGGAGAAAAACCAAAAAAAAAATACAAAATATACTGTAACCACTATGACAAATGTAATGTGCTATAGGAATATTAATATAACATAGGTACACATTTATTTTATAGTATACTGTTGATATAATAAAACCTTATTCAGTATAGTGTGAATTGATAGTCTAAAATTTTGAATATTTAAAAAAGACATAAAATTTAAGCACACAGCTATTTTTCTCTCAAACATGTAATGGCAAATATACACATTTGCATTGGTTAAGTACTACCTATTACAATAATTTGGGTACTTATTTTAATGACAAAATGAGAATGCTAATGTCCTTAAATATCTTTAAAATTAAAACTATCTTTGAAATTAATATTTTCTTTGAAGTTTTAACTATTACTTTTTCCAACAAATTCTTTTTTCAGATAGTACAAAGTAAGAAGTATTCAAGTCCTTGTATCAATGATTACAAATTTTAAGTAAGTTAGAGTTTATGGGATCTCAGTCTATTCTTAAAGAATGAAAATTAATATTACTATTTATTTTGCCTATAGTAGAGTACATCTTAATAGGTTTTTAAAAATCCTTATAGTTTTTTCATAAGTTACGGTAGAACTTTTCTCCTTCATATTCATATTTGTAACTCTTAGGAAACAACCTATTACTTTTGGCATAACTTTTAATAAGTTTCTAGGAGCAATTTTTAAAAAGTTTATTCTGCCAGGTTCATGTAATACAGATCCTCATTCACTGCCCTTTCCTAATCTTCTCAGTTTGTGATCTCCATCTGTCCAAGTGGATCTATCTGTCCCATATCATTCCTGCTTTAGAGAACGGCCGTATGGTTCTCATCATGGTTTAAAGACAAAGTCCTGAAAACCAAATTGATTCATCAGTGAAAAAAATGTACCAAGTGGAATGTCAGTATTTTTATATCTTCTAAGTGAACAATCCATTTTAAATGATTAATTGCATTACACTGCCATTTATACCTAGTGCTAGCTAATGAAAGGAATTAGTTTCAACATCAGTTCAGGGCTCTACCCTTCCTCACCTGCTCTCATTAGCTTCATCGCAAACATTTTGCCAGAGTGGTTTCTCTGCGTACCGATCACACCATTAATACACTCTTCTTATTGATTGCTGGGAAGTCAAATGTCAGAAAGAAGAATGGGCAGGGAGTCCGTTTCCACGATGAGTTTGCAGTTTTAGGGGTGGAGAATCTTCAAGATATCGACTCTCTTCTATATATTTGCTATATAAAATGATGTTTCAGACCGTACATATTTTTAAGAACCTGCTACATATACAGATCCTAAAACAGTTTTTAGTACTGCAGCAAACAGAGCTTAATTTACTACATGAGGCAATAATGTTATTTATGTTACAGGGCTTTCATGTATTTATGGCACCTTTTCAGCCACTATCTTGAATGAGTTTCATGAAAACCTCAGTAATCAAAAATATATATTTTTATCCGTGATTCTATGAATGGAGGTACATCAGGAGGCTTCATGTTCGGTGACAGCTGGGTTGAGACCACATTTCTCTTTGTCCTATTATCCATCAAAGGTGAGGACCAGAAATCAAGAAGGTCAGGTTTGGAGACACTGACCGGTGTTGTTAGCTGTGTAGTTGAGAGATGATTCCGTGTAGAAAAGAGTTATGTATTTGATATTTTCAAACATTGTGGTGAAAAATGTAAGCCTAAGTGTTCCATGGGATATGCTGTGGTATTAGACATGCCAATGTGAGGTTCACTGCACCTGATCTAGAAAGACAGTTTTAAAAACGTTACTGAATAAAAAAGACATTGCTTCTGTTTTGAAAAAAAAGACTGATTCAATAGAACTGAAAAGCAGAAAATGCCAAAGCACTAAAGTAGAAGATGGACAAATCTAGGATTACATACAACACAGTTGATTATGAATTGACAAATGGAAGCATGTCTCAAACTAGAGACAGAAGGAACTCTGCTGGACAAAATAAAGAGAAGGAATTCACGGGTTAAGGTAGGGAAACATGGGCTGTGAGCAACTGGATTTCTTCTTACTCTCTTATTCAATTTCCTCATCACTGAAACACAGTGTAGCTTCCAGAAGAGAAGTTTGTTTTGTCTCAGAGGTTTTAGAAGATTCAATCTATGGTTGGCTGAATCAAATGCAGAAAGAATATGGTGAAAGGGCCTACTTCAGAAGAAATCTGCTCTCTGCATGACCAACAAGCAGAGAGACAAGCAAGGAAGCAGAGTCAAGAATACATTCTTTCAAGTGAAGACCCCAGTGACCACTTCTCCCAAATAGGGCTCATTTCTTAACAACGCGTTCTGCCACACACCTTACAGTGACCCAGGGTCTAACTGTCTTCCAAACACATAAGACTTCTGGGGCCTTCATAGATTTATACTATAACACTGGGCTTTCTCAAAAACTAGTAACGTGTCACATGTCACTTAAGAAACTGTTCAGACAAGGCATGAAACCCTTAGCTATATTAATGACTGTATGTATACTAAAGAGTTGGGAATACATGCTAGGGTCACTTAGTGGGCAAAATGGTGGTTGTGATCAAAATGGCTGTACTCAGGCCAACCTGGATTCCTACAGGGCAGGGTGCATTTTCTGTGCCAGCCAGCATCTGTCATCCTCTAGTGCCTATTGATTGACACACTGGTCTTCCACTGAGGGAAAGGCAGGCACATCATCCCACTGAGCAACTTCACTTCCTGAAAACAAGCCCGGTCAGGAGAAGCTTTTACACTTCTTTGCTGCTCCCAGATAATGGGGTATGCAAGCTGCACCCTTTATAGTTTTCTGATTTGCAAATGGAAGATAGTTTTGGCTCTAAAAATATTGTGGAGATCATATGTCAAATTGAAAAATTTTTGATTTGAAATATAATACTGATATTCTCTCTTTTGCAGCTATTCTCAAATGGAAGATTTACCCATTTAAATATTGATGATCTGTACAGAATTAGCATGTGAGACCTGTCCAAAGTCAAATAGCATACTAAAACTGTTTTGTTTTAAAGTAGAGATGATTTTTCAAAGGAATACAGGTTTATATCTATTTTTTAAGCTAAATCAATTTTGATGAGTGAGTCTTACAGAATTACATATTCAGGTTAGCAAGTGTATCAGTTAGGGTTCACTACATAAACAGAATTAATTTAATATTTTATACATCTATAATATATGAGATATAAAGGATTTAGAAGTAGGCTTATGTTGTAGCTTATATCTAAGTATCCTACAAAGCCTTATACAGGCATAGGTAGGGCTTTTGGGAAGTGACTGGATCATGGGCATGTGATACTGGATTAGTCCACTGATGAGTCTATAGCTGGGTGTGATGTTGAGAAGTGAACCCTGATATGAAGAGGTGGGTAACTGAGGGTATGGCTTGGAAGCACATACCTTTTCTATCCCCTTGATCTCCTACCTCCTTCCTGCCCTGCCATGGACTGTTTTTCCTCTGTAATGCACCTCTGCCATGAACCTTGCCTTGAAGCTAGCCAACTGAAATCTCTACAAATAGAGAGGCAAAATCAGCCTCTTCTCTTGTAATATGTAAATGTCAGATATTGTGTTCCACCAATGAGCAAGTAACTAGGACAGCTTACAGTGGCTACCCACAGTTAGAGGTGAAAGAATGCAAAAGGGCTGTCTATGCATTGGAAAGCCTGAGAATCCAATCAAAATTCAAATACCTGAACCTTACTGCAGAGTCCAGTGAAAGTACATATTGGAAAGCTGAAAGGTTTGCACTAAAAAGCTGAAGATTCTGCACTGAAAGCCTGGAGATGAATGTACAAAGGCAATGGTACAGATTGGACCTCCTCCAAAGAAGCAAATTGGGCAGACTTCCTTGTTTCCCATTTTATTCCATCCAGGCTACAGCTGTTGGTTGGTGCCACCCACATTCAGGTTGGGTCTCCCATCTTCTGTAAGTTAATAATCCTGACATACCTAGAACTGCACTCCAATCATCCTCTAGGCATTTTTTATTGAAGTTGTCACCAGAATTAACTATCACAATAGGTATTATTAAAGTATTATAAATAGTTATCAACACCTGGATACGCTGGTTTTGATGTGTCTTATACTTCTGTTTTGTTCTGCTTTTAGGCCCGCTACATCATACATCCACAATATCCTGAAATCCCAGAAAACTCCTTTCTCATATCAGTTTAAAAATACTTGACCTTCCATCTTACTCCATGCTTCCTAACAGAAGTGGTTTTCAGTGCTGGATTAGAGAAGAGAATCAAGGATCTGTACTCTGATTCACCTTTTTGCCTCTATCCTTGTTGGCTGTTTAACCTTAACTCCGTGGTGAGTCTCCTACCCCACAAACTGGCCCTGAAGTTTATCTAGCTCAGCATTTGGAAGGGCCTGGCCTTCCTATGAGGCCCTTGTAAAACATGAGAAGATGATGATGCATGTTTTAGGGGCAGGGAGAGGGAAACTCGGTCCTCAGTCTCTTTTCTCAGTACTCACCAGCAGCCACAAAGAAAGGATCATGCGTCATTAAACAATGTCCATTAGTGAAATAGCTTGCTTCGCAATGAGCTGGAAATATAAATACTAAAAGTGTTTACGCTGGGCTTTCATTAAGTCTAAAAGTTAAAAACATGTAATCACAAGTGTTTTTGACGAGTACAAGTAATTTTTAAGTTTGAAACCTGTCAGTATGCCTGAATCTTGGGAGTTTTATTGGGAAAATAATAAAAGTCAAATAGTACTAAAATGTAAACTATTGATTGAAATCTAAGGCCTGACCCTTTAGAGTCTGTGGCCATCTTATGCTGAAGAATAATTTAAATTATTATCCCAATTAATTCTCCTTTTAACTGTAAGAGAAAAAATTTGGTTTGTAAGAGAGCTAGCTCTACTCACTTCACATCACAATGCTACCAATCGTCCATTTTCTCCTATCTCAAAGCTTTCAGCTTCACATTATCTCCTTTACTTCTCAAAACACTCTGGAAGTTTCACAGAGGTGAACTGGGACAGAAGGAGAGTGAGACCCAGGAAGCTCATGAGAATTTCATGAGAACAGAGAATTATAAACTGGCCTCAGGCTGAATTAGGGTCCTGATTTGCCAAAAGCAGCTCTAGTTCACGTGTGCTACCCCAGCATAATTAGTAGGCAAGGGCCCTCCACTTTCTAATGGAGGCTTCCCCTGACTAGGGCACATACCCCCTCAGTCCCCGTGCTGGACCTGTTTCTCCGCCCCGAGCTGGGCTCAGGTACGCCTGCTCCTTCAGGACATCTGCATCCTGACTCAGGCACCCTGACTTTTGCCACTGCAGTAAAACGTGAGCCATGAGGAGGGTCAGAGCCTCCTCTATTCTTAGAAAGGTTCTGCTCCCTGATAGGCTTCCTCAGGGGCAATGGCCCGGTTTCAAATTACTATCAAGAGCACTGATTTCTCAGACATCATGCTGATAGATGACTTGAAGTTTGGGGGTTTTTTTAATCAGTATTTTGCCCCAGAGCTGCCTCCTGGAAAAGTCAAAATCATTACTATAATTATATAAAAAGATCAAAGAACTGACATTAATTTCTACTCACTGGACAGTTTAATAGTTCAACTGAATTCCATTAAGCTTGACTTCATTATTAATAAATATCAAATGTTTTTATCAAGCTTTCCAAGAGTTTCATTTTGTCATTGTGTTTCTCTTAAAATTTGAACTTAAATTGAAACCATCCAATCCTACAAGCACAACACATCATGTTTATCTGTCCAGCTCGAAAGTTGCAAGTTGCATATGAGATCAGTCTAGGTCTTAATAGCTTCAGATTTGTGAGTGTACACAGTAAATAGCTGACAATGTGAAATGGAGTCAGAAAGCCAGGCCTCAGTTTCGCTAATAAAATGGAGCACAACTAATCAAAAACTCCTTGCATGTAGATAGTCTTCATGGATTTTTCTTGTTGGTTTGGTTTTAATTTTGTTTTTGAATTTGTGCCTCCAAACAGCTTTGTTATATAAACAGAAATCTATAGATATGAGAATGAGGTTTCTTTCTGTTTGCTTTTATTGTGTCTTGTGTTTAGATGTCCCACCAGAGCCTTATGTAGTCATAGGTCGGGCTCTTCAGAGGTGGCTGGATGTAAAGGGTGATGCTGGGATTAAGGGTGTGTAATTACTAATCCACTCATTGGTTTGGCATCGTTCTGGGTGTAGATAATGGAAAAGTCCACCCTGTGTCTGAGTGCTGCCTGTACTAACAGTGTGTTGATGGGACAGAACATAAGGGACAGAAAGAAGGATGCTGCTGTCACTTGCAGCCTTTTTGTTTTGCTGTCTTTTACCTTCCATGAAGGATTTTCATCTGTGATGCTCCTCTGCCATACCACCCTGCTTTGGAACCAGCCAACTATGGACTGAAACCTCTGCAAACTTTGATCCAAAATAAACCTTTCCTCTTTTAACTTTGGCGTCTGGTATTTTGTCTTAGCAAGGAGAAATATAACTAAGACAGCTTTGCCCACTTTTTTTTTGTCTTGTCCCACACCATTCTTATGAAGTTCCTCTGTGTCTTAGACTTAAGGTACACATGGCAGTGGGCCCCTCTTGGCACTGGGATTGTCAAGGTACAGAGAAGGTGTCATCTCTAATCTCACAGACTTTCCAGCCTCCTTGGATAAGCAAGTACAGTGTGATAAGCAAGTTCACTGGTTTTTGTGAAATGGCAGAAATGGGTGCCCTGTGGTCCACAGCACTGGGAAGGTCTGACTCCAAAGAGACGACAGGTAAGCCTAGATAGGAATGGGTCAAGAAAGACCAGTTAGGATTGTGATAATTCTTAGAGAAGTACTTTAACAGGGAGATACACAGTCTCTTTTTCAGTTAAACCTTTCAAATATCAGTACTGTCTTATTTTCAACTCCTTGACTTTTGTCACCACTGTCATTTACCCTGGCCCTGTGTCATAGATCCTAAGTGTCAGCTCATATCCTGAGGGATAAGCCACATTTCCTGTGTTTTTCTGCTCTCTACTTTTGTCTAGGGAAATAGGTGGAAAGGGCTTACAAGACTGATGCTATTTGTGGTGAGGTATGAAAACCCCTCATATAGCCAGAGATGTGGGGAGGACCATGCAGATGGAAAGGTACATCTGGGAGGCACAGGCCTGCTGACCCCTCCAAGTCAAGCTCAGTGTACAGTTAAACCCTGTAGCCCCTTACGGTACGGGGTGGTAAGATGACCTGCTGATGTAGCCAGGGCAGAGTCCTTATAATCAGAGCCAAAGAGCTCAAAGATGAGACATCTAAGGAAAATACCAAGGGGAGCACGACATATGAGCAGAAGGGGTAGTGCGCAAGAACAATCAAAATGCTTTGGCACTGCCTCTGTGTATCACTTGCTTTCTGAGTGATATAAGATAGTCGTGCAGACATGCAGACCTTCAGTGTGTGACCTAGGAAATGTGATACTCAGAGACAGTATGCCCTTGGCAGTCAATACCCACATTAGCACTTGGTAGTATGTAATAAAAAGTAGACATTTTTTATCTTTAGTGCCTAGGAGACCAGACTGGGTTTAAGAGCTATTCAGAAGACAGGGGAAAGGAAACAGCTGGAGGTACAAAGAGCACATACATAGTCTAGGGCTGGCAGGAATGCAGACTAAAAAGATAGAAGAGCACCAATGATCAGGGTTCTCCTCTCCTGGAAAGCATAGAAGAGAAAAGAGAACAGGATAAGTACATAGCAGGACTCCAGAAACCACAATTAAGGTCAGAGCATCACCTCCAACAAGGACAAGTTAGGCCTAGCGGCAGCAGCAAGACCCTCCTGACAGGTGATGGTAAATCCTGCAGATCCAGTGCCCAGTATTCTGCAGCCACTGCAGGACTCATGATTGGTGACTTACCCTCTGCTTCCAGCACCAGCTGGTCTGAGGAGACAAGACAGTAATTAGAATAATTAGGACAAATCATCACAGTGAATTAATGAATCACCAGCTGCCCCCTGAGCACCGTGGTGGGGCTGAACAAAGAGTGTGACTCCCAGAAATGCCTGCGATAATACACGTTCCTAAACTTCAGCAGCACAGCTTCTTTCCAGAGGACAGTTCATTAGGATAAAAACAACTCTGGCTGTTTCAGATTTGGCTGATCCGGTCAGTTTGGACACTTGTTTAACTGATTTTTTATTAAGATAAGCTCCTGGAGGTTAGACAGCATGACAGCATGAGGCATTATAGACCGAGTTATTGCAGCTGAATCACACACAGTGTTCTCTTCTTCAGAAGAAAGAAAGGAAAAGTGAAGGAATCATTTGTAGAAAAAGGGATGCACCTTGAGACCATAAGTAAAATTAAGCATACACACCGGTCTAAATATCACATGGTATCTTTTATATGAGAAACCCCAACTATAACTAAAAACCAAAATAAAAGGTAGATAATATAATGGCTGGAGATAAGGTTTTTTACAAATGGGAAGAAGGTCAAGAAGTGGAAGCTGTGGGGAAGAAGAGGAGGAAAGGGTAGAGAAAGCATTAAAATCCGTTATGTACATGTGTCAGCTCCCCAAGTAGAATGCAATCATTACCTACCGCAAACATGCACTAATAAAAATAAAAAATTAAAAAGAAAATGTGACCATGTTAACTTTCCTTAAGTCTGGCTCCTGAACTGCAAGAAAGAGTGATATTGCAGCAGATATTAATTCCAATGGGTGAGTATTTCATTTACTAGGATCTGGGAGAAATGTACCGAGTATATGGAACTTGTGCTTGTGATCTGGATACCGTGTTAAGCCTGCTTCATACAGGATTTTTCTGTTTAATGTTTACAGTCTTCATATACAGCATCTGTATTTTCTCATATGTAAGTCTTCACTTTTGATATATCCATTACCCAAGGTCAACTGTGGTCATTTCAGCATATATTTTGAGAAAGAGATCATAATCACTTAACTTTTATTAAAATGTAATAATTCTTTTATATCAGTATTAATTATTGTTGTTAATTTCTTACTTAATTTATATATTAAACTTTATGTTAATTATTTATAGATAGAGAAAGAAACATAGTGTATGCAAGATTTAGTGCTATTATTTCAGGCAACCACCAGGGGCGCTGGGGACATCTCCCCTGTGGAAAGCAGTGACTACCATAAAGTATATATTATACAAGGTGTGATGAAAATGCAAGGTAAACGTTTAAAAATGTATTACACTAAAGGACACATTGCCATTAACCCCTCTCAAAATGCTTCCCTGCACTTTGAACACAGTTATCCTATTGTTCCTGCCCCTTTCTGAGCAGTTCTGGAAATGTTCTTGCTAGTCTTTATAAAGTGTGATCCAGCATTCAGTGAGTGCTGCTGCTGATTGCTGTCCAATGCTAGGACAGGCTCCTAAAAACATGACGGTGTGTCCTCTTCCACCTTATTCACTGGTTCTGGCACCATGTGACTTCTGGTTCTTTCCCACAGTCAAAATGACTACAAATGTGGTTGAAATCACCATATTTAATTTTTTATTTTTATTCAGCACATTGATGTAACCATAACAGGACAAGTAAAGTCAGGCTTTCCTGCTTTTTTACTTCCAGTCTTGCTTCAGAAAGTTGCAAAAGTTATGAGACATGTGCTTAAAGTGAGAGTATCTTAAGGGGAATTAATGGTAATGTACCCTTTATTGTAATAGATGTTTTTAATTTAAGCATTTGCTCTATTTTTATCATAATGTATGTTCTTCAGATTGAATAAAAGAAAACTCAGAGTTAAGCAGATTATGTACCTTGCCCAAGGTTACAAAGGCAGAGAATGCAGAAGTCCCAAGACTCTATAACTTAAGCCATTTCAAATGAGATCCCGGATACTCTCTGGCTTGCTGTGCCTTGTTAAAGGTATCCCTCTGCTCTCGGGCATTTACCTGAAAGACAAACAGAAAGCCTAATTCATTGTGAATGGAAGTGTGGCTTAAAACCTGCAAGCACTTGCATTTCAATGATTGCGAAAACCCTCTGCCATGACAGAGTATCGCTCAAGTTCTGCCCTTCCTGCCCTCTAAATTCTAGAAAAGCAAGACATTCTCAGATGGGAGCATCAATCCAGAAAATTATTGCTGAAGGAACAAACAAGACATGGTATGTTTTCCAGGTGTGCTGCTGTCATCAATTATACTCTGGGCCAGCATCTGTAAAATATCAACAACATTTGGATACCAGTATAGAAGGAAGAAGCTCCAGAAAGCATCCTGTTGATATAACTATCACCCTGTTCTTTCTAGAGCTAGCAAATAGTAGACACTTGCAAAGTGGTGATAGAGTCATCTAAAAGCACTACAAAGGATGACACACTTAACATTCTCTCATGAGAACGAGTCAACTCTCTGTGATCCAGCCAACACAGGTGTGTGAAAAACAAGTTAAAAAATAACTTCAAAATCCTAATGACTTTGAGGAAAAGCCCTAATTACCTATCATTCCATTTCTTCTCAAACATCCTATGATTCTGAGATTGGATGATGGCACTCATGTGCTTTTATCCCTCTGGCAAGAAGAACAAACATTTTACATGTTTTCTCATTTAAATCTCATAACAAAGTTATAGGGTAGAGATTATTGCATTATGAAGAAAAAAGAAAAATGTCTTTCAGAGATTACGCAAAACTAAGAAGGTCACAGTTAAAGGCAAATAAAAGCAGGATTTGTAGCTAACTTTAGTGAGCAAATTCCCAAGCATTTGAAAATGACCGACCACGTGCATGTGTCTGTCTGTGTCTACAGAAATTTATGTACTTTGAAATCATTTCATAGCTTCCAAGTCAACTCACATTGCTATGTTTATGTAGGGAATTTGGGATCCTGCGGTAGGGTAAGATTATGTAATTGGACCTCTCTAAGAGATAGAAAGAGGGGGTCACTGCATCTCAGCAAACAGCCCCCCTGACAGTCTCTGCTGTTGACACCTTCCTCTGTGTAGCTACACTGTCCCACATACACCCTTCTTAAAACAGGTTACCTCTCCCCTCAAAATTCCCCTTTTAGCCCATAAGACCAAACCCCTAGCAACAAGCCCAATATCCAATCAGTGAAGTGTTGACCCTACCCCATAAAACATTGTCATAGCCCCAGACTCAGTAGTGTCCCAGCTCTGAGCCCCCCACTTATCTGGGGTGGCTCTTTACCAGCTGCTCTTGCAATACCTACAATAAAATTACTTCCACTTTGCACCGGCGGTCTGTTCTGACTCTACTTCCTCTTTCTATGTTGGAGAGAGAGACAAGCCAGGTGAGGGTGAGTCTGGGGGCCCCAGACCTTGCACCCACTGGAAGTAACATTTACGTGCATAATGTCATTCTCTACCTACAATCTTGAAATTTTGAAGATAGAATCTTAAACTGTATGGGTGAAGAACTAGACAATCTATTATTCACATACTTTGCTTTAGTAAAGGGACTCAAATCTTCCTGCCACCACCCCCAGGAGTATAGTGAGCTGCCTAGCATTCACAGAAAAGTAGTGGCTGGGTCAGGACTTGTACCAGGAGGGCTCTGCTCCAAGCACAGCATTTATTCTGCTTTTAATGCACCATTTTATCTGTGGTGAAAAATTCATGCACGCACGCGCGCGCGCACACACGTACACACATAATACCAGTGAAGGAAACCTATTTTTCTCTCCAAATTACATTTCCTTTCACTAAAATTGCCACTGCTGCTTTTCCTGGACCACCTGGGTATTCACTGTATTAGCATCCTCAAGGGAGAAAGGAAAGAGGATTAGAAAGGAAAGCCTAGGAAATGCTAGGGGATCTCCCACTCCTGCCTGCTGCTTTGAATGTCAGCTCTGATTTTGTCCACTTTCTTTACATTGTCCCCTGCACTGCTTGTTGAGAAAACCTTTTCCTGCATGTCTTTTTCAGGCCCTAAGGCACCCTACAAGTAGCCTTCACCAGAGGCCTCTGCAGAGAACTTGAGGAAGAGAAGCCAAGCTGGCCAGCATCCCAGGGAGCCTCCTGCACCGAAGCCTTCCATTGCCTGCTCCTCTTCTATCTTCAGAAAGAAAAAAATATGTCAGGAAGGAATTAGTGACAATTCAGGCAACTACAAAATAATAGCAGCTTCAAAATGCTGGGATGAATAGCAACCCAGTACCAGAGAGGCCCCCAGTGTAGCGGGCCACTGAGCAGCTTCTGAGAGAAATGCTGGCTGCACCACAGCTTGAGCCTGCTAGAGAATAAAAGAAGTTAAAAGTACAGCCCGAGGGCCATGTGCCTATTCCCCTCTGACCCTTGCTTTGTTCTGCTGGGTTTGTTGTTATGTTCCTGCCAGAGGCAAGGGGCAAACTTAGCATGTGAATTGCAGCCCTGGTGTGGAGAGGAACAGAGCACTGAGCTCAGGAGCTGGAAGCGCTGTTCAGGCTGCTGGTTCAGCCTGACTTGGCTGGAGTCTCAGGCTTCTATACTCAGGAAGAACAGCTTACCTCGCAGGTTGTACTGGAGGCTGTGTCGCTACCCTGTGGTGCTGTTGGGAGGTGGCGGAGCATTTAGGAGGGAGAGCCTAAGGGCAGGAAGTTAGGTCACTGGGGCGGGGGGGGGGCGGGGGGGGCTTGAAAGGGATTCTGGGATCCTGAGCCTCCTTGAGCCAACTTCTCCAAGGTCACGATATGACCATGACTCTGGTTATCCATTCCTGCCACAGGCACAGAGGCAGCCATGGACTGAAACCTCTAAAGCTGTCAGTCAAATAAACATTTCTTCTTTTTAAACTGATTTATCTCAAGTATTTGTTATAGCAATGAAAAGCTGATTAAAGCAAAAGGTAAAGATAGATATTTGATAGAAAGGAACACAACCTGGGTTTCTCTACACCGCCAGAGCTAGGGCATCCTTAGAGAAGCTACTTCAGTGTTGGGTGCTTAGTTTCCAGCTCCATAAAATGTACATTAGGTCTAAGATAATAGTCAGTCGTGATGCGTAGCTTTAGTACCAGTCTTCTTCCTGACTGAAGAAAGAGAACAATAGGTCCAGAAATACATAGAAAAGGCAAACAATCCATGAATGATCCTATGAGATGGCCATAAGCTATTTTGAAGGTAGTAAAAAACTTTTTGCTATAAGTTGCACTTTACTTGATGGGCTTTCAACGCATAAGCAATGTCTAACAATAATAATTTAGAATTTGTTAGGCTCAGGATCTGTCTGAGTAGTACAGTATGATATTTTACAGTTAAAAGTTCATGCATCTTCCTGTTTGAAACATGTCTCTAAAAATATATTTAAAGGAAAGTTCTTATTGTAGAACAAATATAAATTACTCTAATTGAATAAGCAATAAGATAAGTAGGGGACCAGAGCCAGGAATAAACAGATGCAAGCATGTGAAAATCCAGGAGAAAAAAAAGCCCTGCAGAATAGTATTTGCTCACAGAATCCAAGATATTCTCTCTTCCCTTATTTTATATTATACCTATAATTTGAGAAATAACTGATTCAAAAAAGTCTGAATTACTTAACTATGACAAAAACTACCAGTAAAAACAATCCTTTATTTGATCATTTTAGGTAAAATAATGAGCCATCACCTTTCATTCCTTTATTCTCAGGTATTTTCTTCATAGCACTTGTCACTATCTGACAACATATTATGAATTGGTTTCCTTATAGGTTGACTGTAGGTTATTCTCATCAGAGCACTCCCCAAGGGATCGAGACCCTCAGTGCTACAAAAAATGAAAAAACTCCAGTAAGTAAGAATTTTGCATGTGTGCACTGAGAGTAAATAACGTGGAACTTTCATTTATACCATTTGAGTAAAGTGCTGTTTGCCCCAATGTTAGAATCTCAAGGTTGACTTTTAAAGAATCAAGCACAGTGATGTCTAGATAATAATAAATATCCAGATGCAAAGGAAAACATTTATGAAATACATGAATACTTCCAAACATGTTAGTTGCAGTTTTTGAAAATAATTTTGTATTCCTTTAGTGTACAAAGACAGATATCTCAATTTCTTGGATCTAGTCATTACTTTTAGGAAACAACTCCCTAAAACATAAAATTTTCAAAACACTCAAAATTATAAATGATTTTTATCAAACAAAAGATTCAAAACCCATTACAGAAAGATCCAAAGACATGAAACAATGTTTGGGTAAAGAAAATCCTTCAGTGCCTCTTTGTTCCCCTCAGGATTGGCACAGAAATCTCAGAGGGATACAGTTACAAGCACTCTTCCCTGGGGAGTGTAGAGTATATTGTTTAGAACTTGCACCCAGAAGCCTGGTGTCTTGGCTTGAGGATCAGCTCAACCATGTAGGAACTCCCTTTGCACACATTCCCTTACAGGATCAAGCTTCAACAAATTCAACCATAAAATGAAACTTAACACCAACATCATAGGGTTATTAGGGAGATTAAATAAAAAGCAGATGCAGAATATTTCACATAATGGGGTAACAAAAACTAGAGGCCTAATCTTTTTTCTGTAAGATGTGTTCAACAAGAATAAAGTCAACCCATCAAGAACAAAGAAACGGATATGTATTTGTAGCAATTAGAATTGTAATCTGGACAGCACTGATTCAGGCAACCTTCAAGGGTTTTCAAAATGTACTCTAAAATTTTACACAATGGAAACTATTTATAGCTTTGAACCACAGGAACATGCTATTGGAAATCACATCACTGTCAAAGAATTGTGATTGGTGCTAGTAAAAGGTAACCTGTCTTTTTAAAAAGAGATCAGACATTGTTTTAGTCACTTTCATCCTTGCTGGGACAAAATACCCAACACCCATAACTGAAATGAATAGAGGTTTGCTTTGACTCACAGTTTGTAGAGGTGTAAGTCTATAGTCTACTAGCCGCAGGGCAGAAGCAATATGGCATAGAGGCATGCCAAAGGAAATCTGCTTACCACATAGCATCCAAGAGGCAGAAGGGAGAACATTTTGTACTCTGAGAAACACACATTTAAGCAGCCTTGAAAAAGTGCTTTAAGTTTTTAACACAATGGAGAAGGAATGCTATTTCAGTACATTACTCTTTACTGAAGGAAGGAGAGGAAGGGAGACACACCCTTCCAAGCCACACCCCCATTGATTCCCCTCTTCCTCCAGACTCCACCTTCTAACAGTAAGTCAGCTATGAGCCCCCATAACCCAGTCACCTTTCAAAAGTCCCATTTTGAGGCACATGGGAATTTGGAAGATCATCTATATATAAAATATAACAGATGGGATCTCAACTTTGACTGATTTGGGAGAAGAGG
>NW_004955459.1:7412001-7431923 GCF_000276665.1 Chinchilla lanigera
CTGTGGTTGAAGGTGGGTTAGGAAGGAATTGCTTCAGCTCAGTTCAAAGATCTGATGAACTACCAGTGTCTGGGATCTCAGTAACAGCAGACTGATTATTCCATTTTCAATGCCTTGAACCTATGTAACTTCATTTTGATTTTTCTTTTCTGAGCAGATACTTGTTCAAAAGATGAACGGATGACCATCAGAAGGAAGGGTTACATGGGATTTTAGCACAAAAGGAGCACATTTATCAAAATGCTTGATAAAGTAGAAATATATTTAACAGAAGCTGAATGGTTAGTGGCAGGTAGCACAGACTTTCCAGACGTGAATACTAAAAACAGTCCTTTCTCTTATAAAACTGTGGTGCTTTTGGTGGATTTCATTGCTCTGTTGATGGTGAAATGGGTTTTTTTGCTTCTTTATTTTGGAGTTTCTGTTGTTTTGTTTCACATTCTAGAAAGGATTTATGCCTCTAAAGCAATGAGATTTAAGATTTCACCTATTTGCCTAACTTTTATGCTAGGTGGAGGAATCCCTAAAACATATTTTAGTCAGAATGCTGCAAAATATGCCCACAGTTGCAAATGCAAATATCTACATGAAGTGGCTCCATAGATTAGCTGGAATAAGCACATTTCCTACGAGCCTGCTCTCTGGTTTCTCTCCTCTGCCCTATCAATACCTTACTAGGACGATGAGAAGGAGAACTTCACCCACAGGTCCTGAGTTGGAACTTCTTCCCTTCTATTTCCCGTGTTGCCAAAGGCCACTTTCACACTTAGAAGAGAGAGTATCCAAATAAGAATGTATTTGGAAAATATACTTGGAAAAGTCTTCAGTCCCCTGGACTGTTATTTATATTTCCCCCCATAAAGTGTTGCATTCTCTCCTGCTTATCCTTAGGAAAAGCTCCAACTTTATTCCCTTGATGTCACTTTCTTCAACACAAATACCTCCCTCTCGCCTGCAGGCAAAGCTCTTCTCTTTAATGCACAAGTTGTAATAGCCCAGCTTTTATCCAAGTAGCAAGTGTGTCCTCTACCCTGGCATGCCTCTCTCCTCAAATAGAACAAGTGTAATATTTAAGAGCCTTTTTCTCAGAATCTGCTCTTTTCAATCAAAGTATCCCTTGTGGGTATTTGTAAATAAACCTGGTTGGTGATCGTGCTCCAACTAGTGCTGTGCTCCATGGTGACTAGCAAAGATGAGCCCACTCCCTTCTTTATCATCTAAAGCTTATCCCTAGAATTTTCCTGATTAGTTTTTGGACAGAAGAGATGTATTTCCCAATAAGAAGCAATATTCTATAGAGACTGTACTCTAAATCCACATTTAGAGAACAGAATCCGCACTGCCCACTACCTATGCCTGTGTGTGTAAATTTACTGGACTCTGCAGGGGTACCATCATGCTAATAAACACAATCTGCATAACTGATGACAACACTTATCACCTCAGTTCCAAACATGCATCCCACTATGACACTACTCAGGACAAAGCAAGGTTGTACTCCATAGGCAACACCCCATACAATCCCTAGAGAACCTCCAAGAGACTGAGCTTCTACAAATTGTGAACATAGTTCCATTAAATAGCTCATCTATTTTATCTCAATGTCAGTAGTCAAAAGAAGAAAAACAATCATATGAAATTTATTCAGCACTATCTAATTAAGCATGTATTGAGAGTCTTAGTGTTTTTTAATCTGGAGAAACAAAATGTATATCAAATGTATATCTCCCAAGTTCTGCTCTTGGGAGCCTCACATTCCATAAGAGCAAATTAAGAGAGGGACACAAAGAGTAGCAGGTCAAAGAAGGAAATTATTGCCACAGTGGAGATGAAAAAGCTATGAATGTTCAGAAGAGAAAGAAGTCACCTTGTTTGGAAAATCAGAAAATCTTCAATAGGAGTATAAATTGAGTGTTGATTTATAGACATCTTGATGTAAAAGGAGAAAAACTGTTCCACGTGGAAAAATCTAACATGATCAATGTTGTGAAGTCTGGAATACATAAAGTGAGTAATGTATACTAAATTAGCTTTTCAGTTATTGGTAAAAATTTTTGAAAATGAGAGAAAACATAGAATTCAACGTTGTATGTTGGGACACAAAATCACTGAACTGTCTTGTGCAGAAAGAATTTCATTTTATTCTCACCAGCAGTCTCTAAGGAAAGTCAGATAGTAACATACCTATTTTCGTGAGAAGAGAACAAGGAGGAAAGAGATTGGGTAACTTGCCTAGAGACACAAGCTACAAGCTTATCCAAGCAATTTACACCAATTTCATTCACATAAACTATAGAGCAGAGTGCTTAATATTTGGTCAGTACTCCAACAGAGTAACAACTATCATTGGAAAGAGTGCCAGGAACTCTCCTACTTGGTTTCAAACCCACTTAACAGCTGTTCCAGCTGCACTTACAAACAGGAACCAGGACAGGCCACTTAAACAAGTAAACCAAAAAAAAAAACAAAAAACACAGCCCTATCCAGAAAAGAAGACAAGATGACAACAGTGTGACATGTGCCAAAGGTGCCAGTTGCAAAAGAAAACATCTGTGTCAGCCTTTTCCCCATGAAAGAACCCTTGAGTTCTATCACAAGATGCCTTCAGTTCATGAACGTTGTCTCCATTCTTTACCCCAAAAATAAAGATTTTGCTCTGCTTTGCTAAACCCAAGTTTATTCTATGGGTTGAAGCATCCCTGGGCAGTGAAACCATCCAGAGAGGATAGGGAATCATATGAACGTTGTTAGTAGTAACCAAGCCCAGAACTGGGAAAATAAAAAATGCGTCCTAAGCCTAAACTCTTCCCCCAAAATGCATGTCATTTCTAATTAAATGAATATATCCTTGAACACAAGGTTAAATGTTGTGACCTGATTGAGACAGTTCAGTTTAGAGCTTCTAGTAGGTGAACCTCATCCTAGGAATGCACTACACACCAGAAGGTACTGCAACTGAGAATTGGGAGTGCATTTCTCCTTAGTGAAGCCTCCAGCCAGACTGAGATAATTGCATAGTTCTCAAAAAAGCTAAATAGTCAGATAGTTCTAAATAGATCTGGAGTAAAATCAGAAGCTGGAACAAGGATGCTTTCCTGGAAGGCAGAACATGAAAGGAGTGGTGGGCCGTGAGCTCTGATTCTGCCACAACATGCTGTGTGCTACATGTGGCCCATGGGGACTCCCTGTGTGGGTTTCCCTGCTCTGAGTAGAGGAATGATTGCATGATTTCATTTTTAGCTTTAGCATTCTCAAATTTTAAATGTCACATGCCACTGGCTTCTACGATTGGGAAAACATTTACTGATTTCTATTAGATGTATGGTCAAGAGTAGTTACAGTCAGAAACCATTTTGTGAATGCTAATTATCTTTGTATGCGTGTGTGTGTGTGTGTGTGTGTGTGTGTGTGTGCATGGTAAGTGGAATGTGCTGTGAGGAACCACAGAACAATCAAAATACCACAAATTTTTGTGTGGTATGGAAGTGAGGCTACACAGACACACAAACACACACACACACACACACAGAGTCATGCACACAGTGCGATTTAAATGGACATATGGCACTGGTCAAAAGAAAATAAAAGTACAATCCTTGTACTTTGTGAGTTCTTCCAGACTTGAATTTTCAATGATCCACAAAAATTGGCAATCGCTCCTCAGTTTTCCCCGAACAAGGATTATATTGGTAGGTATTGTAAATAACACCTTGCAGAGCAAAACCAGGCTGAACAAATAGCCACATTTGGAAATAAAGACAAGAGATTATGAAATGAAATGCAGCATGGAACAATGCTCAGAAACACAGCCCAGAAGGCCATAAAACAGCAAACCAGTGATGTTTATAATGCATTAAGGAAAATGAAGAGAAATCATGAGACTATTTGTGTATATTGGCCTAAAGACTAGAGGCGGCTGAGTTCCTGCAGACCTAATCCTATAGAATTTAGAACGCTGCAGTAAAAAATTGCACAGGTGCACGTCTGAAAAGACACAGCTGGTAGCTCCTTGGCAGATCTCTCCTTGGTCAGTTTTTTCATCTGCAGAAGGAGAATACAGCATCCACCTTATAGGTAACATGGGAATGTGATCTATGTGAGGATGAACATAATTTGTAAATTGTGTTCTGAATTTGTCATTAAATTTTTTGCTGTTTTACAGAAAGGAGTAAATGATACTAGCTTCACATTGTACAACATAATTCTTGTTTTTCAGGTAAATAAATTAAAAATGTGGTTAGAGTCATAAAGCAAATAACAATTACAGTGCAAAGATGGCTGAATGAATATTGGAAGTTGTTTTCCTTTGCTCTCTATTTAATCTTTGCAATGATTTTTATAAGGTGGATTATTTAACCTTCTGTCTGCAAGTACAAAAAACTGAGGTTTGAGAGACTAAATTAGCTTTCCCCAAATCAGACAACTCATAAAAGATAGAGACAAAATTTAAATCCAGATATATCTATTCTAAGTTTTACATTATTAGTCTTCATGTTGCAGTGCAGCACATCATAATTGCCTTATTACAGATAAAGGACTATAGTAGTTTAGTTCTCAAAGGTCCCCCAAATTTCTCATGTGTGTAAAAAAGTGATTAGATCATGGGGCATGACACTCTTCATTGGACCCATTCGGTAAGTAACTGTGCTGTTGAGGGGTGGGACCTGGTTAGAGGTTGGTCACTGAGGTTATGAGCTAGAAAGATATATTATTGCCCTTGGCTTCTATCCTTCTTGGCTGCCATGGATGAAAACCTTGTCCTTCACCACGCTCCTTTCAATTCCTTGGCCATGGACAGAAACTGTGAGCTAAAGTAACCTCCCCTCGTCTAAGTTGTAGGAGTCAGACACTGGGTCCAGTGAGGAGAAAGGAACTAAGACAGGGCTAAATCAGTCTACAGTCACTTGCAGGCAGGGGTGGAGAATGCAGAAGAGAAAGACTCACTGTGCACACTTTTCTAAAATAGTGCAGTGGGAGTCTCACCCAGTAAGCATGGGTCCCAGGCCCAGAGCTTGGGCAGACTTGGAAGCCCTTGAGAACAGGTTGAAACCACAATTCTAACAGCAAGATAAAAACAAATTCTTTAGAGAAACAGAGGCCAAAGGAAGAAAACAAACCTCTGTCATCAAAAACAAAGAACAGAAACAAGTCATAAATTTATAGCAAAAATGTCCAGTCAGAAGTTACTAAGATGAAATAACTATAATAAAAATATTAAAAGATTTAATGGAATGTGTGGTAACATGGGTGAAGAAATTGTTAAATTCTGCACAGAAGTTTAAAAGTTAAGAAGTAAAAATGAAATATTAGAAATAAAAATACAGTAAATCATGAACACATGAGATGATCTTAACAATAAATTGTATGTGAGAGAGAAAATCTTGGTAAATTAAAAGTAGAGCTAAAGGCTAAAAAGAGTATAGTTCAATGGTTCACCACCTGCCCATCATGCACAAGCTTCTCGCTTTGATTTCCAGCACAAATACATAATTACAAATATAAAAATGATAAAAAATGAAACACCTGGAGAATAAAGAGTTGGGTGAACAGAACATTAGCCATGTGAGCTATCACATCCAATTTCTAACCTAAGTATATGGATGCTCCTTGATTTTTGATTTATGATGAGGTTGCCTTCAAATAAACTCGTTGTAAGGTGAAAATGTAGTCAATCAAAAATGCACTGAACACACCTAAACTACAGAACATCGTAGCTTAGCAATGGAGTGCACTGCAGGGTATCAGTTATGTTCTTGTGTGAGACCAGTCTAGCTGGGCACTGTTGCTCACTGCTTCTGCTTCTCCACATCATGACAAAGCAGTGACACTACATGTACTTGCTCAGTAAAACTACACATATTGTTACTACTGAAGGGGTTTCTCTTTCTCACTGTTAAAGTTTTTTGAAAAAAGTCAAACTGTTTTAAATCACAAACTGCCCATCCTGAAGGTACCAGCAAAGTGTAGGGAGATGTCTTAGTCACTCTGTTCCTCACTAAGACACAACATTCAACACCCACAGCTCAAAGGGACAGAGGTTTACTTTGGCTTCCAGTCTCAGAAGTTTTAATCCAGTCAGCTGGCTCCAAGGCAGACGAGGAATGGCAAATGGGGAAAGCTGCTCACTTCCCAGAGGCAGGGGAGCAGAGAGGAGGGGAGGGGCCGTGGTGGGAGATGCTCCCCTCCAGGTCACCAGGGTTGACCCACCTCTTCCAGCTAGGTCCCACCTCCTAGCAGCTGCAATTTCTAGTGGCACCTCCTTGATCCAATCACCTTCCAAGAACATGAGACTTTTGGGGCCATTTAAGATCCCAGCCAAAACACAAGAATGGACAGAAGATATACTTGAAAAATCTTTTCCTTCTGTACATGTGCAAAATGGTGGACTAGGCAGCTCTCACATTTGCCTGTGTATAGAAGCATTCATAAATAAGCAAAATTTTCCTGAACTGACTTTCTCCAAACTCAGGAAAACCAAAAAATCTTCACAGTAACAAAACAAGTATTAAAAGAGATAAATGTACATCAAGATAGTAAGAAAGAAGCTGGACATGGTGGAGCACACCCATAATTCCAGGTCATCCCAGGACTCTGGGAGGCTAAGGCAGGGGGACTGAAAGTGGGAGTCCACCTCAGGCAACTTAACAACATAATGAGACCCTATTTCAAAATAAGAGGGCTGGGGATGTAGCTAAGCACAAAGGCCCTGGGTTCAAACTCTAAGCAGCGTTGATGGAAAATACTGGAAGCCAAACTAACAGCAGTCAGATGCCGTGACAAAGGTGACATCCAAAGCGTACAACAGATTGCCTAAAGTCAAGAGTAGATTCTGGGGAGAGTTTCTTTACAGAATTTCTTTAAGGAGTTTCTTTAAAAAGAACATTCAAAAGTAAACATGCTGGAGAATTTGAAAAGAAAACAGCTATATCAGCCACTTTCCCATCACGGAGGAAAAGTACTTGACATCCACAATTTAAAGGACGAAAGATTTACATTGGCTCAGTTTCAATCCATGGTTAACTGGCTCCAAGGCAGAAACATCATGGAAGATGATCATGACAGAGGAAAGGTGTTTGTCCCATGTCTGGCAGAAGAGAGGCCAGAATACACCTTCCTATGTCACATCCCCAGTGATCCACCTCCAACCAGAAGCCCCTGGCTCTTAAGAGCAAGTCAGTGATAGCAGCTCCATGATCCAATCACCATCCAAACACATGAGACATTTAGGGAACATTTTAGATCTAAGTCATAACAACAGGTGTACCCAGTAGCTGTAAGTCCCAGTCTTGGGTTGGTTTGGAAGCTCTGTGCAACCTGAATAAGTGTTGAAAGAGGCCCTAAACAAAGAAACAATCTACAAAAACTGGGAAAGTCCTTCTCTCTCTCTCTCTCTGTGTCTCTCTGTCTCTCTTATTTGTTTTTTATTTTGTTGCTTACTTGCAGAATCAGTGAAGTCAAACTTTGATTTTTTCAAAAGAATATAGAAAATTGATAGATCTATGGATGTAATTCAGTGTAAAGGATGTGTTAGCATTCCTAAGGGCTTAGGCTCAATCCGTAGCATTGAGAGAGACAGAGAGAGACAGAGAGAGAGACAGAGAGAGAGAGAGAGAGAGAGAGAGAGAGAGAGAGAGAGAAAGAAGAAGAAGGAGGAGGAGGAACAGTAGGAACAGGAGGAGGGAGGGAGGAAGGACAGGAAGAAGGAAAGCAGGAAAGAAAGAAGGAAAGAGAGAGGAAGAAAGGGAGGAAGGAAGGAAGGAAGGAGCAGAAAGAGAGAGAAGAAAGAAAGAAAATCTTCCAGGCTTGTCCAATTTATAACTTGTGTGCCCTTTTCAATGTTACAACAAAAACATTTAAAAAGAAAGTTTTATATCTCAAAGTCAATATTTTTGACAAAGTGCTCTTACTGTATAAGCCATAAGGTGGCAGGAGAGAGAGAGAATAATATGTGTACATTATTTCTGACCTTATAGAAAGAAGCGTTATAAGGGAATTCTATGAAAAATTTAGTCAACAAATTTGGCAAATCACATGAAACAGAAAAAGAAAATCCTAAAAACACAAAAACTATTAAACTATTAAACTGAGTCCAGTTGGAGGGGTATGGGATAAAGCTCAGTGGCACAGAACCTACCTGGCAAGTGCAAGGTCATGAATTTGAATCCTGGTACAAAACCAAAATAAATAAAAATAAATAAATAAATAAATAAATAAATAAACAGTCCAGTTGGAATAGAAACTCTTAATAAAAGTATAGCAAGCAAAGAAATTGAATTGCTACTTTAAAAATTTTGAAATAAGGAAAGTCTAGGACTATGTCATTTCATAGGGTTTACTGAATGTGGTAGACAAGAAAATAATATTAACATAGGGAACACAGAAGGGGACAGAAATAAGAAGAAATAAAAAGATTCTGTCAGATTTCTGGGATTCTGCAGGCAGGACACAGGCTGATGGAGGTAACTGGTTGTGACTACATGTTATCCTTCATGGAAAGGGAAGATCAATTCCAAAAGTGGCTCAGAGACCTGGGAGGATGCTAAAGCCAGTGTTGGCCAATATCCTGTGTCAGAAGCAGCATCTGCAAACCCAAAGGGCAGAACATCCAGTCAAAGAAGATTATTTTCAGACATTAAAACCTTGTAATTTCTGTATTTCAAAATCTCTTTGGGCCTGTGATTCTTATTACTTTCAGTTTTTCACTTTTATGATAGAAATGTCCATACTATGGTATCCAACCATTGTACTTCTAAAGTACATGATTTATCTTGTAGTTTCATAGGTTCCTACAAGGACAATAATTTTTTCTTCACTTTTTGTTTTTTATTAGTGTACGTTTGTAGTACATACTGAACACATTCTTTGTGGATGGTACATGTACATAACACATCTTAATATTTTAACTGTTTTTTTGTTATCCTTTTCTGTCCCTCACCTTTTCCTCTCCCTTCATGTCTTAGACAAATGGACAGGAATTATACTCCAAGATAGACTGAACCCAGACTCACTTATAAATTCAGGTGATACAGAAAATAAGATTTGGGATTTTGAACTTGATGACATGAGATGAGGTTTTAGATGTAGAGTTGATACTGGAAAATACTAAAACTTTTGGGAGTTTGGGGATAAAGTAAATATATTTTGCACGTGGTAAGAGCTGAGTTTTGGTGGGCTAGAATGTAGACTGATGGATTGAATTGGTTCTTCCAAATGATATGATGACATCCTAACTGCCAGTACCTGTGAGTGTAGCCTTATTTGTAAAAAAAAAAAAAAAAAAAGGTTTTCAGATGCAATTAGTTAAAATGAAGTCATACATGCTAAAGATAGACCCACACCCAAGGACTTGTGTCCTTATAAAAGGCCACATGAAGACCCAGAAGGTCATGTAAAGACAATCATATGGAAGGAAGAAAAGATGGCCATGGGAAAACAGAAGCAAAAATTAGGTAAATGTTCACCAGGCAAGAAATAACAAGGACTGCCAGCACAGTTAGAAGGAAAAAAGAGGCAAGAAAGAATTTCTTCTCTCCTTTCATAACTCCAGAGAGAATATAGTGTTATCTATACTTTCATAGCAGACTTTTAGTATCCAGTACTATGAAAAGCTAAATTTCTCTTATTTTAAGCAAGTGATCAGTTGCCATTTGCTCTCTAAATGAAATTAATTTGAAATTTAAAAATTAATTCAATTACATAACAAATTTAAAGTCATAAAATTTTTTAAAATCACAATTCAATTATAAATAAATAAATAGATATAAAAGGACAACAATTTTGACTAATTTTGTCCTTAATCATCAGCCAACATAAACTATAATGACAATATTCAGAAATACTAAGTTCATTAGAAAAATGTAATACTTCATAATATTTACACTCCTAATAAAATATGGGGTAAAAATTTATAGAATTATATGGAGAAATAAAAAAGACAATAACTATAGGAAATATCTATGTACTTTCTATCAGGAAATAAGTTCATTAGAAATTAAAAAAGACATTTCACATATAAAAAACACTATCAATAAACTTGTAAAAGTTAACACATGTATAGAACACTTCCCCAAAAAACAGCAGAATACAGCTTCAAATGCACATCAAACATTTCCTGTTACACTGTATTTGACCCAAAAAATAGTTCTCAATAATCTCAAAAGGTTTCAAGTTATAAAATATTTAACTCTGATAACAATGACTGAACTTGAGTCAGAAAAGTCCCTGAAAAATCTTCAAATAGTTGGAAGTTAAACAACAAACTTTTAAACAAATATCAACAAAGAAATAGAATATATTTTCAACCAAAAGAAAACAAAACACCAACAACTAAAAGTTATGGAATACTGTTCAAATTTTATTTAGGTGCAATTTAAAGCATTAAATCTCTGTGTTAGAAAGAAATACTCTCAGAATAAT
The DNA here is from genome assembly GCF_000276665.1 of Chinchilla lanigera. Classification (NCBI taxonomy): domain Eukaryota; kingdom Metazoa; phylum Chordata; class Mammalia; order Rodentia; family Chinchillidae; genus Chinchilla; species Chinchilla lanigera. Next base: position 7,422,418 of record NW_004955459.1, read on the forward strand.
GTTTTCATTATATACCATAGAAAACCTAAAAAAAGAGAAAATTCAACCCAAGGTAAGTACAAGAAAGATAACAGTAACTGCCAGAACAGAAAGTAATGAAATAAAAAACAAAACAAATAAAGTCAAAAAAGCCAAAAGCTGGTTTGTTATATATCATCAATGAAACTGAATGCATTCTGGCCAGATAGATTAAGAAAAAAAAGAAGACGCAAATGACTAACATCAGAAGAAAGAGACTTATTTAGTGATATCGGTATAAGTTCTATAGACAATAAAAAAATAACGAAGTAAAATAATTATCTTTATGCCAATATATTTCACAATTTAGATGAAACAATTCTTAAAAGAAACATATGTTGACTAGTGTTATATTAGTTAACAAAAGTAAACATGTGTGAAGAACATTTCAGGTCCAAATGATTTTACTGAATAATTGTATCAAATGTTTGAGGAATAAATAATCTAGAGAAACTCCTCAACAAATTAAAACAGTGAATTTTGTCTGCCAACTCACTCTGTGAGCAAACATCAGTATCACCCTGAAATCAAGACCAGAAATAGACATTGCAAGAAAAGAGACTTATAGACTAATATCCCTTATGAATACACGTGCAAAAATTCTAAAACTTTTACCAAATGTTATGCAATTATATAAAAATAACACACAATGCAAGATGACCAATTCAAAGAAATGCGACTTTGGCTTAATAATTGAAAGTCAACCAGTGTAATTCACCATTTTAAGATACTAAAAAAGAAAAATAATCTCAAAAGATGGAGAGAAAGCACTGAAAATTCCAATACCCATTCCTGATATAAGCCTTTAACACATTAGGAGGAGAAAAGAGCATTGTCAGTTTGAAAAGTGGCATCAAGGAAAACCTACAGTTAGTATTCACCTCTCTACTAAAAGACTGAATGTTTTCCCCCTAAGTTCCAAAACAAGTCAAGGATTTTTGTTCTGTGTTTCTATTCAATGTTCACCACAAATCTCTGCAAATATAATATATAAGACTCAAATCCATCATGATTAGAAGGGGCTGGGGATTTAGCTCAGCGGCAAAAGCGCCTGCCTGGCAAGCGCAAGGTCGTGAGTTCAGTTCCTGGTACCGGAAAAAAAACAAAAAGAAAAAAAAATGCAGCAAGGAACCATCATGATTAGAAAGGAAGAACTAAAAAGGTAGTTTATCATTGGTAACATAATTATAATCATCTTTGTAGGAATACCAGTGAAATCTATGAAAATCTAAGGGAATTCATAAGTACATTTATTACATTTATTAGAATACCTACTATAAAGAAAATGTTACTTCAAATAGGTTTAATTTATACATATTTGCATCAAGCAGTAGTAAATGGAAGAGCTTAGAATAATGTTTCTACTCAAATCATATGATATGCTTAGAGACAAACTTAAATCATGTGAAATGACTGTCCACTGAAAACCACAAAACATTTCTGCAAGAAAGCAAGGATTAAATAAATGAAGCAATACACCATAACTATGGATTGAAAGACAAGATAATTAGGTAGGAATTCTATTTAAATTATTGCACAAATTGAATACTATTCCAGTAAATTAATAGAAGTTTTATTGTGGATATTGACAAGTTGATTAACAAATGTACATGAAATATCAAAGGAACTAAACTAGCCAAAACAACTCTGCCAAATAAATTAAAATCTAACAATCCCTGGGTCCAAGACTTAACAATAACCAAGCTAGTATGTATTGTTATGTATGTAGACAAACCAGGAAAACAGATAGAAATTTCAGAAATAAACCCAACCTTGTAAGAGACAACAAATTTTCAGAAAAAGATGTAAAAACAGGTTCAGAGGGAGCAAAAATGTCTTTTTAACCAATGTTTCTGGAATAATATGATAACTATATACAAAGAAAGCGAAACAAAAAATTAAAAAAGAAAACACAAAATTCTGATCCATTCTTTCTACTACACAAAAAATAAACTGAACATAAATCATGGATCTAAATATAAAAACAAAAACTAAGACATCTCCTGGAAGAAAACATGACCTAGATGCAAATCTCCTAGAGATAACACCAAATCCAAGCCCAAACTGGAATTTATCAAAATTAACAACTTCTGCTCTTTGAAAGGCACAGTTGAGAAAACAAAACCACTTAAAGATGGCAACAATGTAGAGCTATCAGAAATATGATACCCTTCAGGCAAAACATAAAATGGTACCAACACTTTGGAGAAAAAATTGGCCAATGTTTGTAACCATTTTCTTTTTTTTTTTTTTCAGTTCTTTTTTTATTTTAAAGAGAGTAACAAATGAGAAACAAACAAAAGAATAGAGCAGTAGCAGCATACCAGTATCAAGAAGATAAACAAATCAAAGCAAGAACATTCAAAGTGATACAGGGTCTCAAAACAAAATAATACGAATCAATAGTGGTTGTTACATTACATATGGCTGTCCTCAACTACATTGCTCAGACTACCAGATGTAAGAATGAAAGATTGCTCAAACCATTTAAGAGAATAAGAAAATAATTCTTTTATAAAACATTAGAGATAATACAGAGTTTCACTAGACAAGATGGTAGGAGTTCACCATTGTAATTTCAGTGCATATTGTTACCTTCAAATCAGTTGCTCAGACCACCAGACACAAGCATGCAAAATCGATCAGAACATAAAAAATTGTAAACATTAATTGTTCCTTCCAATACACCATCAGACATCAGCAATATAGTTATCGGAGCTATTCATATACATATTTACGTTTTGCCTTCTTTCTTTTTTCTTCTTTTGTGAGGCATCTCTAATTTGATTTCCACAGTGGTTTCACCAATCTACAATTCCACCAGCAGAGAAGTAGGGTTCCTTTCTCCCCACAGCTTCTCCAGCATTATTATTGGTTGATTTCTTGATAATAGCCATTCTTTTCTGGGGTGAGATGGAATCTCAATGTTGTTTTAATTTGTATTCCTCAAATTACTAATGACTAACATTTTTTCAAGTATTTATTTGCCATTAGTATCTCTTCATTAGAGAAGTGTGTATTCATCTCAGATGCCCATTTTTGGATTGGATCTTTGAATTTGGGGGGCCTGATTTTTTTTCAATCCTTTATATGTCCTAGATGGAAGAGAAAGTAAGTAAAAATCTTGACACCATTGGATTAGGCAGAGAGTTTGTGAACAAAAACCAAAGTGCAAGGGAAGCACTTCAAAGAATCAACAACTGGGATCTTATCCTATTGAAAAGTTTTTGCACATCTAAAGAAATCACCAAGAAAGTAAAAAGAAAACCCAGGAATTGGAAAAAAAATTTAGCCAACTGCCCCTCAAGCCATTTTCATCTTAGGAACTTTCTCAAGAGAAAGGAAAGCACATTCACAATAGTTCTAAAAAATGAATAGTTACTTCATTCATGATAGGTCAAATCATGAACAACCTAGGTGTTTATCAACAGAAGAATGAATAAATACATTGTAATGTTTCATGTTCAAGAAATGAAAACTACCCAGCAACAAGAGCTGTTAGCAACTAATACAAACAAAATAAGAATATGGAAGACAGAAAGAGTGCCAGCATCAGATGCATAAGAGTTCATGTATAAAAATCCAATTTAATTGAACTTCTTAAAAAAAAAAAAAAAACTCACCAATAGTGGAACAAATAGCCATGGAAAGAATGATAGAGACAAATTATATACTTGGGAGTGATTAAAACTATTTTAGGTATTGTTTTAGGTGGTACTGATATAGATGTAAGGTATTATAAAATTCCTTAATATGAATGTTTATGAATATTAGTATTATGACATGTAAATTATACCTTAAATCTAAAAAATTAAATCTAAAAATATTTTGAGAACAAAAAAGAGAGTTTTTTTAAAAGTAGAATTATTTCTCATCACCAACAGATAAGAGATAAAATTGAGAAGTGCTTTAAGCTGCAGTAAAACACTAAGTCAAACTTTGTTTTTGGTTACTGATGCACGATGAAGAAAAAAAATGACTAATTAGCCGATCAAGTTTTACTAATTCCAAGCAAATCATCTGCCTATTTTGGCAAACTAAAAAAAAATTACCATTTTGAATGTTTAAATTGATATATTTTATATCAATTTTCTATAATATTTAGTTCTATTTGTTGTGATGTTTCATTCTTTCTAGGAAGATCATAAAATTTACACAGCAGAGGCCTTGTGATGAGGACTATGAAAATGATATTGGGAACAAAAGTTTGGTACTTCATGACTTGTACATTTTTATAATAATAACCCATGATGATGAGTAGTGGTGAAAATGACAAATATTTAGATACTGGGGAAGGAAAAAGAGAAAGAAAGAAAGAAAGAAAGAAAGAAAGAAAGAAAGAAAGAAAGAAAGAAAGAAAGAAAGAAAGAAAGAAAGAAAGAAAGAGAGAGAAAGAAGAAAAAGGAAGGAAGGAAGGAAAGAAAGGAGTAAAGAAAGGAAGGTTTTCATAGTCTCCACCCTGTCTCCAAATATGGATTCCCATGAAAATGTTGAGTTTTAAGGTTAAATAAAGGCAGGAGATTTGAAACTAACATATACTGTCTGGATGTTATGTACTTGGCATTTTTCAAGATGCTTTGTATAGTGTCATTTAATCTTCATTAATCTTCGTTTAACCACAGAAGTTATTTATTATCATTCCTGTTTTAGAGGTGAAGAATCTAAGGCTCATTATTTAAATAACTTGCTTATTTTTCAAATGTCACATTGTAAGATCCAAAGCTTGGGTGAGAATAAAAGTGAAGAGAGTCTACCATGTTGCCTGTCTCTGTTTCTTTCAGAACCATTTCAAAGGAGTCCTATTCCTCAGGCAGAATAGCTATGTAACCTCTGAACCACAGGACAAGGAATAGGAAGAAAAACTGTTATTTGATTTGTGGTAAAGACAACATGTCAGATTTGTTTAATTGCTTCTTCATTATTTAGCTCTCAGAAACACCGCCTATTAATCACCCAAGAGTTAATCATACTAAATTTCACCCATTAAAACAGAAGCCATTAGTCAGACAGCTAAGAGCAAAGAGAGCACATACGAGATGCAATCATCCCCTTGGATGTGGGCCAGTGTTTACCCAGCTGCCTGTTGGCTAACGACACACAACAGAACACGTTGGAGGAAGATGGCTGGGGAACCAAAGGTTTTGTTTTCCAAAGAAAACAAGGCGTACAAAGGAAACATAGCACTTTAGTGAAGTTCTAGAATATGTTGTTTTAGAATCTGTAATCACTTCTGAGTTTGTTGTGGCCCACTAAGGATTAAAAATGCTCTGGACATAGTCTGCAAGCTATAAACACATGTCTTATCATGAAGCAGAGACTGAGGAATAAAGACCATGCAACTCTTTAGCTAAATGATAATGCAATTGTATTTTATTCAAAGGCATATGAGGGCAATAATTACACTTCTAAGAGGATGTATGTGAATCTTCTTAAAATAACTTACCAAACACCGTATGATACATGAATCAAATCTATCCTTTTACCCTTTTTCCACCATCTAAATAACTTGGAAAGAATATAGAATATATTTCTTGAGAGAGCTGTTAATTAGTGTATTAGGTAAATTCTGAAATACAGCCTTGACTGGTTATGGTGGTGCATGGCTGTAATCCTAGTACTTGTGGGGGTGGGTGGTGAGTCACAAGGATCGCTGTGAGTTTGAGGCCAGCAAGGGCTACATAGTGAATGCAAGACCAGCCTGTACTACATAGTGAGACTTTGTCTCAAATAAATAAATAAATAAATAAATAAATAAATAAATAAATAAATAAATAAATAAATGGAATGAAGTCCTAAACACACATTAGCAAATGTCACTTGAACTTTCTGTCTTACCTAGTAACAATCTATGCGGTATTGGGTACAAGTATCCAGAACACATTTTATCCACAGGAATTGTTTTCCATACTTGTCTCCAAACCATGAAATTCCATCACCCCAGTAAGAAGCTTTGTATGCAGGTCACTTTCTGACTGTTAGTCCTAAAAAAATACTGAACGTCTGGGTTTGTCAAAGTAGTATTAAGTAATATTGAGACCAATGATGCCAAAATTTGGGAGAACAAAATCAAGGTATTTGAATTTTGCCTTAGTGCCTTTCAGTCACTATAATAAAATAACTTATACTGGGAAATTTAAAAACAAAAGAACTTTTTGCTTCAGGTTCTGGAATTGGAGCATCTGTGATCAAGGTGCTACCAGATCCAGTGTCTAGGGATAGCAATTCTGCCTAGAGAACTCCCTCTGTGAGTATCTTCTGTTGCTGTCTCTTACATGAAAATAAGCACCATCATGCCTCATTTTTTATTATTATTACTATTATTATTATTATTACATTTATTAGTACATTTTGCAGTACATGCATTTTACAATCACCTTGGACAGCTGGTATATACATGTACCACATCTTATTTCTTTTTTTTAAATCACTTTCCTCCCCCTCCCTTCCTTCATCTCTAATTTCCCTTTGCTTCTTTTCATTCCTGTTGATATTATTATTTAGTTCATGTTTATGGCACACAATATCAGCATTTATTGAGGTGATTAGGATCCTGTACCTAGCACATCTTCACTCTACTTATTTCCCCACCCCTCTCTCTTGCCCTTCACCCCTGTTCCCCTGGGCCCCTTCCTATCTGCAACAGATCTGTCCCCTTGTCTCCTTCTATCCTTCCTTCGTTTTACTCTTAGTCTGTATTTTGCCTTATCCAATGAGAGATACCATGTGGTATTCAAGCTGGTTTGTCTGATTTATTTCACTCAACATATTTTCAGGTGTATTCATTTTCCTACAAATGTCTCAAATTTGTCCTTGTTTGTAGTTGAGTGGTTAAAGGCTTCTTCCATAGGGCACTAATCCCTTTTATGACAGTAGAGTTCTCACAGGCAAATCACTTCCCAGAGGAACTATCTGCTCATCTCATTGCCTTGTGGGTTAAGGCTCAATATATGTGTTCTGAGGGAGCACACTCAGACCGAACCAGTGTTTAAAATCAGAGCAAGCTTCACAGATCCTTCACAGGTACGCCAATGTCTGAGAACTACATACTTGTTTGACACCTTCATTTTTATCAGTCTTATTCAGGTTAGTCTATGTGATTTTTTGGAAATGTTTTTGCAAAAATTTTCTGAAAGATAAATTCAGAGAAATTAAAAAGTAGCCAGAACTCAGTACAGAGCAAAGGGCAATTCTAAGTCGTTTTTACATTTTCATCAATTCCTGTTTATTCCAATGCTTTGTAATGAAAAAAGCTGTTACGATTTGAACTTATACCCAGGTGTACAAGGAAAGAAATCCAAAGATGAGAATAGTATTTGTTAAATGTTATATAATGTGCAAGAAGTTTGCACATTATTTTCCTTTACTTTACCCACAATTGTGTATGCATTCTTTGCCTATCATCTACATTTAAAAGCTACATCATCGGGGCTGGGGATTTAGCTCAGCGGCAAAAGCGCCTGCCTGGCATGAGCAAGGTCGTGAGTTCGGTTCCCGGTACCGGAGAAAAACCAAAAAAATAAATAAATAAATAAATGAATAAATAAAAATAAAAGCTACATCATCTAGGTTGCCTATTTGACTTAAATTCATATAGGACTTTAGTTTGGCCTTCTTTGCTTTAAAAATGTTTTTTTTTTATTATTAAATTACTAAACCCTCATTTCTTGTTGACATACTTTCTCATTGTTTCCTTAAGATAAAAGCTTTGCCCCTAGAAGGTTTTCAGAATAGCTAAACACTGGGAACATCTTCATAGATTCCCTTTAACAGACATGCCAAAGTACAACTCCCTATCAGCTCCCAGGGGTCTCCCATTTGGAGTTAGGAGCTGTTCCCTGAGTGTGGTGGGTTCATGCTGCACTGAGATACACTGAGAGAATGGTGAATAAATGCAGTATGGCTGGCTTGCTTTTTATCACAAATCCCATGGTGTCCTGACCTTGGCCCATGTTCAGCAAGATAGGTCAGCGTTGTCCTTCTATTCAGAGCTCATTCTATTATCTAAAAAAATAAGATTATAGTATAATACCTATCTTTCCACATAGGTACCATGTTTTCTAATGGTGTCTATGTTGTTTTCAACCATGAACCACTGCCTTCCATTTTGAAGGTCTTCTATTGAAAAATAGATAGTTTAATCTCTGAGTCTCCATAAATCGTAACAAGATCATCCTATGACACAACAAAGATATCTTTATGCATATCGAGATACTTTTGGAGCAAGTTTGGGACTCATTTATTTTTTAATCCATATGTATAGCACAGAATCTAGAATCCAATAAGTGCTGTGATATTTTTCATCCATGAAACAGATGTTTTCTTTAATGCCTTCCTATAAGGAGCTATGATGACTCAAGGGACATAGAGGAGAATGTGACAGTGGGACCAATGGGAAACCATGAAATTTAGGAGAGCAGATCATGATACAAAAGATCAACTGGTAGTCAGGCAACGTGGTGCACACCTAAAATCTCAGCACTCTTGCGAGACTGAGGCACGAGGATTGACTGCAAGTTTCTGCCCAGACCAGTCAGCTTAGTGACTTAGCAAGACCCTGTCTCAAAAATAACAAAAGTTTCAATGTAACATAAAACAATAAGGGTTGGTGATATGGAACAATACAAGATGCTGGGTTCAATCCCAAATACAGGAAAAATAAGTGAAAGAATTGGCTTGCAAAATGTGAAATGCTTATTATCAGACCCATTTATCTGACTTCCTTAGAGTATTCTGAATGGGACAATTAAGAAAATTCTTGTATCAGGCAAGGCAGAACCTTGAAGGTTAACTAGAGGATTTCTGGGTTGAAAGAGGGAACATAATAAAAAGACTGCTGGAAAAAAATTTACCTTAATCAAGCAATTGCTCAGATCAGTTTTCCTGCATCGCTGTTCAGTTCATGCAGCACGCGTCCTTTGGATAGGAAGTGCGGTCTGATTCTGGCCTTGACTCTGGGCTGGACAAATGTTAACAGCTCTGGCAATCACCCCCTCTCTAGCCCAGATAGCTCAGGTTTCATTCTGAGATTATGGTAAAGGATCCTGAAGTTTCAAATGAAATGTGCTTTCTTTGAAATCTACTCAACATGCTAATGTTGATCCCCTACAAGAGAGATGACAGGGCAACTTGGAAAAAATAGCAAAGAAAGCAAAGAGCCGCAGGTTTATCCCAAGACCCAAGACCTGCTAGCTGAGGCTCTGCAAGTCGCATATCAGGAAAATTCAGAGAACTTAGTCACATGTATGGCTCTGAGAAGTAGAAAGCTGAAGACCTTAAAATGGAAGGCAACATGGTCATGGAATCAAGCCACTCTTTAGTATTTTTTTATGTGAGACCATTTAAAACTACTTTCTTTGATTTTAAAAAATATAACTTAAGCTGGTTCCAGTGCCATAAGCTCTACACACGAGGATTACTTGAACCCAGGAGTTTTGGACTAGTTAGTCAACATAGTGAGGCCCTGTCTTTAAACTTCACACAATAAAGAA
>NW_004955459.1:7432031-7442642 GCF_000276665.1 Chinchilla lanigera
TAAATCACCTTGGAAAGCAAGACCCATATAAGGTCTTGAAGAATGTTTTCATCAAAAATTTTTGTTAAGTGGGGTGCTCCAAAACAAAGGATTTTTTCTGCCAAATGTTCTAAAATAGCCTGTTAGTAGATATGTTCAAAATGCTAGCTCCAGGAGAATAATTATGATATAAACTAATGTTTTCATGCACCTGCAAAGTGAGGCCAATCCCGTTATAGACACAACCCCATCTTATTGGAAGCAATTGTTTTCAGAAGTCAGGTGAAGGCAATCTCTCAGAGGTGGAATTTTATTTTGGACTGCAGGCATGTAATCAATAACTTCACCAAGCATTCAGTAAACAAATTCTAGAGAATATTTTCCCCTCATTTTTTCCCTAGACCTAGCATTTTCTTCTCTCAGATTGCAAATTCCTATTTTCAGCTATATAAAGACAACATAACAATTTTACAGGTATATCAAATATTGTAGCTCTGGTTCTTCTAATTTAAGTTTCTATCTCCTGGTCAACTTATAGACACAGTCAGTCTCTGTTCAAGTTTTGTGTTGTGTTTCAAATGTCCCCATCTTTGACCTTTACTCCAAGAAGTGTTAGAAAGAGCACCAGAAATGAGAGAGAAGCACTAAAAATGAACATTTCACTTTGATCTGTCCATTTTGAAAACTTTGTGGTGCAAACAGAGAACAGCAAAGGAGGAAGTGTATCTTCTTCAAAGGAGCATCTAAATAGTGTATGACAGCCAATTACTGGCTCTCGCTTGGGCTTTCACACTTCTGACTTCAATTGAAAATGAAAAGGAAGCAGTGATCCTCTCCAAAGATAACTTCTTTGATGAAAATATGCACAAATCAGGACTGCAAGAATGGAATTATAATAGAATTACACAAAATGCATTACCTGCTTTTACTGAAGCCATTTTCTCTAGGTGTTTAAGTATTCAGACTGTGCCAATGCATATTAAGCAATTTAACCTAAAAAAATGTAGAGAGAAACCTGAGTATGAAAAAACACCTAAGTGAATATCAGAAAGGACCATTTATATTAAAGTAGAGATAAAATAAAGAAATACTAGCTGCACCAAAGCCCCATGTTTTCTTCCTTTAAGAAAACACTTCATAATTACCTTATAGTAGAACCTAAAACCTTCACAACAGCAACTGAATGACCACAGAAGATGGAAGAGTGTTACTGATTTATAAAAATGAGTGGAAGACAATGGAAAAAGGAAAAAAAATTGAAGGAAGGAAAGAGACAGGAGCCAACCATATGTTCTGTGGCTTTTGATGAGATGGAATGCAAAATGGTCTTATGACGAGAAGAGCAAATCTATCCAGCACTTAGGAACATTTCTGGCTATTTTTTGTGTGAACACCACACTTCTGCCCTCATTTCTTATCACTTCTTTAATGAAAGGGGCAATAATAAAGATGTTTCCTGATCTGTGATGGAGTTGCTGTTCAACAAACCCACTGCATGCTGAAAGTGTGCTGGGTACACCTCACCTGCAAGCATCATACTTGGAAACACAGTGCACTGCAGAGTGTCAGTGGCTCCCTTCCTGATCATGGGCCCACTTGGAGCTGTGGCTGCTGCCTCTGTCCAACACCATGAGAAAGCAGCACACCACACATTGCTAGCCTGGAAAGATTCAGAATTCAAATATTTTGCTATGTAAATATTGCTCTTACACCATTACAAAGTAAAAATGGCATAAGTTGAAGCTTCCTAATTTGCTGACCATCTGTACAAATGCCTGTGATGAAGACTTTCTCACAAATATTAAAGAAAAGACTGAATGCGAGATCTGGATTTTGTACCACAAAATTAAGACAATGTAAAATATGGAAAAAAACCACCAATAATAAATTCAACAAATCGGCAGAGGCCAAATTCTGACACAAAGTTCATGATGAAAACACATGAGTGAGGCTCCTTATTCATTACTCTCCAAATACTTCTGTGGCTATAAGAAATTATCAAATGAACAGATAAACCTCCAGAAAATACCACTGGATATTGAATGTCAAGATATGTTAGTGTTACTCCTAAGGGTAAGGAAGCTCCAGTTGATTCCTGAGTTATGCTGTCTTGTAGTTTAACCAGGCACGTATAATTTCAACTGATTCTGTGCTAAAAGCATTGGTTTTAGGGAGCTAACATCCCTGCTAGAGTTTCATATATTAAGAAGACACATGTAGAATTGATTAAATCATGTCCTATCTAGTAAGATATTTTACATGACCTCAGCCAGAAATGATTTCCTGAATGAAAAGATATTTGTTGGCCCTGAACATACCACACATCATTCTTACCTTGACTTTGAGGTAAACATAGTGAAGATTGATAAAATTACACAAATATGTGTTTATAGATATAAAATTAAAGTTTATCAGTATAAGTTAAATGTACATAATGATTACATCCATTATAGGGAATTTGTATCTGTGCATGATATATTTTGATTCCTCTTTTATATTTTTTGCATTCCTGTCTCCTTTTGAATCCCCTTCCTCTCCCTATTCACAGAGCTGAAAAACTGACAATATAAATAAGAATAAAAATGTACAGTAGGTATTGTGAACTAGGAAGAAACTGTTCAAAAGGAAAAAGGAACTAGGGAGGGTTAGGGGGAAAAGAAGTGATGGGGAAAAAAATGAGAAAAGAAGGATAAAATGAAAATAATTTTATTGCAGAATAAGGCAATAGATGCTTGATGTTTTAAAAGACCGCATGACAAAAGATAAAAGTTTGGCTTTTCAAGTTAGCCAGACTTACATCTGTTTATATTCTGCTACTTTGTGAGTGCTTGCTGTTCTCAAATGTCACTGGACGTCTCCGAGTCCCAGTGTCCTCTTATCTTAATGAGGTTTAAAATGTTTACTCTTCATTGTAAGCAGACACTTGCCATGAATATACAATAATTTGCTCCCAACACTGTGATGGAGCTGTTTTGATGGGAAATGGTTTAATGCAACTGAAATAAACAAAGCTGATTTTAAACACAGAACAAAGTACAGGTTGCTTTTGGCCTTTGTCACAGTACCCAGCTTCGTACTTGCACTCCTGATTCAGTAGATTATAACGTTCTTCTTTCTTTCTGCCTCCTGCTGACACCTGTGTTGGTAGCAACCTGCAGTGTCAGCCAGATTTCTTTCGCTCCCCTCTATTTCTAGGTTCTGTTGCTTCCTATTCTCCTATAGGACTTCATTTGTGATCTATCCTCTGCAAGGTCACCTAGGATTTCTTGAAGCTGAATTACAAGGCAAGCTAAGGAACATCTGCATAGACTTTATTTCTCATAAATAAACATTGCTAAAGGATTGAAATTCAAAGTTTTGTCCCATTTATCTAATATATGTGCAAAATTCAATTTTATGTTTTTTAATTAATAACCCAAAATCTAGCTCATGGATATTTCTATATATAATAATAATAACAAAATAATCACTAGTTTAGAAATGAAATCCACTCAGGTATTTGTAAGCCAGTCTGGCCAGTTACCCTCTGGGAATATTTATTATGTGTTTCCATGTTTTCTTATTTACTACTGACCAGATTTTTAAAAAGCTTTTAACCAACAAGTGAAGTTCTTATATAATCTCTAATTATTGGTTAATGCATTCTCTCCAATGAACTATATTAGAAATGTTATTTTATTTATGGAATCATTTAGATATTCTTGATTAATGTCTGACATATATAGATTTTTTTTTGTCTAACACAGTGTCAAACATCTGGATGAAAGCTTAACATTTAAGTAATTCAGCTATATATTTTCAATTATCCTCACACTTGACATCTTATGGAGCAGACATTCAGATGTATCACAGAAACTTTCTCTTCCTAGCCAGATGTTTTAGTATCTACTAGACATTTTTCAAGTGATAAAAAGACTTTTCATTTTTACTTTTTTAATAAAGCAACCTTTTTACAGTCTTTTAGGTTGCAACCGCTCCATTCTGTACTCAATAGAAAATTCAATTTCCTTCAAGCTGAATTTTCAAAAACTCATTCTTTTCTGTCTGTATCTGTTCCTTTCCAGCCATGACAAAGAAAGCTACCAGCTCATATGATAAGAAAACCCCTCTGTTGCATGTTACAAAGAATCTGCCCTAGAGAGGGAAAAGCTGCATGAATGTGTGGCCTATGTCATTTCACAATATATTTCCCTTCAATATTAAAGACTTAAATCAAATACGTACTGATAATCCACTCAGTTTAAGTGCTGTGATAAAGATGAAATTACATGGGGTCTTTTTCCACTTTTCCTGAATTTAAATGACAGCCATATTTAATTGACCAACAAAGAATTGTTTTAAGATGGGGACCCTCTCTTTGCAAAGAACAAAACAGATTCAGGCTGATCTAAATATAAAGCACTGTTGAAAAGACTTACTAAATTGCCAATAAAACCAAGAGCAGAGTTTTGAACCACATGGTCAGATCTGGAGCTTCCTATCTCTCTTTACTTCCTGGTCATGATATATCCCTTGTGAGTGTGTATCCAGCCTTTCTTGGGAGGTGGAAGATTCTTTTTGGCCTGCAGATATCTTCACAATTCATTCCTTCAGAAAGACTCTTCCTTCATCTCTAAACCACCTTCCCATAACTGTTTATTTCACTCATGTTTATTCTGACCATATTTCATTTATTTGTGTATAATAATGTAACCCAGTGAATAAATCCAATTTAATATTTCCAGAAAGTTCTTCAGAGGAGCTCAGTCCCTGAAACAGGTTTGTTCCACTCTCAGCCAGGTTTCCATCCTAAGACAGTCATGAACAGAGCCTGGGGTTTATGTGGTACTAATGCAACAAGCCTCTAAGAAATACATGAAATGGAAAAAAAATTCTAAGAAAGGGGTACGGTTGGACAGTCAAATATAGATGGTTGTCACCTCCTCAAAGGCAGATGCCCAAAATATATTGACCAAAAGTTACAAATTTGAAAGCAATCCTAGAGACCAAATTGCTCAAAAGCTCCTTTTACATGTAGAAAAGAAAGACTTGCAGAAGCAAATACCGAATAAAAAGTCATGGGTGCAACATATTTCATACTGAATCCCCAGCCTATTAAATTAAGGAGGATTTATTCCATTCCTATTAATTTATGGAGTTTTTATTCTACTGTGGTTTAAATTATGTAAAGGAACAGTGGTTTATGAACAGATTTTATTGCTACTTTTACTGAATATGTATTTCTCAATAAGAAAGTAAAATATCAGGTGTATTAAATGCAATACATATTAAAATAGTATGTAGGGTGTGATATAATCATAGACATCGCTGTACCTATACACTTAGTTTTCTGACTGTCTTTTAATATTCTACTTTGGAAAGATAATGTTTCATTTTATCCAATGGAAAGAGTTAGGCCACCCAGTCAAACATCCAACTATGCAAAAGACTTAATATTTTCTAAGATTCTGTACTTTTTTTGGATAAAACTTGCATTAATCAAGCTCAGGAAACTAAGAATTTGGTCTCACCTCTGGCTGACTAGTGGGTAACCTTGAGCAAGTCCGGAACTTCTCAAAGAAGTTTTACCTACCTTGTTCATCAAGGATAATAGCCAATGGCTGGTTTATCTCAACTGCATTATAATGCCTCCCACCCATTCAGCTCATTCAAAACAGTCACAACAAACATGACATAACCCTTGTAAGTGTGTATTCAATCATCTAGTTGAAATTATGTCCCACATGCTTCCATGATGTATAAATGCTTTAAGCTGGTCACTTAGCAATGAATGTCCATTGAAGGGCAGTCATTAGCCTCACTTGAACAACAGGGAACTAAGACTAAGAAATCCAGTAAGATGTTCAAGAAGAATGCTGAACAGTGAAGTGATAAGATGTAAACACAAATGCATATTTGAACAGTTTCAGAGAGCATGATATTTCAGGAACCTTACTACTTCTTAAAAGGCTTAAGTAGCATCTTAATGATGTCTTATCTGCACCATTCCACACCACGATGATTGTTACTCAGTATCTGATATGAGACTAAATACCACCTACTTGCTAGCTCAGTGGCTAAAAGTAATCCTAAATAAATGACCAAAATGCTGTATTCTATATGTATTGATTAGCTTCTCTTCATTGTTTTCTATGAGAAATCTTACTTGTGCCAAAGAAATCACATTATGCTCCCATTAAATGCCCTTTTTCAAATTTATAACATTTTAACTAAGAAGTAAAAAGTAAATTCAGGCATAAAATAATGTTGTCTTCAGTAGGCCAAAGTGAAAAAGCAATAATCAAAGGATACACTCAAGAATCACCTAACTGTAATCATTTTGATTTGGAATTTCAGCCATAAAGGACTGATTAGGTGATGAATTACTCTATGCACCCTGATGATCAATCCTAAAACAAGTAGCTAAAAAGGCAAAAGAAATGTAGAAAAGACACATATAAAAGTTAGCAAGGTTTCCATTTTTTAATCTGGGAAATAAATAACATTACCAAGCAAAACTTGCAGAGAAGAATCTTGAAGTTTGAAGACTATATACTTTTCTAATTCTCCTCTTATGGTTTACTAGGGTAAAAATGAATGTATTTACTATTCATTTCATTAATGTTGGAAAATTTATGTGGACTCCTATGTTTACGTGGACTCCTAGGGTCCATGTGGAAAGCTTCCCAACACAGTCATAAGATAAAGAGCAGTAAGCAAATTTTTCAGTTTGGATGCAGCGATTATAATCTTTTCTCAATCATGCATATGATAGGACTTGGTCCATGCAACTACATGGAAAAATTGCTTAGAAACAGTTACTTCTGGAAAACCTGAACAGGATTGACAGATTGCCTTGTCAGAAAGAACTAAATGTTTGTCCTAGGTCAGACTGAGATTACCAAAATATATATGATGATAACAGAAAATCAGTACCAAGAATGGAAGTTCTCTGAAATTTGAGAATCACTGATGGGGTAACTGGGTTCCCTAGCAATGTAAGAGAGAAGTGAGGTGCTGAAACACACAGTGCATATCAGAAACCATGAATGGAGGGGTTGGGGTACAGGTTTCCTTTAATATCAAACCAATTACGTGGCATCTTGGGGCAAAGTTATCTTACAGGAGCGCTATAAAGAATGTTATTTACTAAACAAATATATGTCACAAACGTTGGGAAATAGACAAAATCCCATTTCATTGCTCATCTGGATCTTTGAAGCTGCTAGGTATAGGAGTAATCATTTGCTGATCACTATTACTATCCACTGGATCCTACTACTTCTGAGCATTTTTATATTATTATTCCCTTTATTGAAAAGGAAATTAGATTCAGAATATAACTGATTAATGGTAAAGCTTAAATTATGGGATTACAATCATGGAATATTTTATTGGTACTGATAAACACCTTTAACCATTTTGTGTCAAATCTTTCATCTCTGAGTAGTAGGTTCACCTATCAAAGTCTCATCCTGCATTCATAAAGAATTTTTTGCCTACCAGAAGAGTTGTTGCTTCTCACTGTTGTCCACTTACAATCTCCAATTTCATTTCCAGCTCAGAATTCCCAGACAGCACAAGCCTTGGAGCTCTAATAGCTTGGCTTTGAGGAGAGGCAGAGTCTGGTTTTCTGCACTTCACCTTCCCTTCCAAATACCCCTGGTGTGGGGTAGAGACTTGGAAAGAGGACAAATCAATCCTCACCTCATGGGCCACAGAAAATACGAACTACTTTGTTTTCTGCAATAGCACTGACTGTCTCCTGGGGTGGGTACCTTTGTGTTTATCATCCTTTCTAGGAATAGTCTATTACCAAAAAAGATACAGTTTAGGGTCAAGGTCTCTCTGCATAAGTCATCCTTTTACTACTCATATCATGCAGTAACTGATGCTACAGGCACCAATGAAACAGTACAGCATAAAGCCTGTCGCTTTTCCATACCATCCCAAAACCATATCAAAAAAAGGGGACAAAAGTTGGACAAATCTGAGTCCTCATATTCTTCCTGAAAGCCTTATCTGTTCTCCACACTCCAGAGCCAGGTGCTTCAGTGGTTCAGTGATTCAGAATATTCCACTAAGACACTAAGTAGTGACCATAACAGTGACAATCTTGTCCTATGTCCACTTTTGGTCACTAATTTCAAGAATCATTGGAATAAAAGGGCATCAAAGAAGAAATAACAATTAAGTATCTATGTTCTTAAAATGGTTGCTTGGAAATGATTCTCTCAAAGCATAATGCAAATCATGTGTGAAAATGGTACTTTACATATAAAATATGACATTGAAGTGTATGAGAACAGGGTGAGCCAGAAGTAGCATTACTGAAGATCAGAGGAAGGACTGTGTACTAACCCTTGAAAAACAGTGATAAATATACAATGAAAGTAAGGAAAAGTTCTGGCTTTTAATAGCTAAATATCATGGAGAAGATAGCAGAATAAATGCTCACTGTGAAGCTACTGATGAAAGAATACATAACACTAGCTATATTTTGGAGTTTACTGTTTGGGAAAATATTTTGGAGTTCACGTTTCAGTCTAGGTCTCTATTTAAAAACTTACCAGAGAGATAAAATTAATTAATACATTTCAAGAAGTTGTTCCCATTGATTTCCATTGAAGACTTTAAAACTGTCATGTATTTAAGTGTAGCATTTGACCTCACCAAGGACAATTGTCAGCTATTACTTTGGAAGTTAATTAAAAAATAAAATTGACCTATTTTCACATTCTCATTTTAATGACATGCTATTGGTTAGAATTAACTTTAAATGCACTTCCATGAATTATTTATTTGCAGAATCCCTTTACCATGACTTTTAAAATTAAAGCACACCCAAAAGTCAACCTGAACATAATTCTAGCTGCTATGAGGTGGTAGTTTGGTTTTTAATAGAATGTATAAAAAACATAGACAACTGCTGGGCATGGTGGTACACACCTGTAATTCCAGCACTCAGGAGGCTGAGGCAGGAGGAACATGGCAAGTTAGAGTCCAGCCTGGGCTATAAAGTGAGTTCAAGTCCAGCCTGAACTGCATAGCGAGACTCTGTCTCAAAGAGACAAAAAAAAAAAAAAAAAAAAAATAGGCATTATTTTATTTTGGGAGTGACACTGATTTCATAAATCATCCTATATTATCTGTGTCAGTTTTCTGATAAACTCCTTCTTCCCCAGTGGATGTGCATTTGATCTCCACTTCTCCTGCTCAGACACTGGTCAAGCCACATTGACCTCTCAAGGAAACTCCTGCCTCAGGTAGTGTGTGTGTTTGTGTGTGTGTGTGTGTGTGTGTGTGTGTGCGCATAACATTCTCCTTACAAGTTTTGACCCAGTTAGCCTCCTCGAAATCACCTGTCCTGTGGTCTCTCTTAGGTAAGGGTTTCTCAGACTGCAGTAGACAAAATGCTTTGGAACTTCACCCAGACCCTGGCCACTCTTCTCCTGTGTGCTCGATTGCATCATAGTCTTCAGTTCTTTGCATCTTTCCTTCAAAGAAATAATACACTGTGTCTTTGCCACGTGATATTTCCGTGCCATCCACATGCACTTGCCAGGCTGCCGGCTGATGGCCCTTTTGGAAAGGCCTGTCTGCAGGGTCTGCTGGCTTCTGCCACAGAACACACCTGCCGTCGCTGTCCTGTGCTTCCTTAAACCACATTTCCCAGCTCTCAACCTAATCCTCGGTCAACATCCAGTTCCCATGACCCTCCAGGTGATCTTGGGTTTCTCCATGTGACTTGATTTGTCCAACAGACCATGAAAACAAACATAAGGCATTTCCTTGCTGAAACCTTAAGAAGCATCACGAATGTCCATTCTCCCTACTGTGCACTTCATCATTCTTCATGAAGACAGTATGTTCTTGGGGCTGTTCATACAATGATGAGACATGGCAGGAGCAGATCTGAGCCTGAAAGCAGCCTGAAATGACACATTCCATCTAATCTGGGCCTGTAAGCAAGAAAAATCAGTATTAGTTTCTATAAGCAATTGAATTATGAGGATTTTTTACAGCATCATCATAGCAGCAATAACTGACTACTTGCTTACTTTTTCCAGAACATTTAATCACCTGTGACATGCTATATATAGTTACATCATTTTTGTTTATTTTCTTTTTCCACTGCCTGTTTCTTATTTTATATCCAACTCCTAAACAACTTTTCATTATAATAAGCAATAAATATGTTTGTTCAATAAATTAATGATTAAGTGAATAGATACAGAACGAGAATGGGTCATCTTGAAGTCGGGGAAATTTCAACAAACTCATCACTTTGGGATGCTGAAAGCAATTATTGCGTATTTGACATTTTTGTCAAACCATATGTGTAGCCAGTATCCTAACCACCATGTCCCTAAGGTATCTCCATTCCTGTGGTCACCTCCCCCCAAAGGGAAATCTAATTCTTCTATAGTCTAGGGAATAAATCATTGACAACACTTTTTCCCTACTATTTACGGTATCCAAAACACAGTCTCCTGCAATCTTTAAAATTCACCTGGAATGAGAATGCAAAACAGCTCCAGGGTACGGTCGCCATGAAGATAGTAAAGGATGAGGATCTGATACAGACAAATAAAACAAAGGTGGTAAGCTTTTAGGATCATAGATTCAATGTGTAGACAACTTTTGTTTAAA
>NW_004955459.1:7443598-7445110 GCF_000276665.1 Chinchilla lanigera
CTCATTCCTTCTGGGCCACCTGTAAGTAGCTTTACTGCTCACTTTTTCTATTCAAAGTGGATGCCTTGGTTTCTTCTGGAGCACAGGGCACCACAGATATTTTCAGTTCTATACTGTATTCAATCACAGACTCATTCCCATAACAGTCTTCTGGATTTTCTAAGGAAGCTTAAGTTTGATTTTTACTCAACTTAGTTATGTGCCACGTGCACTTAGCATCTTTGTTCAATTTCCTCCAAGTCATTTTATAGGAAAATGTCTTTTCTCCAAAATTTTATGCATTGGACCAACAGAACAGTCACAGTAAGCTGCAAAGTGAAATGATTTTTCCACTTGCAGGCAAAGATGGTGAACAGCCTGCATGGTATTGTAAACAGCAACAATGCTGACTTAAATTTAGCTTGCTTCTGATTATGATCAGGTTTTACCAATTATACACATTGTCACAAATAAAATGCACCACCTCAAAAATTCCTTTGTAGTCTAAGTTCCAAACATTTGTTATAGTTGCTACTGAATTTTTATATCAAAAAGTACATTTTTATTAATTATCTTTTACAAAACTATAGTATTCTATACAAAAATGAAGAATTCTTAATCAGTCTATTGGCCCCTGAGAGACATGAACTCATTGATAGGACTTTGTTGAGAGTAAACGGGTAATGGTTTGGAATCATTTCAGTTCATTTAGAGCACAATTCATTAGAAGGTAATTTCCATCCCCAGAGCTTATAGGAAGATATACTGTATTTAAACAGAAGAATCAAAATAATCTCAACAGTGGGCTAGGGGTATAGCTCATGGTGGAGTTGGAATGCTTGCCATAAAACCTGAGGTTACCTCCAGCACCACAGTAAACAAACAAACACACTCAGTACTAGAGAAATTTAAAGGGAAACAGACAGAACAAGAGTGACTTTCACTACGACTCCTCATGAACATTTCCATTTAACTTCCCTTGTAAAGCTTCCTATAAGATGTAATATTTTAGCTGTGTAAGTGGAAACTTTAATTCTTCCCAAATTACTTTTATTTATCTTTAAATGAATACTTTTTACTTGTCAGTTGTCTTTAAACTAAATAATGAATTTTTAAAAATGATTTCTACTAAGCTAATGGTCCATGATGGTCCATGCCTATAATCCCAACACTCTGGGAGGCTTAGGTAGAAGGGTCATAAATTCAAGCCCAGCCCAGACAACCTACTGATTTAGCAAAACCTTGACTCAAAAACAAATTAATTAAATATAAAAGGTTGTAGATATAGCGCAATGCAAATGCCCTGGTTTCAATTCTCAGTGCCACAAGAAAGAAAGAGGGAAAGGAAGGCAGAAGGAAAGATTGAAAGAAGGAAAGGAAGAAAGAAAGAAGAAAGAGAGAGAGAGAGAGAGAGAGAGAGAGAGAGAGAGAGAGAGAGGTGTGTGCGCGCATAACATTCTCCTTACAAGTTTTGACCCAGTTAGCCTCCTCGAAATCACCTGTCCTGTGGTCTCTCTTAGGTAAGGGTTTCTC
>NW_004955459.1:7445210-7512875 GCF_000276665.1 Chinchilla lanigera
ATGGTATGAAAATTGTTAAAAATGACCTTTACTGGCATCAAACACATCAGATTTCCTCCAGCCAAAGACATAACACTTACTGGCTTGGCTGTTCTCACAGATAGACCGACACTGGCCAGTGCCTCCCCTATGCTCTGCCAAGCAGTACTCATTTTATTCACACCCATAGACCTTGAAGAGGCAAACCTTGTCCAACCAAGAAGCGTTTCCCATCAAGGTGTTCTGGAAAGATGCCAGTGGGCACATAAATCCAATGAGCACCATCACTGAGGCAGGCTGAAGGACAAAAGGCAAAATGCCTAAAGAGATTGTGGGACATAAATGCCTGCTAGTGATTAGGGTGATTCCATCCATAGCATCTTTACAAATGTTAATTAAGCCAGAACATTCCAGGGAAGGGAGTAGAAATTATTATTATCTGTTCACCCAGAAGTGATGCAATTCTCTGAGCTCACAGACACCTTTTCAATGCTTGTATCATCAATGTCCTCTGGCAGGGAGGGTAGTAGAAAGAATAATGTGACTGCCGTGTGCTCTGATCAAAACCAAGATTCAAACTAGACTCAAGCTCTACTCACTCATGTGAGTTTTTATTTAGACTTACTGATCTCAAAATCTTTACTTGAAAATAGAAATATCTGCAAAATTCATATACCACTTAAAAGGGATTAAACTGCAGAAGGTTGCATGCCTATTATGTGATACACGAACCCATCAAATATTGCTTTACTTAAAAAGTACCTGAAAAAATTGTCTCTTTGGAGGAGTTTTTCCTATTATTGATATGTGTGAAGATAAGATTAGAAGGAAATGAAATTTTTAATCCATATTTGGAAATCTGCTGGGTACTTTACTTTTTCCCTCATTAATTTAGCCTGACATATTTCTTCTGTGTTTGCTCATTGAAAACAGACACATATCTAGAAAATTGTTCACGAAGGACTGGGCTTATTTGAGAGAACTATATTCATGCAAAAGAAAAGGAAAAGAAAAAATAACTAAACTACTATGCTTGCATCAATCCCTTGCCATAGGGTGGCAGGATTTTACGATATAACACAAAGATTTAGACAGATGTGCTCATAATTCATTTATTTGGAAATTAATTAGCTGTAACTCCAAATACAATTCTTCCTATATTGTACAAGGCTAAAAAGGATGCTGTTATCGGCACTTAAAGAGGCCCTGTTGCCCACAAAGCATGCTCAACCTAGACTTATTTATTGGAACATCTATTACGGTCAGCATTCCATCACCATCACAAATACCTGAGAGAAATCTATTTAAAAAGAAGAGAACTGGAACTCGATTCAGTTTCTGAGGCTTCAGGCAGGGCTGACTGGCCCCACTGCTTTGGGCTTGTGACAGCACAAATAGCAGCAGTGCCCAGCAGAGAGGAGGCTCATTTACCTCATGGCCTGGTGTGAAACAAAGCAGGAGATGAAGCAGAATAGATCAGGATTCCCACAACCTGCTTTGAGAGCATGTCCTAACCTCTCACTGGGCTGTACCTCCTATGGTTGCCATCACCTCCCAGTAATGTCTTCTGAAGATCAAACCTTTTGTACTGGCCATTGGGAAATGTTTAAAATGTAGGCTCAAGCATCTGTTAAGTTTGTAGGAAATACTGAAAACTTTCACAAAGTTCAGGCCTACCAGAATTATGATCTCTGTTCCTTGAGTACAAATATTACACTTGTATTGTCAAAGTAACACAGAATTTAGTGCTATTGGCCTCATCAGAGAGACACAATGGGTAATGAGGTAACGCCTCTCTTTCTTACTCCCAACATAAATGGCATAAGTGCCTTACTTCACTCTAACATAATTTGAGACAAGTTCAAAGAAGCATGAAAAAATGGAAGAAAAGTTTGAACATTTATACTATTGTTAAATGAGAAACGTTTTCAGAGCTTCCAAGAACCTAACACAAAAAGGTTAAATAAAAATATTTCCAAAATTGATCCGTAAGTACAAACTATATTTAATCCTCATTAAATCAAAACCAAATTTTATGTGTGTGCTTTTGTATGTACTATAAAGATAATTCAAAAGTTAATATGGAAAAGTGAAAGTTCAAGAACATCTAAGATACTCAAAGAAGAGCCTGACTTGCTCTCTGGGTATCAAGACTGAAGACATTGGACAAAACACAGGACCGTGGGGATGGAGCCATGAATTTGTATTCATTGGCTTTCTTACAAATGTGCCATTAGAGGGAAATTGAAGAAAGTTTGACCTTTCAATAAATTATGAATCATGTGGAGCAATGTAACTTTTAAAACTAAATGATAATATAGAGGACCCTTTCCATATTCTTGAAATGGAGGAATATTTTTAAAACAGGAAATAACATATCTTGAATCTTGATTAATTAGGACATATTAAAATTATTAATTTTTCTTCAATAACAAATACTGTTAAATGAGTAAAACTCCCAAAGAACATGTATACTTAGAGGTAAAAGGAAAATGTAGCTGAAGAATTTTTATTTTGTTTTGTTGGAACAAAATCTCTTTATGTAGTTCAAGCTGGCCCTGAATTCACTACGTGACTCAGGCTTCTCTTGAACTTGCTGTGATCCTCTTACCTCAGCTTCCAAAGTACTGGGATTACAAGCCTGTGCCACCATGCCCTCCTAGACAAGAAATTTGAATACACACTTTACAGATGAAAATGTCTACATGGCCAATAAACATGCAAAAAGGTAGCAGTTTCATTGGCAATTAGAAAAATGTAAATTGAAAATACACACAACCATCAAAAGGGCAAAAAATTAAAGTTGTGAAATATCAACTGTTGCCAAGGATGTAAAATAAAGAAAACTTCAGCATACTAATCCTGGAATTTTGAATTAATATAATCATTTTGGGAAACTTTTTACATTATCTCATATCATTGAAAGTATATGTACCAAAATTGTAGTTTTTGACCCATAAGAACATTACGGAGGCATATAGATATGCCATCCAAGAAAACTGTTGATAGATGCTTATAGCAGTATTATTCAAAGTATCAAAATTAATAATAATTTAAATCTCTATTAATGGATAAAACATTGCAATATAATCATATAATAAAGAACTTACAAACTTTCTGTAAAAGGAGAGATAATAAACCTTTTCAACTTTCTGATTCATGTCTACTGCAAGTACTCAACTCTGCAATTTTAACACAAAACCAATTCTAAGCAATTTATAAATGATTATGGTTGCTTTCCAACCAAAAATTATCTACAAAAGCAGATAATGAGCTGGACTTGACCCATCACCCATAGTTTGCCAATGTTTAACATAATGAAATATTTTGCAGCAAAAACATCAAATTTGAACTTCTCATAAAAACAAAGGGACATGAAAAGGGCTTTTTAGTGCTGTCAGCACTTTATCTCTTGATTCTGTTAATTTTTAATTTGCTGTTTATATAATAATAATAATAAATATAAAATAAATATATACCAATAAGAACATCAAAAGGACAGAATGAACATCAAAAGGACAGAAGGAAAAGTACAGAATGAAGAACATCAAAAATACAGAATGAAAAGTACAAGGACTGGAAAACTGTAATGTTTCCTACAGAAAAGACAGAGTACTTAGCAGTAAATGCCATCAGTGAGTTATCATGTCTTATCATCAAGACAATTAGATTATGATAAATGGTAGATTAATGATAAATCTCAATAAAGGTCAGTAGAAATGCAAAAATAGAGTCAAAGTGCTTAGAAAAAATAACTATCAACCTATAATTCTCTGCGAAGGCAAACATTCCATTGTAAGGCCAGAATAAAAACAATTTTAAATATAAAACACAAAGCTAAACCTACAGACATTTTTGCTAAATTATCAAATGAAAACTAGGAAGTACATTTAGTCTAGTTAATGGGTTAGTAAAACTGAGACAGAATTCACATAAACAATGAATAATCATGCCAAAACTAATTGGATAGCCTAGATAAAACAATTTCCTAGAAAAAACACAGTCTTCCAAGATGAAATCATAAGAAGCAGAAAATCTGAAAAGACCTGTACTAACAAGGAGATTTTTATGACTCATCAAGAAGTTAATGAAGAAAAGCACTGGACTTCATGACGTCTCACAAAAATTCTACCACTCATTTAGAGAATTAATGCTATTTCTACTGAAAGTATTCTAAACATTTTTCAAAGAGCAAATGCTTTCTAACACATTCTGTGCGTCAAATATTACCCTATTAACAAAACCAAAGATACAAGATAGTAAAAGCAACAGATCAATATCACTTACGAATTTTGATGCAAAAACCTAGAAAACACTATCAGACCAAAGTCAACAATATATTAAAAGTTAAGTGTACCCTGAACCAGAGTAATTTATTTCTGAAGTTCCAAGATGATTTAAAATATGCAGATCAACTAATGTAATATGCTGCATTAACATATTTCCAATAAGCACATGAAAAGAAATTCAATATGACTAATCATTAATGAAATGATGTAAAAATTATGTAAGCGGTGTTGGATTTTGTCAAAAGCTTTTTTGGCATCTATTGAGCAGAACATGTGATTTTTTTATCCTTGATTCTATTCATGAAGTACATTATTGGCTTATGTACGTTACAACATCCTTGTATCACTGGATGAAGTAGACTTGGTGACAATGTGTGATCTTTTTTAATGATTTGTTCCTTGCTGTTTGAAAGTATTATATTGAGGAATTTTGCATCTATATTCATTAAGAATTTTGGCCTATAGTTTTTTTATTTATTTTTATTTTTTATTAACTTCTTTTCCAATTTTTGTACCAAGGTAATGTTAGCTTCATAAAAATTCTATTTGACCCAATTATATATATCCTAGGCATATTTCTGAGATTTAAAAACATCATACTATAGTGATACATGCCTATACATGTTTATAGCAACACAATTAACATTATATAAGCTCTAGAAAGAGCCTAGAAGCCCATAAACAGATGAGTGAATAAAGAAAATGTGGTATAATGCACAACGAGATACTACTCGGCCATAAAGATGAAAAAATCCTATCATTGGCCTGAAAATGAATGTATCTTAAGACTCTAATGTTAAGCAAAATAAGCTAAATGCAAAAGTTAAATATAGAATGGTTTCTTTTATGTGAGGGTCCAAAATATAAATAAATGGTAATCCCAAACAATTGATAGATGTGTTTTGAATGATATTTGTATAATTATCATCATAGCAATATTTTTTATAGTAGCTAAAATGTAGAAACAAACAAAACTTCCATTGATGAGTAAATGAATAAACAAAATGTATTGTATATGTGTATTTTACTTATGTACATAATGCAAATATATGTAATATTCATAAATATAGTATATGAACATGGCATATGAAATATTGCATGTATATATGAACAGTAGTCTTAAAAGGAGCTGAAGCCTTGACTCATACTACAGCATGGATGAACCATGAAGAAAGTACGCTCAGTGAAATAAGCCAGGCACACAAGACAAAAATATTATTATGAATCTGCTTAGATAAAGTATGTGGTATATGAATATCAGTTCTGAGAGATAAAAACAGAATGATAGTTGCCAGGATATGGGGATAATGGAAAATAATTTACTTATTCAGTGATTTTATTTTTAATATCTTAAAAGATTTCTTATATGACCACTGCATAGTCTGCCTTTGGTAATCCCAGGGCCTGACATTTTGAGGACTACCCTATAGAGTTTGTTGGTTCTGGTAATCCCATTCCTGGTAAAAGTTGACTGTGAGTCTATAAATGGTTGATCTTGATCTTTGTAATCTTTGCTGTAACTGTGGACACTGTTAACCAGAAAGAAATGTATTTATTTATTCCAGGATCTGGATTCAGAGGAAAGGAGCTGCACATTCGTTCCTTTCAAGGATCTCGGCTAACATGCATGGTAGAGGTTTTCTCCTCCATGTGGAGAGTCTATTTCTCATCTCTTAATCCCTATAGTAGTGGCATTATTTCTCTTTCGGATAACCTCAATTTTACAATTAGCTTTCTGCTTATTGCTTCCCAGACAAGTTTTAGTTCTAGGGTTTTTAAAATAGTAACTCGCAGTAACTCTCCCTGAAGCTCTGAGATGTTCTTTAAAATAATGTTTTATCAAAGATCCTGTTCTCTTGCCAAGCAACCTCTTCATATATCCAGGTAGATAAAGCAGTGAAAGGAAAAACTCTTTAATTTAATTTTTTTTAAAATTTTTTTTACTTTAAAAAAATTGCTGTGAATATAGACGTTTATCTCCAAAGGGCACTAATACTAATTGGACATTATAGGTACTAGTATTCATACTATAATGAACACTCCTCAATATACTATGACATCTGTGTAAAAACATTTTATTAGTAGTATAAACAACTGTTTCATCTTATCTTCCCCAGTGAGCACAACATTAATACATCAATGGCCTAATTACTATTTTTCACTTAGGAGTCTTACAACTTAATTTTAATTTGAATGTAGTCAACAGAGAGTACCAGGCTTCCCTGCTCCACATATACTTCACATACTTTGTCACCTCAATTGATAATAAAAACATTCAGTAGACTGCACAGGGGAAACCTTCAGTTTCGTCTCTCACGCTTCTTTTCATCACAGCCCCTCATTCCTGTCTGTAAGTTTGATCATTCACTTTTTAGGTGACTCTCTTTAATTCTATTTCTAAAATATGTTTTCGATTTCTTAGTTACTCACCATTTCAGGGGCTAACACCTTAATTTTAGCCACCAATGGCTCTCATCTAAATCATAGGACTTGGTTATAAATGAACTGAAATTCCTGTCAGGTTGCTGAGAAACCCATGTGATTATTTGGAGATGTGAAGTCTTTTTTTGCTTGCTGTTCATCCGGACATCTTGGAATCCAGTAGTGATAGATGAATTTTTACACTTTGATTAAAAGTTGTGGCACATCACTTCAGTATAATAAAACAGAGGGGGAATCTCCCAGGAGAGCACTACACTGATCTGCCACTGATGAGGAAAAGAAATGGAAGCAAGATACAAAACGGGAATACAATTTTTAGCCTCCCCTGGGGAGTTCGGCTGCAACTGCACAGCTTGCCCTGTCTAGATCCCAAACTTACTCAAAGTCTGTCACCTTTCCGGTCTCGCAAACTCCTTCAAGCACAGGATGAAAGAATGCAGCCAGTCAAGACCAAAAAAGAAAAAGGCCCTAAGATAATAAATAATATTGAAATGTCACAATCAAGGACACCACTGACAGTATATTAACAATAAAGGATACCTTTTCTGGGTAAAAACACAGAGCTAGATCTCTCTCTTGAATGTGTCTGGTCATGACACAATGATAATATCGAAGACCATGTAACCCAAATGCCAGAGAACAAACATATAGGCTTATACAAGTGGCTTAAAATAAGGGACTGTGGCTTTGAATGGTTTTATTTTGATTCTACTCCTGATTAGCTGCATTGGCTTGAGAAGCTTTTGAAATATCTTTAAACTTAGCTATATTATCTATAAAATAAAAAATAATGGAAATTTTATTATCTAAGTGCTAGCTTTGCTATAACAAATAAGTGAAAGATCAAGTAAAGTATATTTCACTTCATCTGGCATTGTAAGTACAGTACCATATAAATATGGATCTAATCTCCCTCTCCCTCTGAAAGTAGCTTGTGGTACACATCCATATACACACATGTACACATGTGT
The DNA here is from genome assembly GCF_000276665.1 of Chinchilla lanigera. Classification (NCBI taxonomy): domain Eukaryota; kingdom Metazoa; phylum Chordata; class Mammalia; order Rodentia; family Chinchillidae; genus Chinchilla; species Chinchilla lanigera. The sequence continues at coordinate 7,452,892 of NW_004955459.1, forward strand.
ACAGGTGTATGTCTATATATCTGAAGGGTAGTGTTTTGTCATATTTGGAAAATGGAAAGAAAGAAACCAAAATAAAATGATGTTTTTTTGTTGTCTACATTTACAAATGTAAATGGCACTGGTATTAACTTTCAAATTTCTACTTCATGAGTTTGATTTGTAGGTTAATTTCCTCTAGGCTACCTGCATGATTATTAGATTCTTAGAGTTTCTGAATAGTTTGTTAATAAGAAAGAAGAAAAATTGTTTCAGAGTTACAAGAAATGTTACTAAACTTAATACCTGGCAAGTCCCACCCTCTTTTCAACTTTATAAGATTTATGACTGACATGAAATTAGCTTAAAAATTAGAAGAGTCTCTCACACTGACTCTTCTCCGGGCTTCTGACCTTGACACTCGACTTCCTGTGATTAAATGTCTGCTCTGAATAATGAGCTTTTCAAGAATCAGGCCTCCTTCAGGGTGGGGCACTAATGTTGTACCATTCTTTCTTTTCCTTCCAAGCTCTTCTGAATCTCAAAGTGACATTTTCAGGGTACCATAAATCACTGATGCTAAACAGTTCCCAAGGGGTGTCCACATAAAAGCTGTTGCCTGTTCTCAGAGTAGGGTCAGCTTCTCAGCAGACTCGGAGTAGAGTTTCAGCCTAGTCATGATGGAGTTAGTGACCACTATAGGGACAAGGGACAAATTCCTGGGCCTTAACCTACTACTCATTGAAAACATGGTTTGTGTTTCTCCTAAGATAAATAGAAACTTAAAAGCAGATTTTGCTACAGCCTGTGGCTCTTACCTTGAGCCTGTATGGCCAATGAGTAACTAAAAACAAAAAACTTGACCTTCATTTTGGTATCCTTTACTATATTAAAACTTTGGATATAGATATCGTAATTATTTAGGAAAAGTTAGCAAAATAAGTTTGTTAGGCCTAAATTTACCTGACCACATGCACCTTCAAGACTGGGGACACCAAGAGATCTGCAGGGAAACTCAGTTATATCCCAGAGCCTCCCTTGCCCATAAATGAGAGTGCTTTAAGCAGAAGCAATCATCTTAGGAAACTGAATCTTTCAGAATTGATCTACTGGTAGACCAGACTCTTGCCCACCTCAACAAATCCTTGAAAGCTATTCCTGTCCTTTTGGGAGAAGCCAGTCTAACCCTTTCCACCAGAGTGAAAATCCTTCTGCTGAAACACAGTAGGAGTACCTGACCTATTTTTCTGTGCTGTCTGGATGAGGATGTGGTTCGGTTGGTGGCTATTGTGTCTCTGCCCCTGCCCCTCAACATGTGGGACAACTTGAATCCCATCCTCCCTGGTTGTTTAGTGGCCATTGTAGTACAGGCTGTTCCAGCAGGTGTGCAGCTCAACCATCTTTGATATTGTCCCACTACAGCTTTTACTGCATTCTGAGGTTTCTAGAGCTTCTTGGTGGTGTGTGTGGGGAGGTTAAGTGCTCTGGATCCATTATCACCATTAATATCTTCAACCTCACCATGTCCCAGCTATCTGTGATGCTCATAGCTTGCCTTCCCAAAGATGTCTTTGTTTAGCTTCACTCTTTTTCCCAGAGATTCACCAGCTGTCAAAGTTCTCAGGGCCTGCCCCCTCCTTGAATTGTCTGCCAAGACAGCTGTAGCTGATGTGGAGCCCTGGCATCAAGTAGAGTTATCATAGTCCTGCTTTTGGGCCAGTGGCAGCCCTGCATTTTCAACATAAGCAGCACTGTCCTTACACTTCGAGGTCAAGTCTACGAGGGCTCTTTCTGGTATACCGATAGCCCTGTGCTGCAGCACGGGCTCTGTTAAAATAGAGATTCACACTGGTGGTCCTGTAAACCTGCTTGTGATTTACTTCTCAAATAATGTGAGCTCTGAAGGTTCTATAAACCTTCTCAGTATGCTTATTCTGAGTAGTGGGAACAGAAAGGTAGTTTCAAAAGTAAGAAAAATAAACACTGGGGACTGTTAGGCCTAAGGAGCTCCATACACCAGCAGCCAATGAAGATCAGCAGCAGAGACCAGCACCCAGTAGAGAGGACCTACTGAGCTCAGCGCAAGACAATACTGGATGGCTGCATCCAGCAACTAATGACCAGTAGCTGGCTGTGTCAACTGTTGGGACCCAGTATTATCCAGTATGATCTGGTGGCGTCAGGGCTGCCAGCAGAATGCTTTTTGCTGATTCACCATGTCTGTCTGAATTGAACAAAAGTACCCTCTACTTATTGGTAGCATAGTTGCTCAAGATGGTGTTTTTCTGTATTTTTGCTTTTGTGTTTGTTTGTCTTGTTTTAATTTCCTTGTTAAAGCACCAGCTTAAACTTTGTGAGAAATTTGCTTCCTTCTACTTTCTCTTACTTTTAATTGAAGCTTTCATTGAAAATTTGTGCTTTAATTTTAATTCCCGCTATCACTAAAGCAAGAATCTCGGCTTGCCAGTGATATTCTCAGTGCTCAACAGCCAAGCAGTTCTGCTGTCACTGACTGGTTTTCTGTGAAGTCTTCTTACCCAGGGTGAGAAATCTTTCTGCAGGTACACTCAACACATATTCCTCAAAGAACTCAATAGGGTCCCAGAAAGATCAGGAAGAGATCAAAGACTCATCCTATTCTACTTATCTTTGGAAACCTAATATATCAGATGCTGCTCAAACCTCAGAGAGAATAAGAAGACATCATGTGTGGAACGAATAAAAAGCTGTCTTCACCACCACAACTAATAGGTGATTCCATCTCTACACTGACTGAGGACTTTCTATGGAGCTTGCACTATGTTGATAAATGACAGGACAGAGGTGAAATCAAGCATACCCTGTCTTCATGAAGCCACCAACAAGAGGGGGCCAGCAAAGAAGAAGCTACCTACTTCACAGATGTTGACCTTTGACCAAGGTAGTATTTATTTTACTAAAACTCAGTTTCTAGATCCCTCTGACTAGCTTCAGTCAATTCAATATCTTTTTGAGATGTGCTTCACTGGCTGTGACCCTAAGCCTCAGAAACAATGCAGGCAACAGATTTGGAAGCCAGATGCAGGGGGCTATGTCTTTGAGGGCAGCATCCAATTTCCAGAGTTGGGAGCAACAAAATTCTCTTCTCAGCTGTGCTGTGCTCGTGCTGGCTCTGTGGTACTTATTAGCCATCATTCTCTCTTTCTGCTTTGTGTCTAAGCTTTGTTTCCCACCTACCAATTGATGAACTACTTTATACCCTCTCGTAATTTGTTTTCTCTTCAAACAAACTGTACTCAGTTTCTGTTGTTGCTTCAAATTTCAACTATTTCTTGCTATTAGAAACTCTATCTATCTGGTCATGGTGGTGCATTGCTACAATCCCAGCAGTCTGGCAGGCTAATGTGGGAGCACCACAACTCAAGTACAGCCTGAATGATTTAGCAAGTTGGAAGACCCTATTTCAAAATAAAAAGTCCATGATGTAGTTCAGTGTGAACACCCAGAGTTGTATCCCCAGTACCATACCCATAAAACAAGAATCCTATCAAATGAAAATACTGAAGATGTGTGTACACATGTATGCATATATATGTGGGTACACAACTCCACATAAAATGTTGCAATTATAGAAATGCTAAAATGGAGGATCTACTTAAAATAGAAAATTCATGAAAGCAGAACTTTGTGGGTCAATTTCTTTATTGTACCAGGCATTCAATAACTGTATGCACAGTAAACAAATGAATCAGTGGATCTTCGTTATTTGAATATGAGAATGTATTGAGGTTATGTTAAACTTTTCACCAACTTTTGGTAAAAAAATTTTAACATAATTATCTCCTCGCATTTTAAATAAATCCATGGCTGTCTGCTTGTAAGTCTCCCCCAAATATTCAAATAATTGGCATTACTAAGTCTGCTTTGCGGAATAGTGCTGATGCTTTACAAGGCCTGTGGGAAATGCTAATGCTCTCAAACCTGCTCACCCTAATCTTCCAACAAATATTCTTCTTTTCCCTGGGTGGCAAATTGGAACCTCCAGCTAAAATCTTACAGATGTCCCCTGCATTTGTGACTCAGGATGCTGTGAGTTTGACAGCAAGGGGAAAAGAAACAGGTTTTGCACAACAGTTTGTCATACCCTTAATGTAGACATTTTGTTCCATGTTCCTTACATATCTAATGGGAGGGTGCAGGAACATCCAGCCTGCACATTGATTCAGTAGCTGCTTTTGTTTTGTGCTTGTTATGCCAGGAAAGGGAGCTAAACAGAAGCTCAACTGGCTCTGCAGTGTGTTTGCATATAGCACGACAGCATCCATTGCGGGCTGTCACAATTCCAAGCACCAGATGTTAAGCAAGCCTTGCTGACACCCCCAACAGTAAGAAGTCATCCATCAACTCACTTCCCAGTTGGTTGGCATCAGCCACGGAGGGCTTTATGCCTCTTCTGAATACTAACATTAGGACAAGCTTATAAACCTGAACTTTCAAGAGAAAATCCATAAGTTTCTTTAAAAAAAAAAACTGACCTATTATTTTAGTGAAAATAACAATAATAGTACGACTGGAGGCGTCACCTTTGGCACAAACACATTCTGTGGAAAAAAATGGCTCAGATATATTTCTCTTTCTGATTATTTTAGAACCCATTATTTTAGAACTGGAAAGTGTTCCTTCATTTATATATTTTCACCTAAATTTGAATACATTTGAGGGAGAATTCTGTAATAGTAAATAGACAAACTCATTCTGCAGAAATAATTTCCTAAAGTCATTTATCCTAAAAAGGGTAATTTAGAACACACACAAACACATGCACACTCTGCCTTATTTATTTCACCCTGTAATTATATTTTTCGATGATTGCTTGTGTATTTTCTCACTTTAAAATGGAAATTACAGGTCTAATGACTTGGGTTGATTTAATTTGCCAAGGAGAAAATACCCCCACACACACTGCTGTTGCAAGAAGTTTGCTACTGTTTTATTACTCCATTCAGAGAATATGGGATGTTAACATCATCTATGTTTACCCATGGTTTGTTTCAGATTTAAAGCACCCACTAGGTATTTGTTCAAATCATAGCAGTAGTAAAGGATATCTCAAGGTATTACTTTGGCCAGGTCATGCACTTTCTTCATTGTGTTTTAACAAATGTGAATAAAAGGCAGAAACAAACTTATAGCTATTAAGTGCCAGAAGCCTTTGAGATATCATGAAGCCCAATATTGTTTTTAACATATGGAGAAACTGAGACTTCAAAGAGAAGCAAAATGTCCAAATGACACAGCATTGAACTATGGGAAAGCCCAGCTGGTGCCAGAGTTTGCTACCTGGGCCAGGAATCTCCCCGGACTTACTGATTTTCAATTCCATTAGCTTCTCTTTATTATCATCATTATAAAGGAAATAGATGCTCAATGTACAGAGAGGATGATGAGCTATGGGTGAGGAGTGAATTTTTAAGGGTATTTTCAGAAATATGTATGGACTCTCTAATAGAAAACTAACACACAGGTGAATCAATTTATACAACTTGGAATTGCAACTACTGCTCCTCTCTCACTTGATTGAAGCAAGACTATCTCATCAGTGATAGCTTCCCTATTCCCCAAACAGGGGTACTGATATTTTTAAAGATATATCTATTGATTTATGATAAAAATATTTATACCTGCATTTTTCAATATCTAGATTCCTCTCCTACACTAGATCTACCAGGATTATATTCATCTTTTAGGCCAAAATTAATATCAATTGCACTCTACATTGTCTTCTCTTCCCCTCTAAATGTTCATATTCTAGTTAGAATTATACAGTATTTATCTTACTTCCGTTGCCCTCAAATCTTCTAGCATTTATTTAGCAAACACATTGAGTGTCAGCACAGTTTCCTTACCATGATAACCACTTAACAAATATTCAACAGTGTTTCATTAATGAATTAATAAATAGATGGCATCTATAAGCCCATCTAGCACCCCTCACTACAGAACAAATTCTATAATTCGGACTTCTTTGTGCACTGCTGTATTTGGTGTCCTGCCCTGACTCCTGAGTCATTTGGAACAGCAGCTGTAATGTGTGCCTCAGAGTCAACAGCATATAATCATTTGCCTCTAGATCCCTCAGATTATTCTATCTCCAGGCTAAACTATGTAACCCAGTTTGTCTTATGTTCAACTCTCATATTTTCTATTACTTGGATTTTCAATCCTGCTTCCTTATTGCCCCATTTATGTCCTTTTCTTTATCTTTAGACAATATTTAATTGTCTTTCCTCATATGTGTGTACAGTCTCCCTTCCTAGACTGCACTGTAACTTTGATTTCTTTACCTCTCTCTCAGACACTAAATATCTTCCTGAGTGAAACATGTGATTAAAGGGACTCAACCTTTCCCCCAGGGAAAAAGACCCTGTCTCAAAACGAGAAAAAAAAAAAAAAAAAAAAAAACGACCATTCATTCTACTTTGCAATGTCTGATCAGCTCTTATAAAAGTGATAATTTTTTCTGACTAAAGTCATTAACAATTAGTATCAAAAATATGATTCTTCCCATATTTGAAGCCATGATGCCTTTGATGTTGGTTTTTCTTCTGCTGTAGAGGTACTGCACTACTTTTTCAGGAGTACTAAAATGAATGAGTCTTTAGTGTCTGCCTGCAAGACCTCATGGTTTAAACTAGATGACATATGTGTAAAGAAAGCATAATAACGATATGAACAGCACTTGACTTTGGAAACCACTGAGTCTGTTGGATCTGACTATCATCTCAAAGTGGCATGGTGTGGTGCTACATGCTTACAGTTCCAGTACTCTGGGAGGCTGAAGCAGGAAGATCACATATTCAATCCCAGCCTGTGCAACTTAGCAAGAACTTGTCTCAAAATAAAAAAATATGAAAAGGACTGCCTGGTCACCAGATCAGTGCAAAGGCTCTGGGTTCAATTTGTAATGCCATAACAAAGTAGCATGGTATGGAAAAGCCAGTAAGTCATGGCTGCATCGATCTTATGCAAAAGTTGCAACTAGGTATGAAATGTGTGATGGCGTAAGAAAGCAAAAGTTTTCTCATATATTTTTGTATCTTCTCAAAGCATCCACCACAAATGTGCAATCAAATTTAATGACCTGAGTGATGTATTCATATGTACTCTTAATCTCTATTTCTACATTTTTAGTTCAAATGTGGAGTGATATTTCACATTCCTGTAATTTTTCTGCAATAGTATTTCTGTATTATTTCTGCAATACTCTAACAGAGGCTGAGAGGTTAGGCCTGCAAATGCTCTATGGGTAATTAAACACAACAGAGTTTGATAATACTGCCTTCATTCTTTATGTTATCTTATTTTTTTTTTACCTGTCTTGTTTACTTTCTTATTGATAAGATAAAATAGCCAACACCAAAATTAAAAGAGGGAAGGTTCATTTCTGCTCACAGTTTGTAGAAGTTTCAGTGTGTCATTGGCTAACTCTAAGGCAAGGTGACATGGCAGAGCAGAAACAGTCCATGGCGGGGCAGGCAGAAAGCAGCAGTGAAACAGCAAAACAGCAAGCCTTCCTTTTCCTTGCATTCTACCAGACTACTAACCCTGCAGACTGTGCCACCCACAGTGAGTTGGCCTTCTTATTATCCACATCCAGAACTAGGCTAAACCAATCATTGGACTAATATAGTACCACACAACCTTAATCCTAGTGTCACATATCCTAGTATCACACATCCTACTGATGACTGCATGATGCTTTAAGAGGACATCAAGATACAAACCATAGCATGACCTGAAAATTTTGGACCAGATTTCTGCCCTCCTCTGCATGTAGGCATATTTATCACTTAAGGAATATCTGTAATACAAATTTTATTAGCCTTAAATTTGCATAACACATCTCATCCCCCTTCAAGACTGAGCGCACAAAGCTTAGAGTAACTGAAGTAATTTTCAGGATTTGAAGGAACATCCAGTTGCCAACTTCTACAATGTCCAGTTCCAGACCCTCTCAATCAGCGCTTAGAACTCTTCAATCATTGTTTTAAACCCTCTGTCGCCTAAAATTTCAGGAAAAGCAAAGTCTAACATACCACCCCATGATATCATTCTCTAAATGAGACAAATCATCCAATCATAGTAATGAGGGATCCCAGCTAAGTAATATCCAACAATTCATGATAGAAACCAATCTAAATTACCCAGCTCATGGTGATGATGATTCTCCCAGGACCTTGCAGAACCAATCCTGCAATACTGACCAATCAGACAACAACCTGACCAGGATTGCCTCTGCTGCCAGCTGGGCAAGCCCCTTTCCTCCGGCTATTTACACTTCCAACAGTTGCTTGTTCCCTTAAAAAAAAACCCTAACGGTTCTGCAGCTCCAGAAGACAGGTCTTGAATCTTTTTATCTGTGTTTCCCTGCATAGCCATGGTGATTACAGCTCCTTCCTGCCCTTCACCTGCAGTCTTTTTGGTTGGTGCTATGGAATAGGCAGCCTAGGCTGGGTTGTTTGGACATCCAGAGCTGGGACCTTTGCTCTAAAGCTTCAGTAACAGCATTTTAGAATATTTCTGTAATACATATTTTTATAATGTGTCTTTGGCATTTCTACTTATTCTTAATATTCATCCTCTACTTTACACTTCATTAACTTCACCAAACCATTGCCTTTTCCATTTAGAGCCCTAAGCTCTCGCCAATAAACTCTGAACTCCTCACCCAAACATTTCCAGCCTTTATACTAAGACCCCAATCTACACCTGCAAACATCACTTTCCTGCACAAACTGCAGTGTTTGATTTTGTCTACATCTCTCCCCTGAGGTCACCATCAGTCCTTCAGAGAAATTCAAAAGCAGTGAACTCCAGGGAAGACCTTCAGGAATGTAGGGTGCAATAGAATCCAACAGTAGGGGAGGAATTACAAATGCTATAGAAAGGTGTTCTTTGTTTTCTCAAATTATGGGGAATGTTTGGGTTTGTAAAACTAATCAAGGAAAACAACTCTTATAAAATTTTTAGAACTTGTCACTTCTTAGATTTTCCTCCAAAATGCAGCAAAAGGGCATTTTTTCTTTATATACCTGTAGCTCTACTCCCTGCATCTGAAAGAGCAAAAGCAGCATGAAAATACAAATGTAATAGAGGAACAATATGTCGACTACTTTCAACCATGGCAGAAATCATTGGAATTGAAGGCACAAATCTCAAGTGCTATCGGCTTTGATGATTCCTTTAGTCTTAGCCTCTGCTTTGCTGCCTTGCTCCTAACATCTCCATTCCATTTCCTGCACATTCACCTTCATGACCCTGGACATCTGAGAAGTCTTAACTTTTCTGCAGAGTTCAGTGACTCATTTGGAGATGTGAAACTTCAGCCTTCATCAATTCCCTCCTTTCCTGTTGTCCTATAATTGTTATACCATAGTCTGCAATCTATCTCTTCATTCTCTGGCTTTTAGTATGAGGCAATCATACTAAAATCATTGGGTAACAGCTGGTTAGATATTTTATAGATCAGTGAATTCAGTAAAGGCTTAGAAAATGCACATGTGTGTTTACACACACACAACAAATGTCTTACTAGAGAGAATTTTTCAGCTCTTATGGAGTATTGGGATTGTGAGCATGCTACATCAAAATGTAAATACAGGAGAATAAAATGTGACCCCCACCAAATATGCCTCTTTAGCATTAGGAATACTTTGAGCTGATTGTTTTGGGAAACAGCAGCCATGGAATTAGCTCTGAAGGCAGAGTAGGCTATACTTTTGTAAGAAAAAGTGACACCATAAAGGAAATCTCCATTTGAAAGAAACTAAAACCTAGCAGACCACCCCATGATATTATCCTATAAGTGGGAGGGATCACTCCATCATGGTAATGGGGATCCCCCTAAGCAAGATCCAACTCATGATAGAAACCAAACCAAATTACCCTCCTCATGGTGATGAAGGTTCTCTCAGGATGTTGCAGAACCAGTCTTGCAATACAGACCAATCAGACCACAATTTGACCAGGATTACTTCTGCTGCCAGCTAGGCAAGCCCACTTCCTCCAGCTATTCACATTTTCAACGCCCAGAAAAAGTGACTGTAAATCATCAGAGAATCTTGTGGTGGTGATGGCCTTGCAAATCTCCACAACACACCTCACCCTTGTTTTCTTTCTTGGATCATCTCCCTGTTACTGCTTCTCTCACACCCATACCCTTCTTTCTCTGCTTACTTCAAGGAGAAGGTATATAAGATTGAACTCAAGCCACTTTGAGATGTTTTCATGTTACCTGCATATCTTCCAAGTACATATTAGAAACATATGTTACTAACATCTTTGAAGGTAACAGTATGTAATATAACAGCAATTATTAATTTCCTATCATCTCATTTTGAAATTCTGTATCATTGTTATTGTTTTTTGTTGTTTCATTTGTGGGGTTTTTTTTATACTTTTTTTTTTTTCTCTTTTTTGAGACAGGGTCTGGCTATGAAGTTCAGGCTGCCTTGAGCTCACTTTGTAGCCCAGCCTGGTCTCGAACTCGCAGCGATCCTCCTGCCTCAGCCTCCGGAGTGCTGGGATTACAGGCATGCACCACCACGCCCAGCTTTTTTTCTATAGTCTTAAAGCAACTTTGGTTTGCTTTTTCTTGTAAATCTCTCTTTATAATGAAGATCAATGAAAGGCAGAGAATAAATTATTTTCCTACCTACAGGAGACAATAATCCAGGAACAGACCCCCAAAACTCACCCAACCTTGGTCCCCTCACCTTGGTCCTTCTTGCCTGCAAAATTTAATGAATTCAGCACAACATTATACTGATCTCTACTTTTCTTCCCTTAGTCTTCAGGACTTTGAGCTCCTAGAAGGTGGGGGATTTCACTGCTATTTATTTACTCCCATAGCTCTGGGTTGTCTCAGTAGGGGTAAAAGGAAGACCTACTTCCACCCTCTTAAGTTGCTACAACTGAATTTGCTAAAATAAATGGACAATAGACAGATTAACAGGGAAAAGAAGACATACAAGTTTACTCTGTGTATGGCGGCACCACAGGAGAGTGAGTACCCAACAACACTTACAGTTTTATGTGCCCTCTTCAAGAGGGAGTGGGACGATGGGAATATAGCTGACTACAGAAAGTAAGTGGCATTAGGGTAAATGGCTGGCTTCACAGAACCCTATCCCAATAATCAGGGACAAGGAACAGATGAGCTCCTCTGTGGCATCAAAACTAGACTTCTGTGAAGAGACCCTTCTAGAGGATTTGCCCTGCACATAAATAGGGATACCTCAGCAAATCTCCTTCCTGACTTTGGGAAGGAAAGGAAAGAGACAGAAGAACAGGAAGAAGAAAGATATTCCTTGATTCAAAGATCACTAAATTTTGATTAGGAAGTGCCCAGAACATCACAGCCCATACTTTGAAGTATTATTTCCTAATCCCAAGCATGAGACATGCTTCGTGATCTGGGCTGGCTCAGTTTTGGGGTCATTTGTGAAATAGAGCTGTAGACATAATTTCTCACTTAAACTTTGTCTAAAGCAGAAACTCTATGCTCTTTTTTTCTACTTCTTTGCCCATATTCTTTAAAATATCTCCAAATTATTTTAATATGTTTTGAGAAATTTTGAAATAAAAGTTTCCTAAATTAATTACAAAAAGAAAAAAGGAAAAATCTTATATTCATGTAATGTTATTTAGTCATAAATGTGCTTTTGCAGAAATGAATACCCTGAGTGAAGTCCAGGAATTAGTCCCTGTGGCCTTGCTGGTCAGAAGTAGGTGGTGTATGCTCACATGTATACACAGACATACTGTCAGGCTAAACCTTGCTCTGTTGCTTCCCTGTAACCAAGGAAACTGGATATCTCTATGTCTGGCTGACTTCAAGCATGTAAGCATTAATCAGTAAAAAGTTCACTTAGCATTTGATTCATTTACTAGCAGCAAAGATAGTAACAATATAATCAAGCTCACTAGTAACTAAGAAAATGTGAATATTAGTAGTATGAGATACAACACAGCCTAATAGAGGAGGAGTCACATTGGAGGTACTCCAGAGAAAAACCAACTAAAAACAGCAATAGGAAGAAAAGGAGAGTCATACAGCCTGATGCCAAAATCAATCTGAAATAAAACTTATAGATCAAACAAAATATAGGCATAGGAGTTTATAAAAAGACAAGGAAATAAACAAGGCTGTCTGCTGGACATCTGCCTGAGCAAAGAGCAGAAACCGCCATCCCAGGAAGTTCCCAAAAATCTGATAGAACTCCAATAGTATGGCAGAATCAAGCCACACAAGATTAACTTGAGATGTATGGCCCCTCATCTCATTTACCCTCCTCCAAACACAGGATATTATAGCCTGGCAACCCATTTCTCTGGCACAAAGGGCAGAGTATCGAAGAAGCTGCTCCCTCCCTGATGGTCCCCCAATTTGGTTGCAGCCTATGAGAGGATAAAAAGCAACCTCTGACTGAGTTGGAGACCATCAGTTTGAACTTACACATGAGAGAGTTACATCAAGGGTGACTGAAACCAGAACCCTCCAGGGAGAGAAACATGCAAGTGGAGAAAAACAGCAAATGCTGTGCACTACAGCCACTAATTGGAACTGGCAGTGGCAAAGGTAGTTAGTGCAACCAAAGCACTCCCTTCTCTCCACTCCCAGTGGTGTGAGATAGGAGAGAGATCCACCAGTGGTGTGGAACAGAGGAGGCTGTGCAAGGGACAGAAGGGCCCAACTGAATGTGTGACTCAGAGCAGCCTTAGACTGTCTTTGTCTAGGGATTCCTAATATTCAAAGACCACAGCAACTGGGTGAGCAGCAGGAGACTTGGGCAGGCCTCCCAGGGACATGCAGAGAGCTGCTGGCTAGAGACTAGGGCCCCAACTCCCACGGCTAGAGGCCAAGGTCAGCCAGCAACACTTGTGGAGCTACAAGAGCAGGGTTGGTGCAGCACAGATTCTGGCTCTGACTTAGACATTACCACAGAGCCATGAACACCAGAGGTTAGCTGGAGACATGGTCAGAGAAATTTCATCCTTTTTAAATTTCACTCTTTTTAAATTTTTTTTTGGTTGGGTTTTTATTTTGTGGCTTGTTTTGTTTTGTTCATCCATTTTTCCCCCTCTTTTCTTGACTATCTTTTTCGGTCTTTTTTATTTTTACCATTGTCTCTGGTTTCTCTGGTTTGTTTTTATCTTTTTTTCCTTTCTCTCTCACTCTTTCTGTCCTGTCTTCTCCTCCATTTTCCTAAAGCTTCTGTGATCTTCCTTTGTCCTTCAGCTTTTCTTCAAATAAATTTCTCTTCATTTATTTCTCTATTTCATCCTTTATCCCTCTTAAATACCTCTCTCCCAAGGGTAAAATTATTCTACTAAGAGTAAATTCATTATAGACAAGTTCATGGTTTGTGTTGATTTTGATATATAAATATACATTTTGCTCCCATGGTTAATGGTACCAAATTAATAGTTACCACAGTTTGTCAGTTTCTGGACTGTGCTTGATGCCACTTTTATTGCTAATTGTACTACTTTAACCAGATTGTCATATGTGTTATGATCAGTTATTATTTCTTGTATGAGAATATTATGACTGTCTAAGGTTATAATATTTACCATAGTCCAGTATCAAAGTAGTGTGTTCTGGGCCAAATATACAGCAACTTCTCATCCCTACTTAATTGGGAAGGTAGGATCTTCAGACAGACTCAAAACCAGGAGCTAGCTATGCAGTGAAGATATCACTGGAGAATAGTCATTGTCTAGGGAGGGGTCAATACTAGTGATAAAGCTACCCTATCATAACCAACTTACAAGCATCAAAATAGAAAATATTTTTTTAAGAAAATGAAATGAAAATGATAAGACACAAAAGCAAGATGCAACCTCAAACCTCCAGTCCAACCAGAGCAAATCCAGGGGAAAATAAGGTGGAAAAACCTAGAAGCAATCCACCTGAATTTTCTGAAATGGTAGCAGCATAAAAAAATATAAATAAATGAGGCTATAGAAATATAGATCAGAAACAATTTCTCAGGCTAAAGAGGTGAGAAACATAATGAATGACTTGGCTAGTGAAACTAGAGTAGATACAGATTTTTAAAAATCAGAAGTTCTTAAGAAAATTATAGAAACCATGAATGCCAAACATAGGAAAGAAATAGAATCCATAAAAGAGATCCAAACAAATATCCAGGAGATTAAAAATACTATCCAAATTATATGCAACTGCCTAGTAAGTGTGAAGTCATGAGTTCAATTCATGCTAACAAAAAAAAATGTACATGCAGTAGAATGAACCACTGTGAAGATAGAATATCAGGCCTAGAAGAAAGGATTACAGCTGGTGAACACAAAATGAAGGATTTTTTAAAAATAGCACTGAGCCATGAAAAAGCAATCCAATAGTTGTAAGATGATGCAAAGAAAAACAACATAAAATTGATTGGAATGAATGAACTATTAGGAGATAGTGCAAATGACATAAAAGACTGTTTACAAAACTAATTGCAAAAAATGTCACAATCATGGACAAAGAATTTGACATACACCAAAAAGAGGCATATAAAACTTCAATTAGCTGTGAGCAAAAAACAAAAATTTACCAAGACATATAATACTCAAGATTCTAGAAATTAAAAACAAGAATAGACTATTAAGAGCTGTTAGAGGGACTTCCTGGAAGATGGTGGAGTGAAGCAGCAGAGAGTTTCTCCAAGATTTGTTATCCAGACGTTACAATACAGCAACATGAGGAAGAGAAGCAGGGAGGTGGCTCTCCTTGATGCAGGGAGGACCTGAAGGTAGAATTAAAGCCCACAGGGAGAATAAATAGAAAAACTTCAATGAAGAAGGAAGTGCACACTGTGCTTTGTCACTGAGCCTGGACACACTGCATAGGAGGTGGCAGCTCAAAGCTGCAGAAAGACGGTGACTACTGGCCTGTCCAGAGGCTTCCATAGAGAGATGTACCAGTGGAGGGGAGAAGTGGATGTGGAGGACTGCAGGGGCTGGTGAGTGATGTGGGTTTAGACATCCCATGGGAGACAATAATTGCCTGGGAGCCATTTTGGAGATGGGTCAGCTGAGCTTGGAACTGAGAATAACTACTGCTTCATCATCTAGTGGACCCCAACATACTTCAGTTCCACAGAAGGCACACAGATTGCTGCAGGTTGAATGGTTCTAGTTCCAGCCTCATGGACAGAAACCAGCCTGAACTTCAAGGGAAAGAGAGGTGCAGGCTCACTGGTATTACCCACAACAGCTGCCTTGCTAGGATTAATCAACATGGATCTGATTTCTCTTTGCCCACACTGTCCACCAGTGACAGCACAGACACACTTTAAAGTGGAGTCTCTCTCTCTTCTTGTTTTTAGTGGGGTATTTTGTAGTTTTTTTTTCATTGCTTTATCTTCTTTTTACGTGAGTTTGAACATGGTTTCTATTTTTGATACTTTTGCTCTGTTCTGTTCTCTTTTTAAATTCCTCTTTTTTCTCTTTCTTTCCTATGTTCTATACCAATTTCCCAAGGTTTGTGTGATCTTCCTTTGTCCTCTGGTTTTGTTTATACTCCTTCATCTCCTTTCATTTTTCTATTATTTTTGTCCTAATGCCTTTTAAATTTCTCCCATGAAGGTAAAATTATCATATTAATGACTTACTGTACACAATATTCTGATTTGTCTTTTAAGTAGGGAGAAATTATTGATGGAAAGAAAGCTTCTGTCTAAGAGAAACAGAGGGGGTTCTGGAAAGTGGGTTGCTTTTCTGGTTTGTTTTAAATTTTGATATATAATCACAAATCTATTTTATATGATTAAAAGTGGCAAGTTAAAAGTTACCTCAGTTTGTCATTTTCTAGGCTGTGTTTGATGCTATTGTTATCGCTGATTATACCATGTTTGCCAAAGTAACCATTATCCTAACCAGTTGTTCTTCCAGATGTACAAAGATGGAAACTGCCTAAGGGTAAAAATTACTGTATGCCAGTACCAAAGAACCACACTGGGCCAAGTAGGAAACAACTTCTCATCCCCAATAGATTGAAGAGGTAGAATGTTTAAGCAACAGGCTCAAAACTCAAAATCTAACTGCACCTTGAAGACACCTCTGAGAAGCAGTCATTTCCTAAGGGTTCTAAATCCTAGCAATGAAGCTACTCACCACACACAATTTACAAACATCAACCCAGGAATTAAACTTTAAAAAAAGAAAGTGAGAAAACATTTAACAAGATAAACTCCAGATGATGAGCTCACCAAAGTCAAACCCTGGGTACACTGAGGTGAGACAATCCAAAAGCCACCCACCTGACCTCTCTGAAGCAGTAACAGTGGAAGTAACATGGCAAATGAGCAAGGCTCTAGAAAAAATCAAACAAGAAATAATTTCTCAGAAAACTAGAGATGGTGGTCACAGTGAAAGACATGCTTAGTGACTCTAGAACAGATACAGATAAAAAAAAAAATAGAGAAGTTTATGGAAGTGATAGAAACCATGAGCACCTAATATAGGAAACCAAAAGAATCCATAAAACCATTACAAAAGGTATCCAGGAAATTAAAACTTCCATTGAAAGTATGACAAGCAGGACAATGAGAGGACAGAATCTCAGAGTCAAGATTCCAGAAATTCAGCACAAAAACAGCATATGAAAAGCTGTTAGAGAAAAGAAGCAAATCAACTATAAAGGAAAGCCCAACAGAATCTCAGCAGACTACTTAACCCCTCAAGTCAAAGAGAGCTTAGACTGAAGTATTTCAACTCCTAAAAGAAAAAAGCTCCAACTTGGATGAAAGACTATATTTCAAAATTGATGGAGAGATAAGATACTTCCCTGACAAAGAACATATGAGGAAATTTACAAACACAAAATAGCACTCCAAAATGTTCTGAAGGAATTCTAAAAAGAGATAATAACAAGGATTATAACTCTATGAACCTCAGCAGAATGAATCCACAGGTCAAAGAAAACAAGTAAACACAGCATAAAAAATGAGGCCAGCAACAGGAAAATAACATGACAAAGATAAATCAATACCTATCACATATAACCATCAACGTTACTTATCTCAATTCATAAATCAAAAGAAACAGACTGGAAGAATGGATCAAGAAGGTAGTCCAACACTATGCTGCACAGAAGAAACACATTTTATTCAAAAAGAAATTCACAGACTGAAAATCAAAGGATGGAACTTAATACTTCATGTGACAGCAACCCCCCAAAAAACAGGGGTATTTATTCTATTTGCAGACAAAGAGGATTTTAAGACAAGACTGATTAAGACACAGGTCATTACATCCTTGTAAGGGGAACAATGAAAGAGGAAGAGGTAATCATTAATATATATGCCAAAAATGCCAGGGCACCCAATGTTATAAATCAAACATTAATAAACATTAAAAAATCAAATAAACATTAATACAATTATATTGGGGAATCACAACACTCCACTGTCACAAATAGACAGATCAAACAGAAGGGACAAAAAAAAATCAACAATAAAATGTTAGAACTTAAACAAACTTTTGAACAACTGGTCTTAGTAGATGTCTACAGATGGCTACATCCATGCTATGCCATGAGGATACATATTCTTCTCGTCTGTATACAGGACATTCTCCAAAATAGACTACATACTAGCTCACAGAACATGCTTAAGTAAATGTAAAGGAACTGAAATTTTCCCATGTATATTATTAGACCACAGTGCGATGAAATTGGAAATCAATGGCAAAGCAATCACGAGAACTCCATACATATGGCAATTAAATAAAATCCACCTAAACAACCAGTGAGTCATAGATAAAATTAAAAAAGGGATTAGAGTGTTTCAACAATCAAGTGATAATGCCTATGGTGGGTTAACTAATGGTGAACTTGTAATACCTCGCTGAACTGAATCAGCATGGTGCTGAGTATGGAAGGCCCACCTAAGGATTGTTGCCAACAGCATAAAAGGAGAATTGGAGGGATGGATGGTATGCTGATGATTCTCCTGGAGAAGCTTGTCATACCAGATTTTCTGATATGAAGTTAGCTGTTCTCATCATCAAAGAGCTCCAGTCCTTGCTGTCACTGAGGATGGCTGTGGTTCTTATCAAGGGAACACTGGTCCTTACCTTGAGTGTCACTTCCTGGCTCCAGCACAGATCCCTCTGTCTGTTGACACAGATCCTTCAATCTGCTGATGCAGACTTTCCAGATTCCACTACTGACCTTTGGGCATTCTCAGTGTAGATCCTTAATACAGACATGCAGGAGATATTGCTGTGGGCTCTAGGTCTCTAGCTGGACTCACAGAGGACATTGCCATAGGCCCTAGGTCTTCAGTTGGATTGATGCAGGACATTGATGTGGGAACCAGGCCCACAGCTGGATTACCTGGGTCTGTATTGTGCATAGATCTATGGCACTCTGTTAAACTTAACTCTCTGGGTGACTATTATAAACTAATCTTACAAATTATGTGCCTTCTATTAAATTTCTTCCCTTGTAAACCCTCACTACAATGCTAACAAAACATGCTACAATTTATGGAAAAAAATGAAAGTAATCCTATCAGGGAAATTTATGGTGGTGAATAATTATATCAGGAAGACAGAATGAGCTCAAATAAACAATTTAATTTTGAACCTTAAGTTTGTAGAAAAAGAGCAAGTCAAGCTAAAATCTCATATGAGGGAGGGAGTTATAAAGATCAGAGCAGAAATTAATGCAACGGAGACTAAGAAAAGAATACAGAAAATCAATGAATTGAAGAGTTGATTCTTTGAAAGACAATAAATTTGACAAACCCTTAGCCAACCTTATTAAAAGAGGAAGAAAAATATTTAAATCTATGTAATTAGGAATGAAAAAGATAAGATTACAACAGATCCAGCAGAAATCCTGTTATGGTTGTTGATACATTGTGTCAACTCGGGGAGTCTAAAGGTTTGGCTAAGTGACTTAGCAGGAAGCCAGGGTGCTTACTGTGTATGCATCCTGAGCCTGTGGAAGAGGAGAACATGGAGATTATGTGAGAGTTACACACCCCTTAGGTGAGGGTAGACTGTTTACAATGTAAGGGAGGGAAAGAGGCTGCTGGCCAGGATTCCTCCCTTTTTCTCTGGCTGTTTACTCTTCAGCTGCCATTACCCCCTTTGTACTTGCTGCTTTGTTATCTTCTGCCTCGGAGCCAGCCAAGTATGGACTGAAACCTCCACAAACTGTAAGCTGAGTAAACCTTTCCTTTCTTCATTTTGGGCATTGGGTATTTTGTCTCAGCAATGAGAGAAAAGTAACCAAGACAAATCCAAAAGATCATCAATACCTACTTTGAGAGTTTGTATTCTAATAAGATGGAAAACACAGAAAGAATGGATGGATTCCTAGATACATATGAACTACCAAAGCTGAATAAAGAAGATAAAAAAATCTAAATAATCCAATATCAGTTAATGATATTGAAGATATATTTAACTGACCAACAAATAAAATCACTGGCCCTGATTCACTGCTGAATTCCACAAGAAATTTAGAGAAGAACTAATGTTGTTATTTCTCATACTCTTTAGTGAAATTGAAAGTGAAGCAATACACTCAAATTCATTCCTTGAAGCAAGTGTTACTCTGATACCAAAACCACAGAACTCAACTGAAAAAGAGAACTCAGGCCAATCTTCCTAATGAACATGGATACAAAAATGACCCGTAAGATACTGGCACACAAAATGCAGCAAATCATCATGAAGATTATACATCATGACCAAGTAGTATTCATCCCAGAGATACAGTCTTGGTTCATCATATGCCAATCAAAAATTATAAAACACAACATTAACAGAGCCAAGGACAAAAATGATATAATTGTGCCATTTAATTATATGACATTATTAGATGCAGAAAAAGCACTTGACAAAGTCCAAAACCCATTCATGATAAACACCTCAGGGACAATTGGAATAGATGATCTTTATCTCAATGCAGTAAAAGAAATGTATGACAAACTAACAGTCAACATCATATAAATGGACTAAAATTAAGTATTTCACTTTAAAATGAGGAACAAGATAATGATATCCAGTGTCATCACCCTTATTCTTTATAGTTCTGAAAGCATGAGCCAGAGCAATTAGACAAAAGAAAGAAATAAACCAAATAAGGATAGGAAAGGAAAAAGTTAAAATATCATGATTTGCAGAAGACATCATACTCTCCATAGAAGACCCTAAAAATTCCACCAAAGATTTCTAGATTTAATAACCAAAATCAGAAGTGTAGCTGGATACAAATTCAACACTCAAAAATCAATACCATTCCAATACACAAATAATAAACTCACTGAGAAAGAAATTAAGGAAACCACATCTTTCATGATAGCATAGAAAAAAATACTTAGGAATCAATCTAATGAAGGAAATAGAAAACCTTTATACTGAAAACTATAGTACTCTGAAAATAGGCTAAAGTGGATATCAGAAAATGTGAAACTATCCTTTGTTCTTGGGTAGAAAGAATGATACTTCCAAAATTGTTATATGGAATTGTTATACAAAATTGTTATACCAAACTGTTACATGCAACCTCAATCAAATCCTGACAGTGTAGCTCTTAGAATTATGAGATAAATTTTGTGGGACCAGAAAAGACCTAGAATAGCAAAATCAATTCTAGGGTACAAAGGCAAGGATGGGGCATCACAATTCCTGACTTGAAATGGTACTACAAACTACCTTGATGAAAATAGCATGATACTGACAACAAAAGACATTGGGATCAATAGAACATATTAGAAGATAGAGAAATATCTCAAAACACACTTAGACACTTTACCTTTGACAAAGGGGCCATACGTCTTAGCTGGAAGTATGACAGCCTGTTTAATAAATGCTGTTGGGAAAACTGGCTTTCCACTTGCTGAAGATTAAAAGCAGATACTTACCACGCTGCATGCACTGAACTAAAACTATAATGGATCAAAGATCTAAATACTAAAACGGAAACATTACATCTCCTGGAAGATTGAATATGTAGAACTTTTGAACACAAAGATTTAGGCAAAGACTTTATGAGCAAAGGAAAAGGAAGTAGCACAAAGAATCAGTAACTGGCATTTCATCTTATTAAAAGCTTTTGCACAGGAAAATAATCCACCAACAAAGTGAACAGACAACCCACAGAGTGGGAAAAATTTTTTACCAGGTGTTCCTCAAGGGATTAATATCAAGAATATATAACGAACTCAAAAATATTAGACCCTACACAGTTGAATACCCAATCCAAAAAGAGCATCTGAAATGAATAGACACTTCTCAGATGGAGAAGTAGAAATGGCACATAAATATGAAAAAAAAATGTTCAAAATCATTGGTCCTTTACAAGATGCAAATTAAATTAACACGTTTCATCTCACTCCGAGAATTGCTATCATGAAATCAACAATTAATAAACGCTGGATAGGTGTTGGAGGAAAAGGAACGCTTCTTCAGTGTTGGAGGGAATATAGACTGCTGGAACCAATATGGAAATCAATATGGAGTTTCCTCAAAAGCTAAAACTACAGGTCCTATTTGACTCATCTATTCCTTTTATTGGTATCTTCCTAAAAGAATTAAAAGCATCATGCAACAGCAATGTATGAACATCCATGTTTATAGCAGCACAGATTTAATAATAAATATTGGAATCCACCCACATGTCCATCAACAGATGAGGGAGTAAGGAAGCTATGATATTTTTATACAATAGAATACTGCTATGCTATAAGGAAGGATAGAACTGAGGCATTTATAGGCAAATGGGTGCACCTTGAGACCATACTCTTAAATGACATAATTAAGACACACATGCTTAAAATCTGCATTGTTTCTCTGGTGTGAGAAGCTGAAAGTATAAATAAGGAGCAAAATATATGATACATATTGTGAAATAGGAAGACTATGTCCAAATGGAAAAGTGAACAAGGGAGGAGAATGGGTGAAAAGAAGAAAGGGTAAAGAAAAAAAAGGAAGGGAAAACTAAAACAAAGCACTCGTAAATAAGGAGTAGAAGAGGGGTTGAAAGGAGAGAGGGGATGGAGACAAAATATAATCAAGATATATCAGGTACAGGTACAAATTCATTATAATAGATATGATTACTATGCATATCTCAAATGTACCAATAAAAAATTTAAATTAGAAAATAATATGAGATATCACTTTGACTTGTTATAAAAACAATTTTAAAAACAAAACCCAGAGCTAATAAGATGAGGGGACACTGGCTCTTCTGATGTAGGACATCAGGGCCATGACATGCTAGCTAGAAGACAGGATCTTACTTGTCAAAAATTCTAACTGGAGGCTGGAAACAGGAGGAGTCTATGTAACCTGGTCCAGCATGGATGGAACCTATCAATTACGGGTGGGCAGCATGGACAGAGCCTCCTAAGGCCCAGATCTGAATACGAAGGCAGCAACCACTGACTCCACCTCCACTGCTACAGTCTTCAGCTGCCCTCATATTTCTACAGTGACCCATCCTGCTCGCAGCATGCAGCCCTTCCTTCTCTTTTCTTCACTCTTTCCTTTTCTTCCTTTATTTCACTTTCCTCATCCTTTCCTTTCCTTCCTTTCCTCTGAATAAAAGTTGTGTTCAGCAGTTCACTGGTTGTCCCTACCAGTTCTTTGATGGTAGAAAAGGAGCCTGGAATCTTCAGACATCTGCTGTCTGGGAACACTTTCATATGCTGTTGGTGGGAATGTGTGTTGGAAGGAAATGTCTACACACCTCTTAACATCCAATCACTTCAAGTTATGGTTTTCACACAATGATGCAAATGCCTAAAAACATAGCTACTTGAAGATCATTTGCAGGAGAAGTAGGCTTAGCCAAAATAACAAGCAATAATGATTCTGGATGTACATCAGTAAAATCATGTCTCAATAGTTCATAATGCCTCTGTCTTAATCTGCTTTGTATTGCTTTAACAAAATTCCATAACTTGAGGAATTTACAAAGTAAAGATATTTATTTTTACAACTGCTCTAGAAGCTGGGAAGACCAAAAGAAAGGCAATGCCACCCAGTCTCTGGTGAGGGTCTTCTTGCGTTTTTTCTTTTGTGTCAGAGGTTAGAAGGATAAAAGAAAGGGACAAGAAAAAGACAAAGGCAGTCCATTCCCACAATCCTTTTCATTAAGGCATCAATCCTCCTAATACTCTTATACCAGGAATTTGGTTTCCAAAATGTGAATTTTGAGAAATACTTTCAAACTATAGTAGCATCCACTACAAAAAATTAAAAGAGATCTGTATTACTAAGAATACTAAATAATGCACAATATGTCTAAAATTCTCTCTCTCGTTATTTTTCTTTCTTTTTATGTGACACTGGAAATTGAACCAAGAGTCTTCACACTAAGCTAAATTCCAAGCTCCACCATTTAATTTTTTTAAAGTTTTAGTATTTTTTAATTAAAAAAAAATTTCCCTGTTATTTTATGACCAATTCCTGCTAAAGTGCTAAATACTTGCCCAGACTGGACTCAAACTCAAAATTGTCCTGATTCAGCCTTTAGAGCTACTGGAGTTACAGGCATCCGCTGCCACATGCTCTCATATTCTTTATCTGAAATGTGAGGGTAAAGAAGTCTTTTGTATTTGGAACTTATTTTCATATTTTGGAGTATACACAGATTCATAGTGAGAAATCTTTGAGATGGCACCCAAGTGTAAACATAAAATTCATTTATGTTTCATATATCCTTTATAAACATAGCTTGAAGATATTTTTATGCAAGATATCTAGTATAGATGCATTTTGATTATATACTTTCACATGAAGTCAGGTGTGGAATTTTCAATTTGTGTTATGGGGTTTATACTTTTGAAATTTTGGATTATGAATTTTTGACTAGGCATGTACAATGTGTACATATTATTTCTGCATACATATATCTATAATAGTACATATCCAACTTTTAACAATTATTAATTGCAAAAAATTGTACATATTGAAATCTAGATTTGAAATGAAGATGATGTAGATACTTGTATGTGTTTGTTTATATGCTTAAAATTAGTGAAAATGTGGACCAAAAGTATGGCAATCTATATATACATAACCATTTTGCTTTCTGAATGATTAATTCATGGAAAACCAGAGGTACTTTAATTTTAGTAAACACATTCAAATAAGAGTTATATAGGGCTTTAGTCTGCTCTTCTTAGAACCCAAGGTAACTGCAAGGGAATGGTTCACGGCAATTTAGAATGAAGAAGAGAAAGAAGGAGGAAGAGGAGCAAAAGCAGAAAGAGAAGGAGGAGGGTGAGGAAACCGGAGAAAGAAGAAGAGGAAAAGGAAAAAAAAGGAGGAGGAGATGAGGAAACAGGAAGTGAGAAAGAGCAAGAGAAGAAGAAAGAGAAAGGAAGAAAGGGGGGAAAAGAGCACTAAGAGGACAAGGAAGAGGAGGAAGAAGAGAAAGGAGAGGGGAGGAGGAAGAAGGAGAAGAAGGAGAAGAGGAAAAAAATGAAGGAGCAACAGGAAGGTGAGGAGGAGGACAAGAGCAAGGAGGGTAAGAAGAAGAAAATGCAAGTCAGAAAGCAAGGCAAGATGGAGTCTGAGAGGCAAAAAAGGGCTAGTTGCATCTGTGACTGGGTCCTCCTTCTGGCTGACCCACAAAATTACTGTCACTATGTAAGTCCTAGTATAAAACATCTATAGAATTCTAATATTATAGACAGCTAAGGTAGAAATTTTTAGGCAGTCAGACAGGACTAGGCCTTGAGAGAGGTAATACAAAACATGAAAACATACTAGGAGTATGGCCAGAGACACAGCAATTGGAGGCCAGGCATGAAGATAAAGACAGAGTGACAAGACCTACATACTTCTAATGCCTAGTCTACTAAAGTCTATAGACATCAGTCTCCTCACTGGGTGACCAAGACCCCTGTATCCATCCCTTTCTGAAAAGATCTTTGTTCTTTCCATGTACACTTGTATGTGACCTGCTTCCCCATTGAACCCATCTTCCTTAAGTGACTATACTTATAATCTTACTGCTGGATAACAGTTGTACCCACAGTTTAGCCCAAGCTGTACCCACCTAATGATTTTTCTCTATGAAACTTCCTCTGTGAAGTAGGGTCCCCTCCTGTCTCTCTAAGGTGCTGTCTCTCTCAGAGTAAAATTTCCTACCCTTAACCTCCATTGTTCCATAAGAGTCATTCTTTCATTTTGAGGAACACAAACTCAGTATCTTGAATGTCCAACAGGTTGAGTCACATTTATTTCCTCTAGGTAATATGAAGGTCCTATATCTCTAATATAAAAAAATTTTTATTGTGGGAGAAACATAATGAGAGTAAAATTAATTATAACCTCCTCACCAAAAATATCTCTCAAACAAGGTTAGAAACACACAAAATATTACAGTTCAAAAACAAACATACCTTTCAGAAATTGACCCACGCCCATGAAATCCCTTCTACATTCTGGAGTTTCCTAAGACTTGTATGGTAACTTACAGCTGTAGTACAGTTGGAACACTAGAAACAAATTGGGTGATACCTTGAAGACATGACCTGGAACTCCATATACTCATTTTATCTTAGGGCTTTGAAGACTAAGTGACTTAGAGCACTTGAGTCTCAAGTTCTCTCCTGTAAAATGCAATGATAGTGAAGACATACTATAATAATGGAAGTCTCAAAACTGTGTAAGCCTGGAAGACATGGGTTATGGGCCACCAGTCATGCTTTCTTGGGTCCCAAAGTTTCACACTCTAGTTATTTTAACAACTAAACCTAATAATTTAGCTCCTTATTGATGTACTAAGGTCCCAGAGTAATAAATAGCATGGAGAATGCTTCATTTTTGCTTATTCCATTTCTTACCTAGAATGTACAAGTGACCAATGACCAATCAATATGTAGTGCTATTATTTTTGATCAATGGAAATGTACAACTATTTCACTATAACCTATTTTTCTTCTTTCCTTTCATCCTTCTTTCCTTTCTATTTCCTTCCTTCCTCTCTCCTCCTTCTCTTTCATTTCTTTTCTTTTCTTTTATTTCTCTATAAAACCAAACTCCTCAGGTGCTATTTAGGAGCACTTCCTCAACTATTGCTTTTTTTTTTAATTCTGGGTTCCATCCTCTATTTGAGTTATATAAACTCTTTGTTCTCAGACTTATTACGCTCAAATTACCTTTCAGCTTAAAAACAAATGCTGTCACAGAATTTTTAGAGGACTGGAATTATCTCTGATAAAATCCTTATGCAATCTATTCTATTTACAAATAGACACAAAATTTATTTAAACCAGTTCTGAATGCCCCTTAAATGCATCACATATTCCTTGAGAAGTTCATGCCTGGTTAACTAAGGAGTGAAGGGAGAGAATAGCAAAGAGGCATAGAGAGAAGGAAAGTACCTACAAGCAAGTTTGTCTTATACTAACCATATAATCCTTAGACAATAACAATCATCATGATTTCCTTCATCTCACACAAAATCTCTAGCAAGACAAATGATGATCTAATTATAATGTTATCATTAACGTACTTATAATTATGTTTACATGTGAGTTTGGAGAAGGAGCAACATTTTAATAACTTTTCAAAGCAGGATTCTTTTTCTATGTCTTTAGCTGAAAACTTTAAGAAATTCAGCTTACCAAAGCCCTGATTCATAGTCACCAAGACGGGACCAAGATATTTTTTTTCTGATTTTGATTAAAAAATAACAGAAGAAAAAATTGATCTCAGCAAATGAAGCCACTATTCTTAAATGGAAATTAGATCCAAACCCCATCCTACAAAAACTACATGCAACGTTTGCAATATTCTTTTATCTGTGGTGGATTTATATAAAAAGTAAACAAGTACTTAGTGACATGTTTATACAATTAGAGAATTTTATGAATCATCTTCATTACGCATTTAAACAGTTCATAAAAGCTGTGAGTCCAATGCACTTACTTCCTTTTCTTGTTGTAAACCTTTAAGTACAATGGCAGTGAGAACAAAGAGACTAAAATGTTCCTATTCTGAAGGGTTCACACCAGCCCTACTTCAATTATGCATGAATTAACAGAAAGAAATTTGCAGCATTTTATGTCTTGGTGTAATGGAGCTCAAGTATTTCATAAAGTGTAACCATACAGCAAATTCTGAGCTCATTTTAGAATAATTAGCACATTGGTGTTACTTGTGTAGTTAAAAGGAAGTGTTAAAATTCCCCCATTGTAAGCACTTTTTGAAGGCTTACTCTGTTCTCTAAAGTACGCAATCTTTCACTCCGAAGAAAGCTGGAAGCTTCATCTTCCCTGCATTTCATCTTCCTCCTCTTATACTTCGATTAAAATACTAGTGCTTATTCAGACAAGTCTTAATTACAGGCCTGGAGCAAGTGAAAAAGCCTCTGTAGATTAAGCAGGTAATTTTTTAAAATGATGCATTTACTTCAAGTTACTCTTGCTCAGTCTTCTGAATAATTAAGGCTGTGCTAAGGGAGACCTAAAATGCGTACTTTAAAATGTCTTCATTTAACATTCTCACCCAAATTTGACATTCTCATATCTCTTTCTCCAAACCATTTAATAAAAGAAAAGCCACCCTCATTGGGAGAAGGAAGGAACTAACATTCATAGAGTGTCTATGTCACACAGGCTACTCTGTGAGGTATTTTACATTCCCATTTCTTTGTTCACATAATTCTGAGGTCATGAGTAGTCATTCTTACTTTGCTAATGCTGAGAATGGGGCTAAAGAGAGTTAAGTGAGTTTCCCAAAGTCACACAATCCATCCAGCACAAAAGGACGAGGTAATTCAAATTGGTCAGTCAGGATTCTGTGCCCAGGCCAAGGTGAAGGACAACTTACAGTAAAGAGGCTTCCTGGATATACCTAAAAATCTCTACATGAAATTCATTTACTGCCATACAACTTAATTATACAGATTGTGGAAAGGTGTTAGAAAAGTTAACAGAACTGCAATATCCAAACTCTAAGAAATTCCCTATTAACCCTGTGTTTTGGAGGATTTTGGAGCCAAATTCAGAGCTAGCTAAGGGCAATTTGGAAAAATCTCCAGGGGCAATTCTCCATTGTTACTGAGATCCAACAAAGAGATTCACACAATAAATTATTTCAACCTGTCAGATACAGCTTCACAAAGTGAACTTAACTATACAACTTAACTATATGAAACTCTAGCAAGAAAAAAAATGAATATGAAATTTTGTGATATTTTTAATTTCTATCAAGTACTGTTGAATGACTATAGCATGCCTAAAACTATCTTGGACCTTGGAAATAAAGCACTGAAATAATGGGATGGATCCTGCATTAACAGAGCTAGAGTAAATTAGATCTAAAAAGGAAAGTAGGTATCACCTTGATCATCTAATGAGATACATATAACATGGAGATCTAGCAAGGCGGATGCTAAGACTAGAAACTGGGTTGCACTCACTGCTGTGACCAAGAACTCAGTGTCTGAAACAAAACAGATGCTCAAGAACCACTGTGTATTGAACAAAAGAGTACAGGAACGTCTAGGAGGAAGACTTCACACAGATTTGGTCGGGGAAGGAGTGTGTGAAATTTCCAAGATGCACTGATGGCTAAAGAAAACCAGGAAGAGAACTGGGAAGAAGACAGTGTGTGCAAAGCCAGCAGGAGATAAAAAGTTTTCTTTTCTGGAAAGAAAAAACTTCTGCATTCTAGAAATTGGAACCTAGATTGCGGCTGCTGAATTAAAGCAGGACTGTCAAATCACATACCAAGCATTTCTTTCTTAGGTAAGTTTAAAAATTCTGGATTTAATATTGTGATATAATAAGAAATATGTATTAGTATTTTCCCCTGTTTCCCAGCACAGAACTTCTAAAACATTCAGAATTCTATGAGAATACAAAGAATGGGTGCTGGGAACCCTCAATTTATAACCACTTGGTCAGAATTTTGAGAGAACCAGGGCTTGAAATCAGCATCTGAAATGAGAGCAGTCTTAAAGAAAGGAGCCCTTAACGTTTGAGATCTAAAACTAATTCCAGGTAAGTAGTGTCCAAATTAGATTGTTAGATAAAAAAGTATGCAGAGTTGGGGAATTGCTGTTGGTGTCCACACACAGACACATTTGGTGTCAGGAGTTTTCAGTGTGGGAAAAAAAAACCGCTAGTATGGAGGGTAAGCAAAATTTTTAAATTCATATAAGGAAATGTGTTATAAGTCCATCCTGATGTTACTATTACCTGTCGCATTTTAAAGCTCATTTGACCAAAAGAAGTAGCGTAGGAAACCAACATGGGAAACACTGAGCTGAGGGCATTGGACAAGATTAGCTACAACTCTTATATACTATTACACTTATAGTGCAGCTCTGTAATTTATGTGGTGGCTATGGAGAAGACTGGGTGTCTGCAGAGGTGGGCATAAACCCTCAACACACATATCTCCCCCACATTACGATCTTTTCA
Organism: Chinchilla lanigera; assembly: GCF_000276665.1. Taxonomy (NCBI): domain Eukaryota; kingdom Metazoa; phylum Chordata; class Mammalia; order Rodentia; family Chinchillidae; genus Chinchilla; species Chinchilla lanigera. Next base: position 7,482,324 of record NW_004955459.1, read on the forward strand.
TTGTGTTACTTTACTTATGTTGGTAAACTCTCACCATACCTTAGTTACAGCTTTTGACTTGCACTTATCCACTTACACTGGCTTCAAGTTCTTACTAGGAGTGGATATTTTGCCAATCCTACCCTCTATGACTGAAATATCATCACTGTACCTAAGTATAAGAAAGTACCCTTTCTTGTTTCTATATGCTCTTGGAAATTGCTTATCACCAGAAATCTCACCCTGACTTACGTGAAATATCGCTATAGTAGTGTTTAAACTTGTACGGGGTCTCCTCCATAGTGGAAGCTCCTTCTATAGAAAATAGAAAATCACAACTTAACTTATCCCTTTCATGTGAATAATACTGCTCACAAAACTCCTCATGGAGGCTGGCACCTTAGTTAAATCAGGAACCTCAGCACTGGACTTCATGGCCTGAGCGTATTCTCTTCCACCCTCACTTCCCACCATGCTGTCATAAGTTCTCATAATTTTACACTAAAATATATTGAACAGTGGAAGTGAAAAATCAAAACAAGTAATTGCAAACACAATGTTTATCTTTGCATACTTACTGTCTCTGATTTATTTTCCTTTTTCCATATCAGTCCTACTAGGTGGAACTTTCACACAAGGCAATGACAGCCCATTGTCTTGGTATTCAAGTTGCCTTTCTCTTAGATGACTGTCCCTTTCTCTGATCGTTCTGCAGTAGCTGATGGTGCTTTCTGAGATTACAGATGATGATCTTTGTCTCTTATCTTTCCAGTTGAAAGCTCTTTTCTCCTTATTCATCAGATCTTTCCTAGCAGATTTAGATAAGCTTCAAGGCCATATTATGGGCATCTGATAAAATTACCATCAATGACTGTTGCTATTTGTTAAATTCCCATTGTGTCTTATAAATACTGGGTTTATTTCTAATGTGGATTTCTGTAGACAAATTTTTGAAATTCACCATAGACATAGTCAGTATACACACATTCACATAGTCCTTCATTATTAGACTCCCATTGTTGGTCAATACTATTTGTCTGTTTTTTCAAACTTGTCCAGGAAAAATTGGTAACAGCAACTTGTAAAATATTGCAATTAAAAACCCTCTGTTAGTGGAACATTGCTATGATGATACAGTCAGAACACAAACTTCTTCATATCTAACCTATAAGCTATCTGTGTATTCTGAAAATAAAAAAAAATTTTCAAATGAAATGCTAACAAATCATTCAGTAAAATATTAATATTTGTACAGCATTACATAGAATGCCAAAGTGCTGAACTAGCATTGCTTGTGTTGAAGGCTGAAAAGTGCTGTTTCTCTGTCTCCAAAGAAATCCATCCAGTGCAAAAAAGGATACTGAATCCATTTACAACCAAGCCACAAAAAACCAGGGGAGAAAAGAGAAAGTGAGGTGGCAATTCAAATAAAGCCTGCACTTGACTTGTAAGTCTTTCATGTGAATATAAAATAAGGCAGAGAGCTTATGTTGATTAGTCATTAAGATGAAAGAATCTCTCCCACACTTCATTATTTACTATGAATATCTTAAAATATCAATTAGATTAGCAATGCCTACTTTGAGATAGGCTGTAGAAGTCGGAGTATAGTGAGACAGGTACAAGCCAATGAGCACTAAATATCTCACAACATAGTAAACTTTAGAGATACCAGTCAAGGCAGAACAGTTGTTTTGAAAGATATTGCTTTTATGTTTTGAGTTATCTGGCCATAACTAGTATTAGTATCAAAGAGAATTGACTGTGAATAAAAATTAAGTTCTGTTTGTGATATTAAACAAAGAAAGCTATAATCCCTTTCTTAGTGTGAATAGAAAATTTGGGGAGAGATAAAAGAAATACTTTTGGGTACCAAAACTGCCAAACCAGCCTTTGTCTCTTACACAGTGTCCCACATAGAGAAGTCAAAACTGGAATTCATTGAAAAAAAGGCAGAGCTTCGCAGTATTCATCAGACTTTTCTAGATTCTGAATACTCAACCAGAAATTATGGTAGTCAAATCAGAATCCTACTACAGCAGTTAAATTTGAGTAGTTAAACAAAATATATTAACATGTTCAGCTCTATAGTGAAGATGGAGTGAGACCAAAGGAACATGAACAGTTGACACAGAAAAATAATAGGGAAGAAGGTGGTCACAACTTTTCCCTAGTTCTCTACTGATGTAAGATTGGAATACGCAAAGTACAGATGGCTCAAGGCTAAAGAAAACTTTCGTCTTTTTCCACAACTTACTAGAGAATGGCACTCAGGAATTTTGCTGGTCAGTTACAGGATGGAGACCTTTTGGCTTCTACAGGAGGCAGACTCTTTTGCTCAAGGGAACCAAGCAAAATAATCTTTTGAAGTAGGAGCAAGTTTAATTTCTACTGTAGAAATTCAGATGGCTGTTACTCCCATGTATGACCCTTGTTGTGCTTTGCTTCAGTTGCCCCACCTCAATCCTCAAGCTGCTGTGTCCTTCCCAACACACCAGTTGTTAATCTCACCCATTGTATCTCCCTGTCCACCTGCTCACTAATCGAGGACAGCCTTTATGGTCCCTCACTTTTGGAATAGCACTGATGTCCATTCAATCCTGATCAGTCTGGGGCTAGAAATATTTGTGAAAGGTACCTGGTCTTCCTAATTGCCAAGGTCTCTTTTTGAGGAAACTCTAATTTTCTAGTTAACTTTAACATTGAATAAATAATACACATTTCGAAGGAAAACTATCTCTTCTTTATGCATCACTCCAGGGTATGTTGCTAACCCTTCATTGTCCTTTAGCTGTTTTACACCCTCTTAAAAGTCACAGGTCACTGATAGACATCACTAGTATTTTTTCCAATAGAGATGCGATTGTCCATTCCCCTAAAAATATAATAAAATAAATTTTGATCCTATTTACCTATTAACTCCAATATTTCTGATCAGTACTCATGTGTCAATTCTTTGTAGGCACATTTTAATTTGTTGTAATATCTCCCAGTTTCCTCAGGAGTTAAAAAGAATATCTTAACATGTTTCTATCCATATTTCTGGTGTTATTTTATACTTTGTCTAATATTTATTTTCAAAACCTTAGCGCTCACATTAATATGCTCAGTTGATTTACTGAATGAAGCAAAGCCTACTTCAGTGACAAAAGTAAGACCCTTCAAGACGTGGATTTGCCTATTCTTGCTTCTTCTAGGTGACACAAAGCATCAAGAAAACTTTGTTGATTTTGTTTTTATCACTATCAAGTTAATGTTTCCATTTTCTGTTTTTTCAGATTCATATCTGATATGTGCTTTCCTCGCTTTTGCTAACAATAGTTGGGAGTTCGTTATTTTTTCTTTCATATTTCTACTTAATTGAGAAAATATCCACATAACTAAAAGTCACTATTTTAATCATCTTAAGGTATAAAATTGAGTGGATATTAGTATATTCAAAATGTTGTGGAGGGCTGGAGATTTAGCTCAGCAGCACAACGCCTGCCTGGCAAGTCCAAGATCGTGAGTGCGGTTCCTGGTACTGGGAAAAAACCAAAAAAGAAAAACGTTGTGGAATCCTCACCAGCATTAAATTCCCAAACTCGTCACTCTTTAAAGGAAACTCAAATTTGTTTAACAACCACTCACAATTCTTCTATTCCTACAGCAAATTGCTGTTCATCTGTATAGATTATGTACCCTGGTTATTTCCATAAAAGTGGGACCATATACTCTATGATCATTTATGCTTTATTTCAGTTCGCACAGTTTCCACAGGGTTCATTCATGTCATACCATTTATCACTTCAAGTTTATGGCAGAATAATACTATATTGTGTATATGTACTACATTTTGTTTATTTTTTTAAAATATTTTAGTACATGTTTGCAGTACATGCAGTTTGCAGTCATCTTTGGGAGTGGGTACAGGTGCATAATGCAGCTTGTTTCATCTTTGGTTTTTAATCCCCTTCTTCTCTCCCTGCTGCCACCTTGCTCCTTTACTTCTTTGCTCCTCATTTGCATTCTTCTTGCTATCATAAACCTTACCACATTTATGGCATATACTGTTTACATTTGTAGAGGTGATCAGGTTCATGTACATGGTGTATCTTTATTCTACTTCTTTCCACTTCCCCTGCCCCTAATCCTTCCCCTTTGGCCTATTGGCCACCTTCCCATTTCCAAGAGATGCAACCTTTTATATGCTTCTACCCATATTTTATTATTCTCTTTGTTTGTACTTTGCCTTACTCAACTGAGAGCTACCATATGATATTTAAGCTTGCATGTCTAATTTATTTTACTCAATGTTATATTTTCCACATGTATTCATTTTTGTATGATTGTTTCAAATTTATCCTTCTTTACAGATGAATAATAGTCCATTATGTATAAATATCACATTTTCTTCATCCAATTATCTACTGATGTGCATACAGGTTGCCTTCCAGATTTCACTATTATAAATTGTGCTGCTATAAACATTGGCATACGTGTATCCCTGTAGTACTATGTCTTATGCTTTTGAGGAAGAAACCTAGAAGTGGGGAGCTGGGTCAATGCAATTTCTAATTTTAGTTTCTTGAGAAATCTCCATACAGATTTCTGTAATGGTTGTACTAATTTACATTCCCACCAACATTGTAGGGTAGTTCCTTTTTACCACATCCTTCCTCCATTTGTTATTACTACATTTTATTACTTGATGATGGCCATTCTTTTGGTTATAAGATGAAATCTTAGAGTTGTTTTAATTTTCATTTCTCTAATGGCCAGAGATGTTAAACATTTTTTTTCATATATTTGCTGGCCATTTGTATTTCTTCTTCTGTGAAGTGTCCACACAATTTGCTTACCCATTTCTTGACTTGATCTCTTATTTTAGGTGGGATAAGTTTTTTGCATGTGCTAGGTATTACTCCTCTGTCTGATGAATGGCTGGCAAATTTTTTTCCCATTCCATATATTTATAAAAAGTTCTTCTGGACTTCATCATGGTCTGGGGGAGTCTACACTTGTAATCCCAGTGGAAAGTTATTGGAATTCCAATAATTTAATCTACCACTTCCAATGCAACCCATGGCAAAAAATGTTTTGAGTAAAAAATTTTACAGATTACTTTTTTCTATTACACTTTTTATATTTATTTGTTTAAACAAATGTATTTTGTTTCTTGGATTGGTTTTTAGCTTGGATTTCTGCAAAACATTTTCCCCACATGTAAAACTAGACAGTATTGGAATAAAGGGTCTGAGGAACCAACAGAGGAAAAGAAAAACTTATATTAAATAGGAAAGATGTTTTCAAATTTAAAAACACATGGATAACTTAAAAATGTGCAGTCTAACTGCTTTGGAAAAAGTTGCTTGAATTACAATTTAGAAGAAATCTCAGCTAATAGTCAAAGAGATCAACAATGTTTTACACATATATAATTATTCTCTCATGTTAGTTGTAAAGCCTGCAATGATAATAGGAATTGTGCTCAATTACGTATAGAATTAATGCTTTCTGTAGTCTAGGATGTCACTACTAAAAAACAACCAACAAACAACATCTATTTCTTTAAAGCTAAATCAGATGTCCTTCAGTCAGTAAGTCAAACTGAAGATTAATGATAAGTGTATATTCTAACTAATTTAGCCAGTCTGTTAGTAAGGTAATCTTAATGTCTTTTTTAAAAAAGAGACAAAAAGAAAACATAACAAATACAATTCATTTAAATACATACTCACAGAGGGTGGTGCCTCAGTTTTAAGAAGTTCCCTATAATTCCCTACCTTGTTGAGATTATCAAACTCTGCATCAGAAATCACAAGAGGTCTTCAACCTTTCTATGATTCCTCTTAATGAAATTAAATACATTTATACTAAAATTAAAATCACTGTCCTTCTCTATGCAATTTGGAGACCAATGGCAAAGCTCCTTTAGTACAGAATTGAGTCATTACTAGTCAGTAGGAAAATAGACTATTTATTTGTCTTTTTAAAATTTTATTTTAAAGATAAAAGAACAAAAATGTACAAAAGACACACAGATGTTTGCAAAGTACCACAAGAGCAATACAAGCAATACAGAATTTCAGACAAAGTAATAGAAAATTAACAGTAGTTGTATTACTGAATAGACTATTTTGAACAAGACTTTAAGACTATCATTTAATCCAGATGTCCCCAATTGTCACTAAATAGCTATCTTCTGCTTTTAGAAATACATATTTGAACCTTTGAATATATTGAATATAACACTTGAAAGACAAATACTTTCTTTCCATGAGGAAATGAGATACAGGCAGTTTATGTAAATTGCCTCAAAATGCTTTAGGTGAATGAGGTGGAGTTAAAACATCAACTTTTCTCTTTCATCATTCTGTGGGTCAAGAAAAGCCTTTGAGTTTCCGTAGATCAGAATTGTCTACAAATAATCATTGTTTTTTTATTAACCTAATTTTGTAATTTTAATTGCTATTAAAAGTGAGGGTAATATTTAATGTTTTGTGAGGGTAAATGTGGATATGAAAGGCTGGAAATCACCATAGTAAGACACCTGGCAAAGTTCCAGACACATAGCAAATGCTCAATAAATTCTGGTTGAATGAGTACTCATTAAATACTATGGGGTGTAGAGCAGATTAGAGGCCACATGTTGAATAGTAATCACTGACTAAAGTTCACATTAAATGCCATGTTGGAATATTGTGTTTATCCGAGCAAGTCATAAATAAAATAAGCAAAGGCTTTGAAATGACTAATGACACCCGTTTGGGATCCAGATGTGCTGAAGCAGAACTCCAGCACACTGGCAGGTTTATAGAAGCTGTTAATAAAGATAATGTTATTTGAAGGTCTGCTGAGAAATATAGAATTGTTAAAAAGTGAGAAGGTCACACTTTTCTGGATAATCAGAAGTACTACATTTTAGCCAAAATTTTCCCTGTCCAGCTTTGTGTCTCAGCATGTTCATCTTAATTACTTGATGCTTATCTTAAATCATATAATGCAGTTTATTCCTTCAGATCTCTGCATTAACCCTTGTAGGATTTTATACTTCCAAATAAGATACCTCACCCACATAGCTTACTAGATGAAGCCTCTTGAAAGACTGAGTTTATAATTTACTTTTTCTATGCACTCTGTCATTCCTTGCATGACCTACAGTATGTATTAATATTTTTGTTCTCATAGTCCACTTTCACAACACTTATTATGAAAAATGCAAGTTGTCTGTTTATGTTTATGTCTGTGCGCTACTAGACATGGGGTCCCAAAGCTAGCCACTGTGTCTTCTATCCATACCCATAATGCAGGGCATCGACCATACACATAGTCTGCCTTCTATAAAGGAAGCTTGATTTTTTTTCCTATCTGAAAATACACCATAAACATCTTCAGGACAGAACAATGCCTCTGGGACTTTTATATCTCTCATACTGTTTTGCATGTGATCAGACAGACAATAAACGGTAAAAAATGTAAAGTTTGTATTAGTAGGTAACATGTGTGAGATTACTTTTAATTCATGTAAGACTATTTGTGAGTAAAAATAACTTTCAATAGATCTGTCAGAGAACAATTGAGGAAGAAGAGGACACAAAGTACTTGAAAAACATGACCTAGCTTGAATCCTTGCCTACTTTTTCTGGGAAACTTCTACTAGTCATTTAAAATTTGAGGAAGCCTTCTAAGATGCATTTTCACTTTTCTTTTCAGATGTTTTGCTCTTTTAGCTCTGTACCCCGGCACTTGAGTATGCTATTCAAACCATGGGTATCAATTCATTGCTAACTGAATTCCTCTCCTTCATTTGATACTCTAAAAGAGGGGTCCTCAACCCCAAGGTCACAGATCAGTAGTGATCCATGGCCCATTAACAACTAGGCCACACAGCAGATGGTGGTGAGCACTGGATGACCAAGCAAAGCTCCACCTGTATTTACAGCCACGGCCCAGCTTTCCCATCACCTCCAGAGCTCTACCTGCTTTCAGATCAGCACAGTGATTAGATCCTTATAGGAGCATAAATCCTACTGGGAACTGTGCCTACAGGATACCTAGGTTCTGAGCTACTTTAAATCATCCCAAGACCACTGCCTACATCCCAGCTCCCATCTGTGATAAAATTTTCACCCGGGAAACCAGTTCCTGGTTCCAAAAATATTGGGGCCACTGCTTCAAACAAATTCTTAAAATACTACAATGTTTCTTAACACAGAAATTCAGAAGGAAGATTTAATAAATAATAAATACAATTGGGTTGTCAGTTCATGTTAATCACAACCTGTCATTTGTATCCACAGAGTTTGCCTATTCATAAATACATCACACACACACACACACACACACACACAACCCTCAAGTCACCAAAGGTCAATAAGCTTACTCAGTGTCTCAGCACATTTGGAAGAAAACCAAAAGACAATTCCAATTAACTACATAATTATTTATTAATAAAAATTAATTGCATGTATCAGTGGGGTTCAATGTGATTTTTCCGTACACGCACACAGGGTTCAGTGATCATCTCAATAGTTTTAATGATCCATTTCTTATCATTTCACAGGTGATATGTTCATAGTTCTTGCACAAGAGTATCTTGCCTGGAAGCTATACATTTTGTTTGTATGTTGTACAATTTTCAAGATTCTTCCCAAGCCTCTTTATTATCACTCCATGGAATCTTATCCTTAGCACATTCTCTGGATGAGCTCTTCTGTATTTACTGCTTTAGTCAACATGGTTGTAGCTCCAACCTCAATCTCTCTCTGGCCATCAGATTCATATCCCTGTCTGTCCTCACCATATCTCATTTAAACATTTGAAATATCATTCAAACCTAAACATCTAAAAGCAGAACTCATTGTTTCTCACCTACTATTGCACCACAATCCTTCTACAGTCTTTCTAATCTCCACAAGTATCATGAATACTCACCCAATTGTTCAGGTGAAAGCCAAGGAGTCACCCCTGACTTTTCCTCTCTCTCACATTCCACTTTTCAACCCATCAGGACAATTCCCCTTAGTAGCTCTTGAGTCAGTGTGCTTCTTACCACTTCTCTGTGGTCACTCTTGTTTCAGTCACCGTCGCGGCTCATTCCAACAACTGAGGAAGCCTCCCGACTGCTCCCCAGCAGCCACTGCTGGTTTCCTAATGTCTCTTCTCCACCCTGAGGCCAGTGTGATTCTATAGTTTTGAAATATAAAAAGGTTTATGTAGCCCCTTAGTTCTCCACCTTAATTTAAAACAACATTTGAACAGTAAAGCCCAACTTTTCAAGCTATTCTATGACCTGGTCAAACCATTGTCTTGATAGTCCTGTTTTTATTCATATACTCTATTCGAGGTTTGTTCTAAGAGCTTTCCACTTGCTCCTGTCTCTACTTAGAATGTTCTTCCTCATATGTATTGTGATATATGTCTATGCTCTAATGCCACTGCCTCAGGATTTATCCCTCATCATCTTGTCCAAAATACTTTATCTATCCTTTTGCTTTCCAGTCTTCTGAGGTGACATTTATGTAATTACAAAATAATTTTTTTTTCTTATCCACTAGAATATATGTTTTATGAGGTGTTTTCATTACTCCACAGTTCTAAAAACTGCTTTGGAGAGATAAAAAGGTGAAATATTGACCAAATCAAGGTATGATGAATAATGCAACTGTCTGTTACCTATTATGCAGAAGTCATAGGAAATATCTGCCAGGTGGGCCACGAGCAGGCTGTCAGCGGGAAACCAGAGCTATTCCAGGTGGTGAAGATCCATGACAGTCTGCCCTACATAGTGAAAACTACAGAACTTCTCCCTCGCCTTGGGGAAAACACTGGCATCTACACAAAGACAAAAGGACAAAAGAAAAGCCCGGGACAATTTTTACAGAGATTCATTATTTCATCTTATGCAATGTATTGTTAAGAGACATCCTAAATTATGGCATAAAACCAGATCAAACTGAAAACTTTGCCCCTTGATACCCCAAGGCACAATGATCAATCGGTTCTTGCTGATCTTCTGAAGGAAACTGACTACCACCAGGGAATCATGCTTGAGTTACCTCATCTATTAAAATTCTTGCCGTGTTCTCTTTCACACATAATTATTTTTTCTCATGCAACTTATTTATTCCAATCATTTTCTTCATTTATTAATGTAAAATAATTTTAATACATATAATAAGAGCACACAGTATTACAATTACTATTTTTATATCAACTCACTAAGCATTCTAGGCTAAGGAGATGCCATACCATGCTGACTACAGGTATCTTTGAGAATTTACCATTTTTAAGAATCTAAGTAGCCATACATGTTCGTGTATGTTATTATGCTTTGTGTCTAGATGTCCTCCCAAAGCCTCATACAGTCATGGGAGACGGGTTTTTCAGAGGTGGCTGAATTTAGAGTTTGTGATTGATTCATGGTCCAATGCTAGGATTAAGGGTGTGAGTGCTATACCCACCCTAGGGCGAGTGGTCTGCATACAGTATAAGGGACAAAAAGAGTCTTGTCTTCCCTTGTTGCTTTGGCTGTTTTCTGCTTGCCATGAATTGCTCTCCTCTGTGAAGCCACCCTGCCATGGAGCCAGATAATTATAGTCTGAAACCTCTATCAACTGTGAGCTAAATAAACCTTTCATCTTTTAACTTTGGGTGTCTGGTGTTTTGCCTCAGCAATGAGATAAGTAACTAAGACATATTAGATCAAGTGATTTCTTTACCTAGGCATTTGTATTAATTTGTGAGAACTGTCATAACAAATTACTGTAAAGTCCACGAGTTAAAATCACAGAATTTTGTACTGCCATAGATCTAGGGGCAAGAGTGTGTAATAAAGGTGGCTGGGATCTGGATAATCTGAGGAGAATTTTTTTTCTGTACCTCTTTCCTAGTTTTTTGAGGGCTGCTGGTGATCCTGGGCATTCTTGGCCTTGTAATTCCATAACTCCAACCTCTGCCTTCATCTTAACATAATAATCTTCGCTTTAAATCTTTTGTCCCTTCTCTTATGAAAATTTAATATTGAATTTGATATTATCTCATGTTAATTATCTCATGTCAAGATCTGTAATTTAATTAGATCTGCATAAGTGAGTTCTCCAAATGTTTCACTTACAGGTTTTGTGACAGTGGATATATAATCGGAAGTGGGTGAAGAGGAGAAGGTGATTATTCAGTTCATCACAGCACCCTAAAGCCTAAAAGCCTAAATGTTGCCCCACTTTCATTTCTTGGTGTTCACAATACCCGGGTGGCTTTACTTCAGATTCATAGAGCTGCACTGTTTCCATCCAACACTGCCTGAAACACCATTAAAAATAACTCAGGTGACCTTCCCAATCAGGAAGTTGACATTTAAAATGATGGCTCCCTGTATTTAAGAGGACATTAGTACAATGCCTTTTTTTTCCCTATTACTTAAAGGATATATCAAGACTAGCCCTTCCATCTACTTTTTCTAAATCCTTTAATCTGATTCTAGCTCTAATCCCTGCCAGACTCTTAAGAAAAGACTCCTGGAACTTAAACATGAGGAAGAACAAAATCACGTTATATGTTCACCCGTTTCATTGAATATATCTTTTTACCTTCTACTCTGCAAACCTGGCTGTCGTCTGAAATGTCACTCCTCTGCAGTCTGTTCAAGACCAGGTACTCTCTTATTTCACTGAGATCTGGACTCACAGGCTATGAACTCTGATTTGAGTTGCAAAAATTGCTTCTTCCTCCTCCTGAATCATCCAGCTCCTTTAATGCATACACCCTGAATTATACCATTCTTTACTATTCTTTGTTGCCATTTCCTATCTTTTTGATAAACGCTTCTCATTTTTATAAGATTTTGTCACTGAATTAACTTCTGAAATGCTTAACACTCTTGCCCTGATACCAGATCACTCAAAATCCAACTACTACTTGGTTTCTCGATATCTTATCTTCTTCTCTAACCAGCTTGTCTTAAAACCCAACTCCCTTCTTCTAACTGTTCCCATTTCTTATATCATCCTAGACTTTGTTCTCACTGATAACTCAAGCATCACTAAAAGCTCCCTCCAGCCTCCAGTCTTCAGGGTACTAACATTTCCTCTGACAGCCTGCTTCCTCGCAGCTCCACACTCCAACATTCCAACAGCTCTTCAAGCAGGGTCTTCATTCTGTGAACACTTCTAATTTTGCTTTCCATCATCTCTCAGTTTTCCACTACTTTTCTAGGGAGTTTGGAGTCTATGCTCAGCTTACTGCTGTCATCACTACTCATTGAACTGAGCTGTTCTCTAATGCCCCAGTCATTCCCTCAAAATCATGCACAAAATCCAGAACTTGATTAAATGCAACTTTTGTTATTTTCCCTTGCTGTCATGCTATGGACTGAAAAAGTTGTCTTACTTGCTGACTAAACTTACTTTAAATTTATGATCTAAACTCTCTCCAGAGCACCTAGTATATTAGCTCAGTCAATTCACTCTCTCACTTCCCAAAGCAACTATTTCTCAGCTTTTCTGTGCTCCTTAAAATAGCAAGGTACCACTTCCTCTCCTCATTTTCAACTAGAGTCCTGCTTCTCATTTCTCTGAGAAAATAGATGCAATCAGAATTTGTCTTCAGCCTCATGCCACCAGGTCTATTAACCCCATATGCACTCTTCTCTGCCATCATTCTTCTCAGACAGTGAGTGTATTCAGACCCCTATTTTAGTAGATCTCTTCACTTGTGCCCTAGATTGCTTTTACTCTCATCTCTAAGGTGTTTTGCTCCTACAATTTTCCCACATTTTCTTCCATGTCATCCACTATTTTTCTCTATTTGCTCATTTTCATCAACTTAAAATTATGCTCAATAAATATCTCACAGAAAAGAAGAGGTATTTCTTTTGATTCCATATTCCCTTTGCCATCTGCCATACTTTTATCTTTCTGGCAAAATTTATACTGAATGTTGCTCATAAAAAGCTTTTTTTTTTTTTTTCTTTTTCTTGACTATTAGGATCTCCTGATACCTACTCTAATCATGCCTTTATCTCCATCATTACTCTAAACTGCCTTTGCCAATAGATCTAACTAAGTGATTAATTCTTAGGTCTGATTTTATCTAATTTTTCATAAAGTTTGATGAAACTGATCACTCCATTTGAAACATCCTCTGCATTGGCTTCTTGTTTTTGCTTCTAGATTAATGTAAGATCTCCTTTCTTATCACTAAGTACTGGACTTCTACAGAGTTCAGTCCTCAAAGCCACCTAACTTATAACCACCTTCTATGTGACTCACCAGCCATGCTTACTAAAACATCCATGTAAACAGATAAGTGTGTGTTCTGCCATTATCCCAGCTCTGCACTCCTAAGTCATCTATTCTATGTGAAAAACTGACGGATATCTAATATGCATCTAAACCTTCTCATATCCTAATTTGATTTCTTGGTTTACTTCTGAAATCTACCACACTCCAAGTTTCCCCCAGCTTAGTAAATGGCACCTGCCGTCCACTCAATTGCCCAAAGTATTTTTTTTCTTTTTCTCATACTCTTTCTAATCTAGCAGCATACCATACTGGCTCAAAATAAATTCAAATCCTAACTACTCCTCACCAGGGTCACCACAGCCATCCTGGGCCACATAATCATCACCCTTCATCCATTACACTTGCAGTAAGTTCCTAGGTGTTCACAGTTTCCACTCTGTCCTCTAGTGTCATGGTTCATGCAAGACCCAAAGGAAATTATAAAGATATAATATAAGGCAATTCACATAGCACTGTTTACTCTCACTCCAAGTAAAAGGAAAATCCTTTACTATGGTCTTCAAGGTTTTATGTTATCTGGACTAAGTTTCCTCTCCAACTTCAATTTGTGACACTCCCTTATAGCCCATTGTTTTATCCATATTTGCCTGTTTGTTACTCATTAAAGATAGTGAGTACTTTTCAATCACAGGGCCTTTGAATCTGCTACCCTATCTGCTAGCAGATCCATTGCCTTTTTCCTCATCCTCTTCACAAATATCATCTCCTCACAAGGACCCTTTCATAAACCCTTCCAAAACAGCTTCTCCATCTCCTGTACCTTTCTAACTCAATTCCTTGATTTATAGTATTTCATAGCATTTATAACCAATTGACTTGGTAATATACGTATTTTAAAATAGCTAAAGATTTACAGAAAACTTGTGAAGATAGTGTATAGTCTGTATGTTCTCACATGCAGTTTTCCCTGTTATTAACAAGTTGTATTAGTATGGTAGTCATGTCAGAAATAATGAAACAATACCATTGCATTACTATTAATTGAAGACTATGCTTTATTCAGATTTCCTTAGTTTTTATTTAATGTTTTCTTTCTCTTTCAGAGTTCTGTGCAGGATATCACATTAAATTCAGTCATCATATCTCTTTAGGATCCTTTTGGCTGGGTTATCTTTTTTATACATAACTTGTTCTGGGTGACCTTTAAAGTTTTCAGGATACTGGTCATGTATTTTATAAAATGTCTCTCAGTTAGAATTTGCCTGCTAGTTCCCTCATGATGAGACTGAGGTTACACATTCTAAGGAGAAAGAAGACAGAGGGGAAGAGCTATTTCTATCACAACATATCAAAGATACATACTGTCTCCACAATTTATGATCACTGATGTTGACCTTGCTCACTTGGTGGAAGCTGCACTTGTCAGGGTTTTCCACTGTGAATCTGTGCTTCCTTCTCTGTTTTCCTCCCTATGCTCTTTGAGAGGAAGTCACTGTTGGGCACACATCTAAGGGGTGTGAAGATATTCTCCACTTTGACAGCAGAGCAGGTATTCTAAGTTTATTGGTTAACATATTTTTTTTCCATTCCTCTCTCAAACAATATTAATTTCCCACTACTTGTTTCTGTCATATGCCTGAAACTCTACACAGGCACTTTCATCAACCTAAGAACCTCTTCTTCCTTTCCCCATATTATTTGGAAAATTCCCACTCCATCTTAAAACTCGGTTCTTTGTATCTGCATAAACTTAAAGACACATTCACATAAGCACTATATTCTATTTTGTATAGAACTACCTTATTGTGCATATGATTCACATTACAATTAATTCTCCTCATTTGTCCTCGCTACTAGGCCAATTGAGCTCCTTGAGGCTCTTTGTGTAATGCTCATGCCTCACACTGAACCTTCACTACCATAAGATTCTTCTCAGTATTTGCTGATTGAGAAAAATTATGCTAAATGAACAGCTTGAGGCTCACTTTAACAAGTTTGAGTTTCTCTGGCTTGTTCCACGTAACTTACAACAAACCTACCTCACTGAACTGCAGTACACAGCTGTGGAAGCGCCCTTTGACTTCCTGAAGTGTATATCAGAGTTCATTGCACCTTAGTCAGCAGTACTCTGCCCCTCTAAGGAGTCTGAAAAGGATGGAGTTATAAGCTTAGGGTAGAGTGCATTAGAGACAGAAATAAGTGACACAGAAGTGGGTAGAAGTCCAAATAAAGAAGTCAAATAGTCTATTCAGCATGTTAGCCATAGTTAGGTGAAATGAAGGAATCTGAAAGAACATAGGGAAAAGTTTGGGGGCAAGTTAAACAAGGTAGTTTCTCTGAGCTCAGCCAAGAGGACCTTACTGTACATAGGTCTAAGCTTTCCTGCACTCATCTGTGACACTGGACCCAAAACAAAAATAAGAGAAGGACTACAAGTTAGAATCATGCTTGACACTTTTCATTCCCATGTAGAGCATGGCCCCAGAGATCTCATAACACTGCAAATGTCCAGAGTAACACGAACGTATCCACTCCTGTGACTTTCAAAATACAATTTGTTGTTTCTCCATTTTAACTTTCTCTGGTTATAAAAGTATAAAGTATGGAAACAGAAAAACATAGAGGAAAAAATATGCATTTATCCACAAAGGTGTGCCCACTTTGAAAGAATGAGTTAGGATTTTAACATGAGTACTTCTCTTCCAGTATATATAACAATATTTAGAATAATCAAGAGACATATGTGAGCAATTATGTACTTCACTTTTATTCAGATAATATAATTTTGCATTTAAAAGTTTTATGGACAGAATTATACATGATTGTGAGATGTCTCATCATGTGGATAGCCCATTTTATATATATATATATATATATATATATATTTTTTTTTTTTTTAAATTTGGGGAGGTTTCAGTATCTCATGACAAATTATGCTGCAGTTGTACCTTTGATCCAAGACTGACTCCAAAATAAAGACAAGCACAGAAGTCTAAGAAAATGAAGAAAAGAGGAAGAAACTTCATCAGACACAGAGTTTATGGGACATAAACCCCAAAGAAGTGATGTCATTTTAATTTAAACTGGCAAAGTAAAAAGTATAGAAGGTATATCCCAAATTGAAGGGCTATGGTCTGAGGTAAAACAGATAATTCCGGAGACAGTCCTTATTATCATTCAATGCTGTTTGTCTATTTTCAAGTAATTCTAATTGCTAGAGTGGCCCTTTTTATATGTTGAGCAACTGTCCTTTTTCTGTATAACTTTTCTGACTACTTTTGCTTCCTACAGAAGCACAGAATAAGTCTGTTCCTCTTATAATACATATATATGTATATATTTATATAAATCAACAAATAACTGTCCAGTTTACATTTAGGTTCAGATCAGTGTTAGAATGAAAAGACACTTCAAAGGTCTTCTCCCTCAAAGTTTTTATTTATAAATCGAGAAAAATTAGATCCAGGGCAGAACAGTCACCAGTCTCCCATGGTTGACACATTTAACAGCAGAGTGAATGAATACATCAAGTTTCTAACTTTCAATCCACTTTTCTTTCCATCATCATCCTTTCCATCACAAACTTTTCCAACTCCTCCGAGTTCTCTTTATTCAAGGAAACTCTTTGCCTGCATCTCATGGATCTTGGTTATCTTCTCTCCAATCAGCCCCAGTCGTGTTTGAGTTCAACTGCGTATACTTTCCCCCCAAATGAAACATCTAGTACTTTCCCTTGGCATTTGTATAACACACCAGGGAGTTCTTACCACTTCCCAATGCATCTCTCATAAGTACAAGAATTTGCCCAATCTTACAAAGATGGTAAATGCTAAAATGGAATGGAATTCATATCAGTAGCCAATTCCTCTAATTTAACTATATTTTTCCTACGTTGTTTCTTTCTTTTAGTAAATTCTAACTACTGCACAGCTAATTTATACTAGAATAGTAGTCAAAATTCAGGTAACTTCATAGCGGTAAATTTTTACTTTTCTTAACCACATTATAACACTATTTATAAGTAGTCAGTCCAGTGTGAGTTTCAGATAATCAAGCATACTCATATAACAATCATTTTCATTCTGTCAGCAATTAGCATGGGCATCACACTCTAGATAGCTGTATATTAATGCTAACAGGTCTATGGGCTCTAGAGGAGTTTGACTCCACAGGGAATGCCTTTTAATGCTAAGTTTCCAAATTGTCTTAACAAGGAAATCAAAAAGGGTTAAGCAGCAGACTTGTTCAATAACTAGATAAATGCTAGGTTTGTTTGACTTTTAAATTAGAACATACTGTCACCCTTCAAAACAAGAGCATTGTGACATGTTTCATAAAATGGTAATGTATGGCTGATTATTTTAATTCAAAAGAAATCTACAGCCTATAATTAAGTGTTCTCAGCATGATTTTGGCTTGCTCCTTAAAAATAAACAAGAAAAAGATGTAGGTGGGAAGTTGGAGATTTTCCCAGATAATATAAGGCCAGGACTCAAGGAACCACTTGGGAATCCCTGAAATATGTGTGCCCTTCATCCTCCACCCCAAGCAGACACTGGGTTCATGTTTGAAAAAAAATTCTTTAAAGCCACAGAATAAAAGACACTGATGTTTTGCAAATATAATGCAACTGAAATATATATTACGTAAACATCCATTCGGCAGAAGGCAAAAATATTACTGCAATTCATTTCCAATCAAAATAGAATTTCAACATCACATTTACTTAGCATTCTATCTATCTCCTTTGGCACCTCTATGTATAGAAGCAGTTTGGTGCAATGGAGAAACACAAGCCAGAATGAAGACACCAGAGTAGGGATCATCGAGTAGAGGTTGATTCTTGTACACTGAGAGTACTAGGACAGGAAACACACAGATTCTGCCTCCAGCTGCTTTCGGCTGAAAAAGATTAGAACATTCATTCCTCCAGTGAAGAATATTTATTCAATCTCTCTTCAATGTTTCCCTCTTTCCTTGCCCTGAAGACTGTAAGCACCACAGTCACATTTCTGCTTTCAAGGACTGAACAGTCGGAAGGTAGGATAGAGAGAGACAGAGAGAGACAGAGAAGAAATGGGAAGACAATCAAAGAAGCTATTTTTTCAATAGTGTTGATTATCCCAAAGACCATACAAAAGTATTGTGATAAAAAGTGATTTAGGTCACATGTTATGTAAATGACTCTAATTAAAAAAGAGAGAAGAGATTGATGACAGGTTATGTCTAAATGAGAATATTTGAAGAAATTTCATGGAAAAGGTGGAATTTTAGAAGTCCTCTGATTTTCACATAGAAGCTGGTAGAGGCAACAGCAAAGCAGCGCTGGATACCCGGAGGAAGGAGCGACTGGGCACCTGCTTGGCAGAGCGCAGGCACTTGTGCCTCACGTTGCAAGTCTGTGAAATGGAGATCCGAGGTGGCTTCAGGAATTGATGTTCATTCTTATCTTCCTAGAATTTTGAAGAGCTCATCTCTTTTCTCTTCGATCACATGATTTAGAGAATAAAGGAATAGTCTCTTAAATGGGTTCCTGTGTTTTCACATACTCAGATTAGCTTTCTAAAATACTTCTCAAATTATGCTGACCACAATCCTCAGAAAGAAAAACTCATTTTGTGACACACAGTTTATACAAAAAGAGCGTTACTCACACTATTTTTAATTCATTTAAATATTCAGTTTCTTATTGTTGGATTCCAGGTCATTAAGAAAGCACACTGATCAGGACTTATACTTTCATTTCATGCCCCTAATGGGTCTGAAGACACTGTGTGCAATTCCCAGCTTTAATGTAACAATGTTCATGGAATATTTCTGCCTAGCCTTCAGTGGCTCCCTGCTGCCTCCAGAATGAAATTCACAGTCCATAGTGCTCACTTACAACGCACCGATGTTCTGACTCCAATTTTCTCCTCCAGGTTCCCTTCTCACAAGCTCCAACCTTGTGCTTAGTTAATTGTGCATCTTTTAAAGGATTGGTTTCCTTAATTTTTTTTTTTTTTTTTTTGCTTCCTCAAAGCTGACATATTTGTCAATCACTGAATCTCAGCTGAGCATGTTCTTTGATCCTGTGATTGGGTAATGAGGGTCTGGAAGCCCTTATCTTCTAACCCTCTCAGAGGTTGGAGAATCCATTTTGCATTCTATGGTGTTAAATATCAGAATAAAGTTAACAGGGATGCCCTTGTTTTAAAATATCTTGGAGAATTTAGTGTCAGTGATCATTGCAAGAAGAACATGATTTTCAAGTCCCTTATACAACTGAGAGTTAAGCTTATTCCTGCAAAGTCACTAAGTAGCATAGAGCGTTCTGTAAGATTTGTCAATAAGTAGTTCTGAGACAAGGAAAGTTGTATAATGATAAGGTATGTGAATTTATCATATTTTTCATATTTTGGAAATATGCATGTTGAATATTCCTAAACATTCAGTGAAGTCACAATGTTTGCATAAAATTGTGAGTCACTGCTTCCTCGGTAAATAAAGTATACAGATACCACCTTTATTTTTAGGTATGCACATTCATACTAGTATGATGCTTCACAGATGATATTGTTGTTTTACGTTGTTATAAACCAGGTAGGGATCCTGCTATTTTCTTTCTTAAGTAATGAGTTGGATAAAACGGTAGTAAGACATGTTTAAAATTCCATGCCGGACAAACTATGGAAAGCAGAGGAATTTCAGTCTTTGTGCTGTGAGATTAGTTGACCTGGGAGCATTAAAAATAAGTTCATATAACAAAAAAAGATTGTCACTCTTTTCAGGAAGAAAATAAGGAAAGAAAAATCTGGGAGTGAGAACGATTTTAAGCTGAGCTCCACTTTTTTTTTGCTCATCAAATCCGACAGGCCCAACAATACCATCTCACCATCATTCACCTGTCAGTAGCAGCTCAGAATCAGTGAGATAATGCCCTGTGATGCAGGAACGCTTGTCCATCCGGCAGCAAGTAACTGAGTAGACCCTTGGCAACAATGAGAGGGGAAAAAGTGCCGTGAGAATAAATGGGCAAGAACAATGTGAGGGAAAGTGAAACATTTCCCTGAGCCATCTCTTCTCGGCTTGATTTCTTTGAACACATACGTCCTCACGCACACACTCCACTATATGCGATTTCACAAGTCTAGGCTACGCCCACACCCCTAAAAAATAATATTTTGTGAATCTAGATATTTCAATGTAATAGCAGCCTAACACTAGATACCTCATTAGCTTAAATTTATAAATACATACCAGATATGTCTCTGTGCACCAAATACAGTAGAAATGTCAGAGATTTGCCTTTTTCCATAAAATGAAGCTACTTCTCCAACATCAGCAAGACCACACTTAGAGGTCTGCTTTATTTTCCTTGTACAGCCGGGAGTAGTATTTTCCTTATCCAGCCCTCATGTTATCAGGGGAGGTATCTCAAACACGGTGCTTCATTCTGCATGCTGTAAGGTGCTGTGTGCCAGATGCCCTGACACTCCCAACCAGTGGTGGACTAATAGTACAGGGGAATGCAGTCCCCGCTGAGGTCCACTGGCATGCTGGGGCTTCCAGTATAAACAGCTGAGGGCCTGTATGGAGCGTCCCTTCTCTTCTATCCATTCTGTCTTCTCTTCACTTCCTTTCACAGAAGTTGATTCCAAATCCTTTCTGAAAAGCCAGCCTTCACCATGCAAGCATACTACACATTGGCTGGATGGGGTAAAATGGTCAATTGATGATGAACAGATCCTCTCAGTTCAGTAAAAATGTGCTTTGTAGTGGCTAAAAAAGTGGTAAGACTTCTCAGCAAATCTTTAGTCCATTCAGGCTGCTATAACAAAATGTCACTGATGAGGTGACTTAAATAACATGTACTTATTTCTCACAGTTCCAGGGGCTCAAAATTCAATTGAGTGGTACTTACTGTATCACAGACACCATATTCTTTCTGAGTCCTCACATAGCTGAATGATAGAGAAGGAAAGGTATATTTTTCAGTTCTTTCGTTCTTTCTTCTTTCTTTCTTTCATTCTATCTTTCTTTTGTTTTGTTTTTTGTTTGTTTGTTTGTTTGTTTGTTTGTTTTTCCGGTACTGGGAATTGAACTCACGACCTCGTGCTTGCCAGGCAGGTGCTGTGCGGCTGAGCTACATTCCCAGCCCCTCTTTCTTTCTTTCTTTCTTTAATATTTTTATGCTATTTGGTATTCAATCCATGACTTTCCACAAGCTATGTCAGTGCTTTACCACTGTTATATCCCCAAACCTTTATTTTGTAATTTTGAGACAAGATTTCACTAAGTTGCACAAACTTGCTTTAAACTTGGGATTCTCCTGCCTGAGCCTCCTGAGTAGCTAGGACTACTGGAGTGTGTGTGTGTGTGTGTGTGTGTGTGTGTGTGTGTGTGTGCATGTGTCCTGTTTAGGCCTCCTTTCTAAGGGCACTAACCTCATTCATGTGGGCTCTGCCTCCTGACCTATTCATCTCTCAAAGGCTCTACCTCCTTACATCGTCACTTTGGGGTAATGGTTCCAGCCTATGAAGCTGGCAGGGAGACAAATATTGAGATCACAGTATCAACTATGCCTTGGCTGGGCAGTAGAGGTTTGACTTGTGTGCCTGCATCATTTCCTGTAGCTTGATCCTTCAGTATCAAAAAGGAGTCATTCTAATGGCCCACAGGATAAAGTTGTGGCTAAATATACAGAATCAGCCTACACACAGTCTTAAAAATATCTTCATCTAGGTGAGGTGACTTTAGATGAATAAATAAATTTCCTTAAAACTAAATGTACCCGTTAATGAAATAAACATATTAACAAGGCTATTTTAAGCAATATTATATTAAATAATATGATCTTAAACACATTCTCAGCATTTTCAGGTCTCCATTCACAAGCCACCAACTCAGTTAAGATTTGTAATAGAAGACTATTGAGAAAACACACTTATCTCAGTGCATGGCACACATGAGTATTTGATGAGAATTCATGTCCCCATCCACTCTCCCACACAAAATAAAACCTCAAGTCTGTAGTGCCACGAAGCCTGAACCAGCATGGCTTCCCTCCCTCTCCACCTCTTCTCTTCCACACCCCCACTCCCTTGTGGTTTCTGCCTCACTGGGCTGAGTGCCTTGCCACATACTAGCACATCCTCTTTTGGGATTCTCCTGTTGCTGGTTTCTT
Organism: Chinchilla lanigera; assembly: GCF_000276665.1. Lineage (NCBI taxonomy): Eukaryota > Metazoa > Chordata > Mammalia > Rodentia > Chinchillidae > Chinchilla > Chinchilla lanigera. Next base: position 7,504,692 of record NW_004955459.1, read on the forward strand.
CACCTAGAATGGCTGCTCCCTCAGATTTTTCAGGCCTTTATTCACAAGCCACCTGCTCAATTAACTTTTGCACTAACTGACTTTCATACCTTATTCACAATTACAACCCTGTCTTCATATCTTACCCCAGACCTTTAGCAAGATCTGTACTTTCTTTTCTTCATTGTACATAACCCCTTCTGAAATTATGATGTGTCTATATGCACACATATATTGTTTATGCATATAAACAGATTCATATGTGTCTAGAAGCATACATATGGATATGTATATATATATATATATATATATATATATAAATTATTGTTTGCATTGTTTTTGTTCATCTGTGAGGAGGGCAGAGGTCTCTGCCTGTTGTATATGCCATCTCATTCAGGCTACTTAAAGAAATCTGGATGCATAATAAGTGATCAGTAACTGTTACAGAAAATCCTAGCAACAAGCACCATAAAAATAAGACTGATACTGTATATTATACCTACTATTAAGAAAGTAGAGATGTTTCTACCAGCTGAGTTTACCAAAGCATGTGTTTCAGTCTCTGTACCTGGCATTGTGTCAGCCACAGAGGACAGAGAAATTAAGAAGGTGTGGTTCCTGCCCTCTAGAAGGTCACTGCAGTGGTCTCTGTGCTATACCACCCAGGAAATTTTCTCAGTTGTCCTAAGCTGTCTCTTCAGATGTGAATAGCATTTAGTTGAAGAATGTTGGCTTTCCTAAGGCCACATGCCTTTCCTATTGGTTGTCTGCCTCCACTGACTGGCCACAGAGGGAATGCAAAATTCACGTCTGGGTGGCTTCAAAGGACCATTCCAGTTTTAGACTCCTGAGGTCATCCCTTTGACTGTAGCACTGCTCAACTTCTCGCTCTACTCAGTTCTGCTTCCTTCCACAGTGTTGTGGCAAAAAGCTTGCCAGTAAACTCCTTGGATCAAGGTATGACCTGTTTATGTACCCATTCCCCACAGCAAATGTGTTTATTAAGTATCAAAAACATATGCTAATAAAAATACAATCAAAAAAGAGAATAAAAAGAAATTTGAAATAAAATTTCACAAAGAATCAAACAATGAAGCTTTCATACTCTCCATTTTTCTACTGCAGTGTCACAAGTCACAACACACTTTACAGCTTGGAACAAAATACATTTCTTACCACAGGGCCCAAGAAGGTCAGGAGATGGGATGATGATTTGGTCTTTCATCAGGGCCTCGAGGGCCACCTTCCTTCTGGGTATGAGTTTGCTGTACTGGAGCTGACCGCATGCCTTCCCAGGAGTCACTTCCTTGAGGATATAGGAGTGAGACCCCAACGTTCAGCCAGTGGTCAGGTGGGGACTTTTCAGTACGTAGGGGTCACTTTGAGTGGCCTTACTCCTCTCCTCCCCGTGTCACACTCTCACAGGCTCTACTTCCAAGTCTCCAACTTCAGGGAAGATTCAATCATTTCAGAGGATTCACCTGATGAAGTCCAGCCCATATGGGCAAACTGTCTTTAATTAGCTAAAAGCCAGTGTTTTTAGTAAACTACTCAAGGAGGTGATCAGAAGCCCACCCACTCTCAAGAGGAAAAGATTACCCATCAGGAAGTGGGAGTCTTGGTAGCCATTTAAGAGTTCTTCTTATTACACATCTACTACTATAAAAAAGACAGTGAAATGACCATAAATAGTATGGTTGCCCTGTATTAGAGGAAAATATGTAATATAAAAGTAGCAAGGAGATTAACTGAATGTCAAACAATCTCCTCTGTAAGGAAAAGTGTTTTTTACAAAAGTTAAGGCCTGAAGGGTTCTGAGCAGAGGAATGGCATGAACCATAATCCAGAGCATGATGTTTCAAGAGAACAATGAAGAACTTAGAATTTATTGACCATCTTCTGTGTCCATAACTTGGAAGAATTTCTCATCAGATACACAAGAAAATGTAAAGCCTTAGGAAGGTTCATACTACTGGGAAAAAAATCTTCAAACCTATAATCAAAAAATGTGGTCCAATCAATATGGACTCATAGAAAGAAATTAGTTGCTTGAGGATCCCAAAGGTCAGAGAAAACTTTCTTATTTGAAACCCATAAACAGGAAAGACTTGAGTAACAGTGGACATAGAAGGAGAGTCAGTTTCTGGCTGAGGAAATGATCAAATTCAGATAGAGGTATAAAAATTGGTAGTTAGGAAGTGGTGAGAAAGAAAATAGAATACCAGCCTAATTATAACCAAGGATTCATACTGAGAAGAAAAGGGTAACATAATTGAATGAAAGTTGGATTATATCCTAGAAACCTCTAAATGTCAGGAAAAGAAGCTAATAGTTGGGAGGGTGAATTTACAAGGAGCTACTGTAAATTCTTAAAAAAGAAAATTTTAGATACAAACTACATTTGTACATTTTGATTGGTCAGATAAGGTTGATAAGCTACTCCAGTGGGTTTTGTGGTCATCAAATGTCACATGTTTCTAAGATTTGTAAAACTTTTACATGACTTTGATATGCAAGAGTCTCCATTCCTGGCTAGATACCACTGCCACATTGCTTGTGATTTAATGCTATTATTATATTCCTTCTGTCATCATGATAGGATTTTTGGAGGAAGGCAAGGTAAACACATATGTTTAGCCAGAGTCCTTCAACCATAAACTCGCATCTTTTATATTTAAGGTTATTTTTCTCAATATTCATTACTTTAGCATTTCACATTTTAACACAGCATTTCTTGTTATTTTTTAAAATCTCCATAAATACAGTTTGATGATTATATGCTGTTTCACAGTACAGTTACACTTAGCTTCTCATGGAATATTTAAGATCTCTTCTACCATTTTTATCTATCAACAATTTACTTATTTGCTTTTATATGTAAAACTATAATCAATGGATAAATACTTCAAAAGAAAATTATCCTAGAATCTCTTCCCAAAATAAAATAATTTTTTAAAAAAGGACAGGAGAAAAAATATTATGAAAATGTCTACCACATTATTTTTAAATTTTACCAAGTGAATGTATAAGGTGGCTTAGGATCACCTCCATCACTAGAAGATGTACTAGGGAAAGAAGAGGCACTTGGCATTTGATGAAGCCAGACAGTTGGGTGGAACTAAACTTGAAGGCATAGGAAAACAACTCAGAAAATTTAATTTTTTTAAGCCTGTAAAATCCTCCTACTTGGTTCAGTGTCTCATCAAAAGTGAAGAAAGCAGCATTTGTATTTTTTGTTGTTATTTTCCAGAATATCATGATGAGCTGAGGGAATAAGCAATATATATAACCTGAATTATAACTTTAGGACATACATTCATACACACACACACACACATGCATGCACACATGCAGAGTCAGCTGGGGAAAGTAAAATATGGTGCAAATATTTAGAAAAACATAGAATAGAGCCCATATTATCTGCTATGTTAATTAAGGATGCATCTTATCCCCTCCAAATCGCATGCTGAAATCTGATCTCCAATATAACATGTTGAGAGATGACAGGACTCTCAAGAGGACTTAATGCAGTTATCATGGAACTGAGTTAGCTGTTAGGAGAGGTAGTTGTTATAAAAGTGAGTTCAGCTTGTTCATACAAAACTACTTGTTGTCTATACAAACCTACTTGCCCCTCTACTTTCTGCCATGAGTTGAGGCCACAGGAGGCCAACACTGGAGGTCAAGCAGATCCCAGCACAATGCCCTTGGACTTTCGGCCACCATAACAGTTAACCATTTTGTATTCTTTATAAGTCACTCAAACAAGACAGTCTCCAACAAATATTGACTAGTGCAGCTGGCTTCTCCCTCTCTGTACTCCAGCCACCAAATCTGTTTACAATAAAATGGACATGAAATGAAAATAGGAACTGCAGTTCTGAATGAAAGATAAATGGGTTGAATTATCAGAACATTTAGAAGGTAAAGATGCTTATACAAGGCCATAATAAAAAATTTGCAAAGAGAATAGAAAAGAAATATCAAATATAAAACTAAATAACAACCTTAATCTATAGGTAAGCATAATGTGATGAACTAAGGTAAATTCATTAGGGCTTTAAGCTACATATGGGTTATTTGTAAAAATAATTAAGTGCAGTAAGATATAAAATTCTAAATGATCAAGAAATATGATTTTGTATAGCGTTTTTCCAATCTCATTGTGTACAGTAAACTATTCATAAACTGACAACAAAAGAGGTGTTTGTAAATATACATAGTACATAGGAAAAAAGATAACAGTTTTTCTTAAAACATCTCAAGAAGCCCCCCAAATTCTAAGCAAAGATACTGCTGATTAAAATGCATCCTAAGGATTGCCAAACAAAGCTTTCTCAGCTTAAAATGTCTATGTTTTGGTTAATAGTGACTTTTAAGCTTCCTTTCAGCTAAGTATTATTTGCTTTTCTTTCTAAAGGATGCTTTCTCTGGCTCTTCTACACCAAATAAACAGAGATTTTGAAATCACTGCCTCTGTGAAAATGAAGCTGCTTGCACCTACAAATGGTGATTATTTCCCAGCTTTGTTCACTAAAGAATCAGGATCCATGGGAACAATTCTGTCAACAACTCCCCCTCACAGTTCTGTTATACAATTTAAGACCAACATTATGCAACAGAGATTTTTTTTTTATTTTGAAGAAAATAAAAAATGATAAAAGAAAATTAGAAATGATACAGAATACCCAAACCCAAGATGATACTTGTTAAAAATAAGATATATAAAGTTTGAATAACTTGCTCAAGATTAAGCAGCAAAGAACAAACCTGACACCTGAAACCATGTCCCAAACCCAAATTCTTTCTAACCAATGACATCAACTTTTATCTTGTTCACCTGGTCTTTTGGTAACACACAGATTGATTTTGGAGTGGCATTCCTGGCAGGGATGATTGCTTAAGGCACCTTTTAGCTGTTCTACAGGGTGGGAAGAGGGAGGGTTATACAACTCTTTGTCCACCCAATGGGAAAATTTATAACATGCTCAAATCCCATAAAGCAAGATTACAGAAACATCAAAAGGTAGTCTCATAGGTATTCCTGGAATTGTCCCTCTAGTTCTTGGTTTGCCATCCTTTGTTTTCATTTCATTTCATTACTGAGGAGTGCGTGGCAAATACACTACTAGATATATCATTTGCTGAGATCCACTTTGCTCTAACTTCACACGTATTGACAGATTCTAGAATCACACTGCACAGCTTCAGTGTTACCTTCCAGCAGATTCTTTCTGTTTTCATATTTAGATCTTTGATCTCTTTTGATATTAGTTTAGTATATGGTGAAAGATAAGGGTCCAATTTCAATCTTCTGCACAGGTAACCAGTTTCTACAGCACCACTTGTTGAATAGGCTGTCTCCTCTCCAACATATGCTTTAGGCCCTCTTGTCGAAGATCAATAGCTCAATGTGTCTGGAGAAGTTTCTGTATCCTCAGTTCTCTTCCGTTGATCCATGTATCAGTTTTTGATCTTGTACCATGCTTTTTTTTTTTTTTCTTTTTAAAATCACTGTTGCTTTGTAGTTAGCTTTAAGTCAGGTATTGCTGTGCCTCTTGTTTTGCTCTTGTTGCCCAAAATTGCTTTTGCTCTTCTGGATCTCTTCTTATTCCATATGAATTTTAGGGCTATTTTTTCTAGATCTGTGAAGTATACTCAGACACAGCTTTAAAGGAAGTCTAGGATTAGACATCAAGAGTATAGTGTTTTAAACTATCAGATTTGAAAATGCACATTGCTCATTTCCATTAACTGTATTTATCTTGTGGCCTAATATCTAAAATTCGTTTTGATCATTGTTATGGTTAAGATCTAAAATTTCCCCCTCCCCCCAAATCCTCATGCATGTGGAAGGTGATTGGATTCTGGGCACGCTGTGCTCATCAGCAGGTCTGTCCATTGAGTTCAGCAGCTATATATGCTGTGAGCAGGTGGGGCTTGCTGCAAGGGGGTCACAGCACCATGGCCTGGAAGGATGTGTTCTTGTCTCCCCACTCCTCCCTTTACTCTATTTTCTGGCTGCCTTGAGTTGAGCCCTCTTTTTTCTGCCATGCCCCTTTCCCATCCTGTTCCTACCTTGGAATCAGCCAAACACGGACTGAAACTATAAGGAGAAATAAATTTCTATTTCTTTAAATTGTGAATATTGAGTATTTTGTCCCAGTGATGGGAAAGCAACAAATACAATTGTTTTAAAATCTTGAGGTCTCGGTGCAATGCTTTTAATGGATTGAACTGTGCATATTTTTGTATAATACCAAAATAACAAGAACTAGAAGTAGGTCCAGGTATGCTTTAGGGATATCCTATTATTTCCTATGAACTTAAATCTTCTCATGTATAAAGGTAGGAATCATACTACATTATAGATGTGTCTTGAAAATTAAATTAATATATTACACAACTCTGACTGTTAATTTTCCTTTCCTTTTTTCCTTTCCTGGCAAAATTCCTACAAGAGCTCTATAGTTCCTAGAAAATGGATCAATAACAGCCTGGTTGTTCTTAGAACTCATCCTCCATTTAAGAATCATCATCTAATTGTTTTATATTTCTAAGCTCCTTTGCCTGCTACCTAAGGTTTTGAGCAAGATACAAAGAGCAAGATCCTCCAAATAGAATGAGTTGCCAGGCATGGTGGCGCACACCTGTAATAGCACTTGAGAGGCTGAGAAAGGAGGATCACTGTAAATGTGAGACCATCCCGGGCTACGTAGTGAGTTCAGGGCCAGCCTGGAATACATAGCAAGACCATGTCACCAAATAATGATCACAACTACAGCAAAACAAACAAACAAACAAACAAACAAACAAATAAAGAACCTGTAGGGAATGTTCTAAACCATACACTTGCTGCAAATTCTAAAATATTTTTAAAAGTCTAACAACCTAGTGGTGTAACAAACCATTACAGACTTACTTGTAGGAGAAAATAACACTCTTTCTAGAAAAGAACTCAACAAGTGGGAAACATATTTAGATAAACAGATTTGACAGTGAGTATGACTCAATGGAAAAACATGACGAAGAAAATATTGTCTGTAGACCAGATGGTTCAAGTTTCCATCTTCTACAGACAGGCTGAGCATAGTGAGCAAAGCTACATGAAAACTGAACAAGCCCTTCTCTTTAAAACATTGGTACATCTTACTGAAAGAAACAAACATGCTTGTAACTCTGAAACAGGAGGCCAAGTGGCACAAATTACCAATGCCAAGCCCAGAACAGTCACAAAAGGTAGTTGACTCCATGGGTGCATTCGATAAAGTTGGCCAGAAAAGGAAAGATGATGCTTTAAGACTTCTCCAGACTGGACAAGAATGAGCTAGACCTGGTGCTTAGAGAAGGGACGTGTTTGGAAGAGTCCTTTGGCATAAGTTCAAACAGTGGTCTATACCTTGGTACCTAAATAAAAGATACACCAGGAAATGATTCTTTGCAATGCTTTATCTGGATCATTTTATCAGACTGAGAGCTTCTCAACATTCCCACACTGAAGCAAGAAAAAATGTTTGGAGAAAAAGAATCATAAAATTCTTCCACAAAAATTTCCACATCTTGCTGAACCCCAGAAGTCAGGTCTTGTCTTAAAAAAACTCTAAACTAATTTTTTTGTTGCATAGTAGTCTATGTACAAAAATATATATGAAGTGATGAAAAATAAATAAAATGCTACAAAGCTATGAGACCACATGATCACATGGTCCTTGAAACAAAATTGTGCCTAAGGACTTTGTCTCACAAGTAAAGGAGTCTGTTGTATATGGACATAAAGAAGAGGACCATAAGTCTGAATCATAGGATCATGGAGAGGACGCCAATATTTCAGACTTGGAGGGAGGGATTGGAGAAAAGGAGCGGCAGAGAGAACAAGAGAGATAAAATATAAAGGATGAGACACCTAGAAACACATGCACGCTTTCTTGAGGATTTCTGAAACCACAGGGGGTTGAGATCCTGTGATATGAATAAAGGAAGAAACCATGTTCATCTTGTTACCATTATTACACTCTTGTTTAACTCCACCTATAAGTACACATTTTAGTGCAGTTTTGTTCTTCATTTTCTATGTTTGTGACCTCAATCTTTGAAAGTAAATAGACTGAGAATACAAGCTCCTAGCCCCCCGCGCCTTGCGCCCAGGCAGCGAGTTCTCCGGGAGCTGCAGCGCTCCTGGGTCCGAGTGTGGGCCGGACTCATACC
>NW_004955459.1:7518980-7578544 GCF_000276665.1 Chinchilla lanigera
AAAAAAAAGAAAAAGAAAGTAAATAGACTGATTAATTTTAAAAAATTGTAAGACATTATTCCCTAAATTGCAAAGATTTAGTTAGCCTGGAGCATGAGGGTGTTTGGTCTTCTAAAGGGGCCGTTTGTTTCATCTCTTTCTTTGTGAAAGATATTGCAAAAAATCAACCCTTTACTCTGATTCATTGTGAGATGATAGGAAATATGATCCAAGCACAAACATCTGACTGAATTCTCTACACTTAAAATAGCTGTCAACTCTGATAACCCACACCTGCCCAGTGCACGGGCCTGGTCTTGAAATAAATTCCACATGGTCAACATCTTCCTTGGAGAAGATGGTACAAAGCAATAGCTTGTTTTCATTCCTAAACTGCAGAGACATAATTGAAGAATGGGTGAATTGTTGCAAAATAGATACACCCATACCATCATTCATTTTACTGTCTTTGCTCTTCACACACAAGCCTAACTCAAATTGGTCTGGATTTCACAGCAATCTAAAAGCACTTCATTTGCTCAATTTATCACCCTGATCACATTTTAGCATCTATGAATTTGTGTCCAAAGTTGTTCATTTTATTTGACTAATAGCTTCTATACCTTTCTTACACTCCCAATTTCTTTGCTCCAGAATAGAAGGTGAGTTAACATTAATCAAATTAATTGTGGGTTTAAGCCTTCATGTAAATATAGAAATAAGAAAAGCACTAATCATAGACTGTAAATAATCTCTTGAAGACAGATTTGAGCCAGATGCTCCTCCATCATTCTAACCACTGCATTTATGTAGAGAAGCTAGTTTGTCCAGCTCTTCAATTCTAACATGTATGAGATTTGTTGTCTAAACCTGTCTAATTACTGCTCTGAATCCTTTGGTCTCCCACTTACCATTCAGCAGTGATGTGCGGGATATGGAAAGCCCCTATGCTTGCTTCTCTCACATTTTCTTCCATTTTCAACATTCACTACTGTAGAGAACCCAGAGCTATTCCTATTAACATGTCAAGCACATCGAATAAAGAGCTTCCTGAGTAGACACTTAAGGGAATTTCCAGTGATGGGAAAATTGCCATAATGCTGGTAAGTGAGTGAGCTGCCACTGTGGAAGGGAGGGAATTATGGGTGAGAGAACATACTTAGCTAAATGCAAAATCCACTACGGTGCACTGCAATTAAATGCTATGTTTAAAGACTCTGCCTCTTTGAAAATGAGCATATAGAGGTTGAACACAAGCACCCTATCTTGTCCTTCTATGGCTATGAAGGACCAGTGCAGAGGATGGTGACAGGGAGGGAGGAATACAGAAAGAAGTGTAACAGAAAATGCACCTCTGCCCAGCCAGAATCCTTCAGTTTCTTCGTTGTCCAGGTAATAGTTCCTGTTCCAGTTCTGGTTGCTTCTGTCCCTTAGAAACGGCTGGTCACTGTGCTGCACATTGTATAAACCAACCCCCAAATGGCAAACCATTCTGCCTCTGTACTCCTGCCTGCTTACCCCATATAAGCCCTAGACTACCAGAGATCTGAGTCTTATATTTTGGGAGTGTGTTGGTTTGGGGCATATTGCAAGGGGAAAACAAAATAGTACAGAACACATGTTTTATGAGATTATCCCCAATAGTCACCCAAAGAATCATATACAAGAAACTGCAGGAGATCTGTGCACACACTAAAGACCAAGAACCTTGACCAGCTGAGGGCCTGGATCCCATGATAATATCCTACATGAGTCCAGCTGAAGACCTAGAGTTCATAACAATGCCTCCCACGAGTCCAACCTGAGGCCTAGAGCCCATAACAATATCTCATGCAGGCCTGTTTCATGGATCTGCACTGGAAACCCCCCAGGTCAGTGGTGGAATCTAGAAAGTCTGTGCCAGTGGGATGGAGGATCTGTACTAGCAGGCTGAAGGATCTGTAAGAACCAGAGCTCCCCCATAAAGTACCACAGCCATTCTCAGCAGCAGTGAGGTCCTGAGTCCCTTCGATGATCAGGATAACCGAGTTTACATCAGGAAAGCTAACGTGGTAAGCTTCTCCAGGAGACTGAGTAGCACACCATCTTCCCCTCCACAGCCAGGAAGTGATACTCAGAGGGAGGACCAGAGCTCCCCCAAAGTGAACCAAAGCTACTCTCAGTGCCAGCAGGGTCCCAAGCTCTGTGGAGGATGAAAACAGCTGAGTTCATCAGGAAAGCCAGGGTAAAAAGCTCCTCCAAGAAAACCAGCAGCTCCTTACAGCTTCTACCAGCTCCCAACAGCCTTTTTCAGTTTCCAACAGTCTTCTTCTTCTTCTCCATTTCTTCCTGTTATGCTGCTGGCAACAGTCCCCGGGTGGGCCTCCCACACCCAGCACCACGCTTACTCAGTTCAGCTGGGTGTTACAAATTGACCATCAGTTGTCAGTCCACCACAGAGAGTGATGCTGATCAGTGTCAGTTGACACAAACAAATCTGCCTCCAAATCCTGGGTGTCATTTTGATGTTTCTGCTTCCCACTGAAGAAGTTAACACATAACATACACCATGTGCGAACATCAAGTTTGTATGGTCATATCCCTATCTGTTAACTGTGGATTTCTCTGTTAGTGAGGATGGACGGGGATGATTTGGGGAAGCAGTTTAGGGCCTCTTTGTGCATTTTCTTATCTGAAAGTGTCACTCTTCTGAAAGCTTTCCTAGGTCTGCCATTTCTCCAGTTCTCCACCTTTCTCCAAATTCTGCAAGGGATTCACCTGGCATGTCTACGAATGCAGAGGGTGAACTTCACTTAGATGTTCTGTGAGACATCAAAGAAGGCTCAAATACAGACAGTGGGTGGGATTCCCATCCCTAAAATAATTAGTATCTATGAGGGTCCATAACTTCTCCCACCCAACCCCACCCTCTGGGAACATTTTTCTTGGGCATCTCTTTTATGGGGAAGGACATGGATACCCAGGTCCAAGGAGGTCCTGCGGTGGTTTCTCCCTCCATCATGGATGCCAGATGTGCTGTTACTTCTGCCCTTCAGGGATGAAAGGCAGTGTGGGATTTTCCTGACTCTGGGCCCTGAAGAGGGAAAACACCATTTCAGCTCTTGGTGTTGCTTTAGTATTTTTATCTGAAATATAGCACCAGCCTTCTCCACTTTCTTTACAATAGGCATCAATTAGATTTTCAAACAACAATATGTCAAACAACTGCTAGGTCTTATTGCATTAGGTGCTGTGGATATTTGAAATAATTAGATTTAGTTCTTACCACCCAGGAGGCAACAAAGATGTGTAATCAAGTAAAAGACAGCACAGTACAGCCGGGTGAAATGAGAGAAGCAGAGGCAGATGCAAGATTTGTAAAGCCCGGAGCTTAACAGTTTGGATGCAATCTCCATGGGCAAGAAAAAGTGCAAATGCAAAGTTAGCTTAAATGTTAATGATAAAAAGGCTGAATTCAATACAAATTATTAAAAAATAAATCAATGTCATAAAGATAAAAAGCAGAAAAATAACATGCTATTTTGTTGAATTAACTTACTGAAATCTCTAATATTTTTCTCTACATTTTCAGCTATAATTTCTTAGCTTTTTTTGTTGGTTTCAAGTTTGTAGCATCACTGTCTATAAAAACATAACTGAATGTTGTGTCTAGCAACCTGATCCAAGTTATATTTTTCTTATTATTTGATCATATAGAAAACTTTCACTTAGATGTGCAAGTCATTATTGATGCAACTATGCAAAATTTTATGATTACTTTCAAGTTTAAGGGGAAATATATCAAGCATATTTCTTATATGTTTGGAAAAATTTCCCTAAATCTTCCTTATATAGCTACTTACACAATTTTTTCTGATACTCAGTGACATCTTCATTTTGTGACATACCTTGGAAGCTTGGTTTTCCATCATGTTGCTGGTAAGTTTGGCATGGTGAGTGGTTGGATCACATCTAGAAGAGATTATTACATTACTATATACTGAAATGGTGACTGAAAAATAAATATACCAGGTAATCAACATGCTAAAGCAAATGTGTTTTTGATTCAACTTCCCCTTAGTTGAATCCTAAAATTATCTGTATTCTTCTGGAATTACTCAAACAGTGGGGAACAATGATAGAATTTGACATGGAAAGAGCCCCAAGACTGCGGTTAAAACACCCAATTTATGTCAACTAAATAACTATTCCTAGTTGAATGTGGAACCACATAACTGTAATTCCAGCACTCTACTTGGTTGAGGAAGGACGATCCCAATTTTCAACCTCACCAACTTAGTGATTTACCAAGAATGTGTCCCCCAAAAAATTTTTTTAAATTTTAAAAGTGTAGGTCAGATAGCTCAATGTAATGACCCTGGGTTCAATCTCTAGTATCACAGAAGATAGAAACATATCTATAACTATAGTAATCAGCTCACTATGTGCATGCATAATAAAACTTCATATTGATCACCTTAGATGTTTATATATTCATTTCTCCATAGCTGAGGGAACTTCGCTCCAGGAAATTTGTGTAGATCCATGGATAGTCAAGTCCATTTTATAAATGATATAGTATATAACAAACATATATCATCCCACATACTTTAAATCATCCCCAATTACTCATCCATCTCTCATACAGCTTTCCTTTTAATCAGTCTGCAGTTGGTTGACTGTATGAATATAGATAAGGCCCACAAATATAAAGGGCCAACTGTGCAATAGTAAGAAAAATCTGAAAACATAAAGAGGTAAATAAGTGCTCTTAATCATGTGTGGTGCTGGCCGCTGGCTTCTCCACTCAGAGCAACTGCTCCATCTTCCTGGGCTGCATGGGGAGCACTGCTGCTGCAGGAGTGGCCCACTGTCAGCTACTGGTTAATGTGGGGTTAAACCTGGCCCCGGCCCCAAGGGCTTCTGCTTCTCATCTCAGCCCTCTCTTCTTTTTAACCAATTGTTCTGCAGGCTGTAATTTCTTGTTCAGTCTCCTGGGAAGTTTTCCAAGCATACACTCCTGGCTTATGTGTCCAACAAAGAGAAAAACACGGGGTCCCTTGGCCCCCTTCCGCTGTCTTGCTATGTTTCCTGCTCATTACTGTAGCGTTTTCTAACATTGCTCTTTGATTTGTGGCTCTGCTCTGCCTTCCCTCTGAGGATTACAGTTTCTTTTGCCAGTTTTTTAGGTTAGAGTTTTAATTCCTACTGAATTGGGAGGAATTTCTCTAAGGATAGTTTTTGGAGCTAGTTTGGAGATTTGTCCCTTTTTTCAGCTTCTATTCTGTCTTGATGCTAATAAGAAGGCCAGGAATGCTGTGTCTCTGTCTCCCTAGCCAGGCAGCTCTTTTCTGTATTCTAGGACCACCCCGCTCCTGCCCCAGGAATCCAGTTCCTCTGAGTATAAATAACTGTTTCTCATTAGAAATGTAATCTCAAATTCAGTACTATATTGAAAAGAAGACTTGAGGAAAATAGGAGAAAAAAGGGAAAGAAATGATCATTAAGAAATCAATGAAAGTAATAAAAAATGTCACTAACAAAGTTTCCAGCTCCAGGGTTACCTCATTTTTGCTGCTTTCTTGATTCCTCAGGAAGCCTTTCTCTCTCCCCACTGGAGGATTCTGTCCTGAGTATCATTTTCCAGTAAAGAGGTGATGCTGTGAGACGTGTCAGCACTCGGCCAAATTCCCATCTATGCAGGTAGTGAACGAGGGGTAAGAATCTTCCGCTGTGTGTGGGAGGAGGAAGTCATTGTAGCTGTTCAGACCCAGAGGACAGGATCAAGATTAACCATCAGACTAGTGAAAAATGCCCTGAGCGGCCTCTTTAGTGACAGTCTTGATCACTAGACGAGATCTAGCAGTGCCTGGAAGCCACGTGTCAAGAATATCATGAAGGGAGTTTCTGTGGGTAGAAGTCTGGATCTGATGATACATAAAGTCTCTTTTATTCAGAAAAATTATGAATTTCAGGTGTTGTAAAATGAAATGAACTCTAATTTGATCCTAGTAATACTGGGCTTAAGGGAACCTCTCTTTCAGTGATAATAGAAATTAAAATTTAGGCAGAGAGCATGAACTCACAAGCAAAAGCTTTAACTGAGACAAAAAAAGAATGACAGCATGAAGAGACAAGCTAAAAGGGGTGCGTCTCTGATGCAGAACACCAGGCTAACCCGTTAACAAAGAAAGGGGTGAGATTTTCATTCCTGTGCAGGGGTTTCACAGGTGGGCTAAAGTCTCGTAATTTTTCACTTGCCCTAAGAAGAGCTTTAAAAAGTGTTTTGCTTTCTTTTACAAATTTAATGAATGGACAGCTAGTTTATCCCAGGAATTATTATGTTCATTGTATCTGTGGCCCCATCCTGCACAGACACTCTGGCCTTGTGATAAAGATGGAACAATACAGGAATTAAGAGAAATAGGCTAAGGCTGGGAGTTTGTTTGTCTTCAGGCCCTCTGTGGTGATCCAAAATTCTTTTATTTTCTCATCTACTGTATTCTCAGAGGCTTTCTGAAGGCATTTCAGCTGGAATTATGCACCTGGGTTTTTGAGTTATTGAAGATTGTTCAGAAGGCTTGGGGTGGTGGTGGAAAGGAAGAGTTCACCCCATATTTTTAATGGGTGACAGACCCTGAGTTAAAGCTCTAGAGTATACTGCCTTTTGTCCCCATGGTGGTCTCTGATTGCCCTGCTAAAAGGTATATTTTATTCAAATATAAACAAATCTAATGTTAACCACATACATGGATGAACTTGAAAATAAGTTAGGATTGAAATTAAAACATCATTATTTCATAAATGATTAAGTCATATCAAATACAAAAAGGATTCACTAAGCTGAAACTTAATTAAACCAATATACTTGTTAGTTTGACCTTGTTTTCCTTTCCTTTAAAAAAGATACTAAGATGTATGTGACATTGTTTTTGTGCTTATTAAATGTGATACAGTCTATAAGGACTCTGACAAAAATGCAGATATAAGAAAAAGTGCACAAGTAAAATGAAGTTTTACGTGATTCTCCTTCCTTGAATGTTTTCTTAAGATATAGGGTCTTTGTATATGACCTCAGTGAATGGATAGCGTATTTTTCTAGTTCAGTTTTTCTACCTGTTTTACATTGAAATAGCATTTTTCTTATTCACAGAAAATGTTTCCTCAGGGATTTTAATGCTTTAGGCATGAAAAGCATTCTAAGAATACCGGGTTTATTTGGAAGAAACACTGTCTATACTAATCCTACACGTATTCTAACCACAGTGATCTATTTGGGTAGATTTTGTGGAGCTCACAGACATGAAGTCTGATGAAACCATGCTGAGAAAGATTCATCTGGGAGAAATGAACATGTTAGAAAATATAAATTGTTGGGCAAAAGGGAAAACAAATATTTGTAAAGACAAGCTTAAACGAACCACAAACAGAAAGTCTAAAGGATGTTTTGCTTAAGCCCATCTCCCCTTTAACTCACCCTGTAGTACCTGCGCTCAGGTGCTGGTTCCATCAGTGTCCTGCCAGAAGTCTCCTACTCTGAGATGCTGTAGTTCCCTGTGAAGCCCTTTGGCTCAGCCCTGATGGATACCCACAGTGATTGAGGATATAGGGGATAGAAGGTGATTGAGGCATCTCCTTCTCACTCAGAATACCTGGCAAAGCTGTTGCAGCAAGGTAGGGTGACAATAGGGTTATGGTTAATGGGTGTTAGCCATAGCACTCAGGGCCTTGCACAGGCCATATCCATCCAGTCATGCCTGAACCCTTGCTGCTCACTTAAACATGAGCTCCTTGTGTCTCACACACTTCAGAGAATTGGCCTGAAGATAACCATAAATGGCAGAATGATGCATCAAATTCAGGTCTCTCAGGCTCAGAATGTATGATCTATTTTATTAGTGCATGTTCCATATGTGAAAACAAAACAGTATAATCATCCTGTCCCAAAACTGAGGGTCTCTTATTGACTTTCACTCATGTCTTACTCCCACATGCTGAACTACATTTCTTGTGTGTGTCACAAACTATCCAAAACTTGCCTTGCAGAAGGCTACCTGATTGGTATTCCTGTAAGGGAAGAATATCCTCAGGGTCTGTTTTCTTGGAACAATACAGAGGTACTTTGCTTGAACACAAGTAACTACTAGAAAACCTTTCTGAATTCCTTGTCATGTTCTTTCAAATATTCTATGAAGGAAAGGCCTAGAGTGGCCACAAACATAATCTGGAAATATTTTCTAGAATTAAGTATTAGTTAATAACAATAATGCTAATACTACAGTGTATTAGCTAAGCGAATACTTAATGAATGCCTACTAAATAGAAATCAATCATAGAATTAACATTACTTACTTTGTACCATGACAATGTCATTTTACTACATGTATTATTTTAGGTTGTTTGTTTTAATAAATGGAAACTAGTGTAATGTCCAGGGCTTTTATGAATTGATTTCCTTCTTTCTCTCTTATCCCTGTTTTCCCAACCATGAGTTTCTACCATAAACATCTACAAGCACATGTGTAATCATACAGCCCAAGAAGGGAGGCCATGAAATATGGGCTGCATCTTAATTCTATTACTCACTAAGACTTAAATTACTTGACTTCTCTGAGCCATAGTCAGTTTTTGGCACAATGAAAATATATATATTCCCTGCACTCTCTTCCAAAGTGTTATTATGTGGATCCATTGAAATGAAAGAGATTTTATAGTTGGAAGGAATTATATCAATATGAGATGTTGTTCTTAAACAAAATAAATGAACAAAGATGGAAGATATGATCATATGTTTCTAACCTTTGCTCTCTGGGTGTATAAGATGGTTATTAATAATTCAGCCAACCCTGAATTGCTACGTTCTTTACTTCAATTATAATAGAGCACAGAATAAGAATAAGGTCATCTTTCATTTGTTCTTATAAATAAATGAAGTTCACTGTTCCAGTTGATTCTTTCAGAGGAGTGCTCCATTAAATGTCTATAACCCCAAATCCATCCAGATATTCAAGCAGTATGGCAGATTTATAGATTTAAAAACAATCTCATTTTTATAACTAGAAATTTTATAGAAATTTAAATGAAACTTTAAGGCTTGAACATTTCTTTCCTACCAATGGGGTTCCCATTCATTTAAGAACATTTAATAATCCAACATAAACAGAGATTCATGATGTCTTGCTTTAGTGTACATATTAAGAGAAAAAATGATGAACAAGAATTGCACCTGACCTTCAGGAATGTCTGGTATAGCGAACAAAGCAGTTATTATTAACTATGTATTCTTACAAATTAAGGTCAAAACTACAGCAGACAATTTACAGCAACAAGTAATGCACAGCATTCTGAGAAAGGCCTTTTAATTAGAATATGTGGCTTAGATGGGAAGATCCAGGACTTTCTCTCTAAACAGATGAAGAAAGGTCCAGGGTAAACTAGTAACAGAGAAGGAAGGATGCAGCATTTGCAAGGCTGAGGAACCAGTGAAGGGACTGCAGTCTGAGAATGACCAGGAACTGAAGATTAGTACCTTGAGGATAAGAAAACTAAGGGAGACTAATGCATAAAATGACTCTGGAGACAAATCGGGAAATCTGATAATGGAGGGCTTTGTAGGTTATAACAGCAATTTGGAATTAATCTTAAACATAACGGAAAGGTTTTGAGGTCACCAAGAGGGTGTAAGCTAAATAATGAGGTGACCATATTTGCATTTTTAAAACAACATATCTGGCAGTATAACTACTACTTTGGGAAGGACAAGTGTGTGTCTGGATGAGCAGTTAGGAGACAACCTCAGCTGCTTCAACTAGAGATGCTGGTACTTTGGAGTAATGTATTGTTAGAGTTAATATTGATTTATAATGAAGTAATGAACAACTGTCAAGTTTCAATGATATTAAAAGCAAATATGCATAGGTAGTGTTCAGTGTTTAATAGAGGCCCTGGTGATCATCCGAGCTAGGTGTTCTCTCTGCACAGTATTTCACAAGGCTTTGATTTTATGGCCACTATGTATTTGCAGTGCTCCTAAACACCAGGAAAAAGAAGCAGGTTAGAGAATTATGCACTGATTCTAAGTATTTCTCAAAAAAGTGACCACATACTCTTTGTTCAAATTTTATTGGAATAAATAAGTCATCCATGTTGTACTTTACCTCCAAGGGGTAGAAAATGCAACTACACTGGAAGCAACAAGTTCATACTCAAAGTCTTTTTTCTACCCTAATGGTTCTCACCTGAATGCAAGTTTGTCCAAGGGACATTTTTCAATGTTCGGAACAGTTCTGGTTGTTACAACAAAGTGCTTTCCACTGGTATCTAGAGGATAGAGGCCAAATTTACTGCCCAGCATCCTACAGTGCACAAGTCAGCCTCCCACAACAAAGAATTCTTTCACCCAAAGAAAGGTTGGAAACTTCTTTTGTAACTTCACAGACCTCTGAGAATTGAATGCATAGTTCTTTGCAATTCTGACTCAAGGACCACATACCTGTATAGAGTATTTTGGTGTGCTTGCTAAGTACTAAGCCAAGTAGCTCTAAGATGATGTGTTAAGTAACCCTTAATCCATGAGATACAGCTGTACTGGATCATGACTGCTAGTCACTTATCCTCAGCAAAAATATAGTAGTATAGTAATTTTCCCTTATTGTAGTTTTTGCTGTTTATGACTATAATTATCTGTGGTAAACTATGGTCCAAAATTAGTAAACATGAAATTCAAAAAATAAAAAATTAGTAGATTTTAAATTGAATGATCTCCTAAGTTTTGTGATGGAATTTCATGCTTTTCTACTCTGTCTTACCCAGAACATGATTCATTCCTTTGTCCAGAGTATCCACACTGTGTATATTATCCACCAATGAGTCACATAATAGCTGGTATCAAATTGACTCTAAAGGTGTGACAACACTTGTGTGTAAGTAACCCTTACATAACAGTCTAATACTACACCAGTATTTATGTCTTTCCCCTCACAGTTGGGCAAGGTATCATCTCACAAGAAAGTTTCATCACAGGAGGTTGGGTAAGTAGAGTACACTATGCTGTGGAACAGTGAATGAACTAGACAGAAACAGACAGAGAGACAAAGAGCACATTTATATAACTTTCAGTATTGTATATCATTATAATTGCCACATTTTATTATTAATTATTGTTGCTAATGTCTTGCTGTGCCAATTTTCAGTTAAACTTTATCATATCTAAGGATGTATAAAAAACATGTACACATAGGGTTGGCACCATCCATGGTTGCAAACATCCTGGGGGATTTTGTAATGTATGTACCACAGATAAGGGGAGACAACTTTATGTGCTTTGTAAAAATTAAAAGGTGGAAAATGTCATCATTGATGGCTTCTCCGAATGAGGGTGTTTAACCCTCTTGACATCATTTCTCATGAAACATGCATGCCAAAGGTAGAGCAATGTGGGAGCACTCAAATTTACGCCAGAGATCATGACCCCTAAAGAAACATTTTTGCCTGTCTTGTATCCTTTCTTCGTGCTACATAAATTGTGAGCAAGGTAAAGCTGCAACTTGTGACTGTGGTTATCATGGTGATTCCTCCTGATCAAAGAGGACACATTGCCTGAGAACTCCAAATCTTAGTAAGCAGCAATAATGCATCTAATGCTTGGAATTAAGACAAAAAGAATGAGTAGTTTTGAAATATACTTAGCAAGTGATGTATTGTTTTTCCCGATCTATTTTGTATCATCTATTTGCCAACAAAGATTGGGAGTTGTTCAGGTACCCACCCTCCTCTGTGCTGGAGGGCAAGCTGGTTCCAGGTCCCTTGCCAGTAATTGCCTTAAGTATGAGCATGTAATACAAATCAGGCAAATGACATGTAAATGAGAGGCCACAGGAAGGCTTCTTAGAAAATGTTTCTGCATTCATAAAAGGGATACTTATGAAGAAATAGCCTTTTCTTCCACTGGGCATTGTTGAATTTGTATGTGAAATTGAGATGTGCTGTAGCAATCTTGCAGCTATAATAGAAATAATCTTCAGGGCAAGACAGATCTGTTAATGTTAACAGAAAGAAAACTAGAGAAGAACATTAATTCTGACAGCCAAACCTGGGATTTCACATACTTTGGCCTCTTATTATTTGTATTAAAATTGATTGAGGTAAATTTACATAATGTTTCTGTTATATGCAAATAATGCATCTTATGTGGTATAAAATTTGCAATGTACCAGATCATGATTGAGGAAATAAGAGAGCAGAAAACAGGATATTTATATTTCCAAGTTGGTAACAGTGATGACTTACTGGCCTTAACACACATACAAGCAATAGAAGAATATAAGATTTATTTAAGATCATCATGGCCTATTTTTTTTAATGCTTTGAGTATTAGGTATCTTGGAAAACTCACAAAGAGATTTCAGGTGAGTAGTTGGCAATATATGTGGAGAGTTTAGGGAAAAGATCCGGAATATAAGTACCCATTTGGGGCAAAATGATGCGTTTTGGGTAAGGATGGGTTGTCTTTTAGAAAATGCAAAGGTCAAGACTTCAAAATTTGAATATTTAATATTGATGACTATTAAGAATAAATCTGTAGCAAAGAAGAGAAATTAAAGAGACAGAATAAAACAAGGAGCTCATGGAATCACAGAAATCTAGAGTAGAGTTTCAGTGAGGAGTTGGCAAATTCAAATAAGATGAGAAAATAAAAAGGTTAAGAATCAAGCATCTACTTTTAATTTTAAAACACTGATAATGAACATTAAGTTTATAATATTATCATACTTCTGTAGCATAAATTTTTGTCACATGCATTATATCATTTATTGTGGCTTTTATGGTTTTACTTAAACATAAAAGGTGCACACAGTTTGTCTATTCATTTTCTTCTCTTACAACCCGGTATTGGGATTGGAGATTGATGACCTGCTGTGCTGCTCTTTCTACCATGGCTTTACCCTTTTTGGAAGAATGGTTGTGAGAAATTCCAGCATGGTAGGACAGATTACATATCAACACTTCCAGCTCCTTCCAGAAGCCGTGGGAAGCATGTGTTTTTGTTTATTGTTGTTCCCAAAACCCATGTTTTGTAGATGAGATTTGGCTTTTAAATTTCTCTGTACCCTAATGTCAGCACCTCTGAGTTTCTCTCAGTTGTGTTTAATTTTCCCATATCCACAACAAATGGTACCAGATGAAACTCGTGGTTTAGTTCTTGGTAATCCTGGGCTTTGTAAAAGCTGAGGGTAGTGATGATTCTACGAAGGAGATGGCTGTCACCTCTCTAGGCAGCATCAGGAAAGAACACATTGTCTCTTTGCAGTCTGCACAACTACTGGAAACGGATAAACAGTTAAAGAGAAATCAGGTTTGCACAGGCGCAATGAAGTGCCTTACTTGTGCAGCAGCAGAGTGGCCACGCTGGAGTTCAAACTCGCATCTTCTCCTTGTAGAGGGCTTTTTTTCCATACTTCCATAAAACTCTTCAAGTTACTTTCTTGCCAGCAACAAAGAATGAACTGTGAATCCTCTAGCAGGAAAATAAAGAAACAGACAGACCAAGTAGACATTTATTAAGTACTTAGTAATATGGGTATTATATGTGAGATAGTAGTCCTAAGGCTTCTTCTAACCATACATCTGCCATATATTCAGCCTGAGTGAACCTCCTGCAGGCTAAGACTTACAGTAATTGTGGAATGAGGACAAAAACAGAGAGATAGAGAGATGTCCTCCATTAGGCGGTAGAAGGAAACATGTTAATTCTTTAACCAACTTCATTATCCTTTTGAAAACAAGTGTTACATATGTTCAGCTCCATAACTTATGTGCACTTATTGTTACCCTTTGACCTTTTTAATTTGGATATTTAAAATGTAATAATTTATCCATCCTTTGTCTTCCTTCAAAGGTTTATTGTTGCATTGACTCAAATATCCCTAAGGCTTTTAAATCAAGTTTCTCTCTCTATTTATTTTTCTTCCTAACATTGGCTCTGTCTCTTTGTCTTTATTTCTCTTTAATCTCCTAGACCAAACATTCATGTTATTATTACAAATGTTCCAGGTGCTTAAAATTAAGTGAATTATTTTTGATTGGAGAAATGGTATTTCTCAAAATCCAATTAACCTGCTCACTTAACTAGCTCCTGCATGTAAAGAGATATTTCATTTTCAAATTAAAAAAGAATTGAACTTTTATTTCAGCTCTATTATAAGTTTAAATAACCTCTAAGATGATCTCATTTTACTCATATTTTGGCTGTTTCTAAGATATTCATGAGATATACTTCTGATGAATATTCCATCTGCATGGAGAGCTGTACGGATGTGACTGTCACTTCTTTGCAGCATAGATATCTGTTGGACACAGCTGCCTGGGCTGTATCTCATCGCCAGTCCATTTACAGATGCCAGCTGCCCCCGTGGCCTTTCTTTGAACCTCCACAGTATGCTCTATGGAAAGAACAGAGAAGGAACAGGGAGATTATATTTCAATCCCCTAGATAACTGCAAAGTTCTACAGTGCTAATTTCTATTTGTAATTGGTTAAATTTTTATTAGTACATGTTTGCAGTGTGTAATGATTATATCCGTCATGAGGAGTAGGTATATGTACATAACATAACCTAAAATTTTTCTGTCACTTCTTTCCCACCCTCCTTTGATCTCACTGTCCCCTTCTCATTGGCAGAAGATCCATCCCCCTGTTTCCTATTATCTTTTATTTTTCTTATTAAATGATTTACACTTTGTGTTTCTTGTGTAAGAGGAGCCATGTGATATTTAAATTTTTGTGTCCGCTTTATTTCACTTAACATTATTGTTTCAAGGTGTATCCATTTCTTTATCTCTCGCTATCTCTCCTTTCCTCTCTGCATTTTTAGACTTGGGACTTCTAAAAGACCTAAGTACTGCTCATGGTAATGTAACATTACTGTCTATCACAAACTTCAGAACAAAGCGAGAATCACTGATAATTATGCAGTGTGACATACAAACTGCCAAAGAAAAATGAAAAATAACAGTGAAATTGAGAAGCTTTCTAAAAGAAAGTATGGTCATGGACTTTTAACCCATCATCTTTTTTTTTTTTTGGTTTTTCTCCGGTACCGAGAACCGAACTCACGACCTTGCGCTTGCCAGGCAGGCACTTTGCCCCTAAGCTAAATCCCCAGCCCCCTAACCCATTGTCTTAAAATCAAGCTACTATCTGGTAGAAGAAAAATATAAAAGTATATATATATATATATATAATTCTTTGAGGTTTGCTGTAAAGCTACTCATTTAGTTTGATTTAAAAGGTTATATTAGTACCTGTGTAAGATAGATTTTATTTACTGACTATAACTGCAGAAGGAAAAAGAACACCCTGTCCTGTAGAGATTGGACAACTTTAGCTTGGAGACAGGGTGCAGAGCAGATTTGTTTCAAGTCTTACATCTATCTCCCTTGGAGAGAGACCTGGGAACTACACCTAACATTTTGCACAGTCAAATATGCCTCATTCAAATTGGGAGGAAGATTCCTGCCATAAAGGCTTGCTGAGAATGTCTAGATTAGTGATGATGAGCCTTTTAGAGTTTTCAGTGACAAGGAACAGCTGCCTGCAGCACACATGCCATAGAGTTGCCACCACTGATCTAGGTAGTGTGGTTGATATAGTACCCAGCCCCCTGTAGTAACTAACATATACTTGACAGTTACTACTGGATGACCTGGAAGAGGGGTTCACCAGAGCTCAATTCCTTGTGCCTTTGTCTTTCAAAGTATGTGAGTAAGAATTCTCTGGTCTCTCCTGACAAACAGATTGAGTAGCTCACTGGTGGTGGTATTTCATGAGCTCTGTGAAGGAACTCCTTTTACTTTTCATTAGCAAGTCATAGCATGTGGAATGTGGTCATCTATGAGAAATCCCCAATGGTAGGCCATGGTATAAGTGAAGGCTTCATGAGCATGTAGAGACACAGAGCCCAGAAACTGCCATGGTCCACCTCAGTGAGCCCTGTGTTACATGAAACACAACTGGAAAGATTTCTATCCCCATTCTTGACACTTAAACAGAGGTGAATTCTCTATGCAGTCCATAGGCTTAATGGTCAGTACATCTCACTTAAGTGGGCTCCTTCTTAAGGAGTAACTCCCAACCTGTTAGATGCACCCGAGTTTGTGTCTTTAAAGAATGGGGACTCCAGGACTAAAGAAGCAAATGGAAGGACAGTTGAACTGCACAAAGGCTCCTGAGAAGCAAGAGGGGTCCCCCAAAACAGGTTGTAGCTGTAGCTCTTTGTCTAAGCATGTTTTTGTACAGCAAAATAACATCACAGATGATCTTGGGTCAAATTATAATGAACCTGTAAGATTACAAATACAGTCACTTAATTAAGATTGACCCAATAGAAAAAGTAGGCATCTAGCAAGGATGCACAGCAAAGAACAAAGGCTTTTCTGGAAGGGTAGGAGAGCAGGACAGAGTATTCTTCTAATCTACATGTTAGTTACACTGTACCTACATGTTTGTTGTATCTTTTAGACTTTTTGGACCAGAGAGTATTGTTATTGTACAGCTTTGGAGTGTTGTTTAGCTCTGGTGCTGCCTATAGGCCTAGCCATCTGACTTCCATCTCGGGGCCTCGTTTTGATCACTCAGCCCTCAGCCACAAACTGATTTGCCTCCTCTCTGTTCTCTTTGCTGGGCCTGGTTCCTTTCTAAATGTCTATCAATCTCTACCTAACTTAGGTATCTGCAGTAATTTCAAGGCCCTGCACCTAATTTTCATTTTAAGATTTTTGTATCATTCTTGTCAAAAGCAAGTCTCGAAATTGAACAATTTCAGTTCTCACAAATGGTGATCCAGTCTAACATTCATCATAGACTAAATATTTACTTTAAAGCACAGCATTTATAGCATTAGGAGTTTCATACCTGTGTAGAGCAGATACTTTGGAAACACATGGATCTTGTTGATCTCGAAAGTCATTGGTTTCTTGACAACCTGTTTCCTCAACAGCAAAACTGGAACAATCACTGATGGGATAATTTTAAGAAGTGACCCATAACCTCTCACAAATGTTAAAATTTTCCTCCCAATCTCGGGTGGATCACAACATGAGCTGACTTGCTCCTCCATCCTGCTTTGCCAAGGTTTCAGTTCTCATAAAAGGGAGAACTGGAGGTGGGGGAGGTGAGAGGAGGGGGAATAAAAGAAAAAAATCACAGAAGAGCAAAAGGAAATAAATTACATTTACCCTCACAGTTCCTGTCCTTGAAGTTCCTAATTTAGAGCTCTATTATTTCTCTTTTAATGTGACTGAAGCAGTGAATTATGATAATTCTGATTCAAGATATGTAAAAGCACAGAATTACTTGAAATTAAAACTACTCCACTGGCTGTCCTGCTGCACCCACACACCATTCTAATCAATCCAGGAGGGAAAGCCGTGTGCGATACCCTTACACAAAGTGGATCCTTGGTATAAGACTACAGTGCTAAATAAGTGAATCGGGTTGAGTCTTGTCACACATTTGTTCTGCCATTAAGCTGATGATTAACCTCAAGGTCCTTCCTGTATATAACCAAAATCAATGTCAGAGCCTTGCTTTTTTGCAAAGTTGGCATTTTGGAACACAAAGAAAATAAAAAATGAGAAGAAAATGAACATGATTAAGATAGGTTCTGTGAAGCAGGCTTTCTTCTCTCCCATAACCCCAAGTTCACTTCAGAAAGAATGAAATGTTGTTAAGGAAGGCAAGTTAAAGATGGCCACACCTGAGAAAGGCTGCTAAATGTTTAGACAGCGATTGTCAATTTACGCTCATTGGCAGATGCCTACCTGAGAGCCAGCCTGTGAAATCTCTAGGGCACTGCAACCTGGAGGAGCTGTTCCTAGAGCCTTGGAGATAGCCAGCTGCGAAGATCCCACCCAAACCCTTGCTAAGGCTCAGGGAGTTTGCCTGACAAAAGAATAATTGAACTGGTAATGCAACAGAGAAGACATACATAGCTATTTTGCATCAGGAATGTTTAAATCGTGAATAATGAAGTGAGTTCCTCTGGGGAAGTGTATGGCACAGGTACACTGGAAGAGCAAGCTCTGGGTGCACAAATGCACTGCATCCCTAACCCAGGGAAGGTCAGTGAGGCCTGTCCCTCACTACATCCCTCTATTTGTGATTGTCAATTAAGGTGTAAGGCGGCAGGTATAAAGAAGAGGGGATCCTTTTGTTTCATTATATTTCATTGTTCTCCTGCTTTGTGGCATCTGACACGAGAGAATTTACTAAAGCAGCTTAATGTTAGACATCAAGCAGCTGCCAAGGTGTGGTCATTTATGATCATTTCTGACCTCTACTGAGTTTGAGTCATTACTTGTGGTCACATGGCAGAATGCAAACCATCCAACAGCTGGTGCTGCCAACACGTAGGAGGAGGCTGATATGTAGACAAACAGACTCCACTCTGCCCTCAGCGACTGAGAAGGTTGTTTGCTTCCCTACAAAATCTACATCTCTAAACAATTTAGAAAACAATTCAATTTGAAGAATAAGAATTTTGCCCTTGGTAGTACATGCCTCTAATCCTATCACTGAAGAGGCTGAGGGAGGTGGTTGCCATGATTTCAAGGCCAGCCTAAACTACAAAGAAGACCAGATCCAAATAAATAAATAAATAAGAATTCTTAAATATTATGAAGAAAGTCTCAAAGGAAGTCTCAGAGAAGCTATCTGAAAGGAGTGTGACAACAATTTAAAAGAAAAAAAAGACGAAGGTAAAAGTGATAAAGTTTTCAGGTAAAAAGATAATAAAAAGATACAAGTGAGAAGACCTAAGAGAAAGTCCATTAAGTTCTCTTGTGAATTCATCTGTATTTGTGTTAATGATCACAGAAAATGGAAGTGCATTAAATAAAATAGTAATGGTCATTATGATGATAGTCGTTAATAACAGCTACAGTGTATCCCATTGTTGCCATGTGCTAGGTACTGCGCTAAGCATTTCCTATTCATTGCCTTGTTTGATGCTCGCAAGAGCTTCATCCAGTAGGTAACAGGTTTGTCCCATTTTCTAGATAAAAAGCCAGAGGATCAGAAATATTAAATAATTGGATGAAAGTCAGCAAGTGCCTCAGCTGGAAAGCAAGCCAGTCTTGGTTTTAAACCCAAAGGATTAAACATTACTTTTGTCCAGTCAGGTGAGACTCAAATGAAATAAACTGAGGAGAAAAGATTTCTTCTTTTAGAGAGCTAAGACTGAAGTCCGTTCAGCACCAAGTGCTATGCTGTTCATCCACAATACAAAAATGAAGAAGATGCAATAGTCCACGACTTCAAGCTCCTCACACTAATAAACAATTAATCAAAAGTATTTTTTATTTTGGTGCCCAACAGAGGGTGTATTAGTTGAACTCTTTTAGATGCAACCAAAAGGAATTGACTCAGGGTGATAAGAACTGACTTATGCAGATGAATAGGTGTTGCATTAGTCAGAGTAATTAACACCAGTACTGCAAGAATGCTGATTCACACTGGCTGAACTTGAAATCACATAAAGCTTGGACATAAACTGCTTGAGCCACAAAGTTCTTAGCTGTTGAAAAAAGTCTCCAGATCTTCAGTTAATGATCATTATGATTTGGAACTAGTGTTGCAAGAATAAACATAAGCAGGAGAAGCCAGGACATATAGTCAGTGGCATCACAAGCTCAAAATTCCCAGTGCAGAAAATATTTCCCTGGAAAATAAGCAGGCAGCCTGTGAAGAGGTGCCTTAGTTACTTTGCTCATTGCTGAAACAAAATACTTGATACCCAAGGCTAAAGAAAGAAAGGTTCATTTAGCTCACAGTTTATAGAAATTTCAGTCCATAACTGGCTGGCTCCAAGGCAGGGTAACATCGAAGAGTAGAAACAGTTGATGGTGTGAAAAAGGTAGCAAAACAAACAAGCAAGGGGTTTGAACAGAGTCTTTCTGTGTCTTTTATCTAGGCTGCTTAGGGAGAGTAGCCATCACATTTTCAGTCCTGGTGCCCTTGTACCTAGCACTGCACCATGAATCAATTGCATCATATACTATAGATCCAGCCACCTCTGAAAAAGCCCCACCTATGACCACATGAGGCTTTGGGGCGGCATTTAAACACGAGCCATAACAAGAAGCCTGCTGTCCAATCAACAAGCTGCTTCTGCTCTCTGCCTGCCTATAAATCCCCCACTACTATCAGATCAGACAGGCAGAAGAGCCAATAGTCCTGGTCTCTGTGCCAGTCAGCTGAGCAATAAAGATTTCAATCTTTGCAAACAACTGGTGTTATAGTACTGAACTCTAAGCACACTGGGCAACAAGCCCTGGCTCTCAAAAACAAACTCAATGGAGGTCTGATTATTGTTTCTATCAAAGCTTAATGCAGTGGAGTATTTTGCCAAATAACCTAGGGAGGTAAGTTGTTTCCATTGTGTAGTTTTGCTCCAAGTTGCCTTTGAAGGAAAAGAAGGACAGAAGAAGCATGTGGATTCTTCACTGCTTGATCCATGAGCCATTCATGCCACATGTTCTTATAGCCCATTAACCACAACCAGTCACATAACCCTCACGTGATGACAGCAAAAGGGTGGGAAATGTAGGGAAACACTTGGTGTATGAAATGGGCGCTAACTCTCTGTGATTCAGAGAACTCATGTTGAGGCCAAAGAAGGGGTATCAGACAACAAAAAACCAAGGCACCCTGAAGATCTTAGCTATTCTTATCAAAAAATGACTGCAGTGTGAATAAGCACCAAAGTTTTTCTTTCTTTTTATTCCTTTACTTTAAAGACATTCTACTTATGGACTACAGAAGATGAAAAACAAACAAACAAACAAAAAAAAAAAACCCTTAATTGAAAGCCAGCAATATTGCCGGTGAAAAGAAAAAGTTGATCTCCCAAAGAAATAAGAATTATAAAGTGAATGACAATTATTAGGTCAATAGAGGAAAAGGGTAAATATTTAAAACAAACACAATAAAAAATGACACAGCCAGTACTGGAAGCTTCCAGAAATTATGGCAATACTAGAATACTAAGTCAAGGAGCAAAAGATATGAGTGTGGAGATAGATGTTGGAGATGGCAGATAGCAGAAAGCATGGATTGATCATTCAACCGCACCATCTCATGAGCAAAAGGTGCAAAGTGAGGCACAGGTCTATAGATTGTCCTCCACAGTGAGTCATTTTATTCTTCCCCCAATCTGAACGTTAAAGAGAAATTAGAGGAGACTGACATTCCTGCCACCTCCTTGTTCACACATATGAACATGTGCTTACACATGGAGCCACACATTTGTACACATCTATTAATACCCACCCCCCACACACACAAATGCCTTCACAGAAAGATGGAAGCAAAATAGGCATAAGGATTCCAACTTTATCCCTAGATTCAGAACTGCATGTGGTTGATTGTACAGAGTTGTCACAAATATTTACATGGAGATGTAGATGATCAAATTCAAAATTAATGACTCTAGGTTTAATGATATAGGGATGGAAAAAGACTTTAAATTAGATATTTGTATTCTTTTATCACTACCTCTGATGATTGCTGAAATTCACCTAGTCTCAGTTTTCTTATTATTATCACTATGGGGATACCATTTTTTTTCTTTTGAGTTCCAAATAAGATTATGTGAAAGTGATTTGAAAAAAAGTACATTCCATAGTTCACCTATCCAGTGAAGCCCTCAACCATTTGTGCTGAGATCTAAAATAAATTTGTTCATATCCTCTAATAGACATGGTTCTACAGGACAAGATATGGGACAGAAGGTACAGCAGCCCTTCCACACCTACCTACTGGTTTGAGAAGATGGAGTTCCTGCCTCTGCCCCCAGGCTGCACTGAGTTACTACCTAGTACAAATCATGTAAGGTACCAGTACTTGACATTGTCTTCTCAGCCGGATTAGTAATAACTCACTAAAACTGGAACAGATCAATTTGCAAGCTCTTAGTTTTTGAAATGAAATTTCAAAGTGTAGTAATGATCCTCACTAATAACAAAGGCATAGTTAATTCAAACCAGTTTTAACCAGATGTTATGTACAGGAAAAGAAAAAAATAAATCAGCCTGTTTAGCTCAAAGAAAGTAACACAAAGTACCAGTTAAAATAACTATCATACGACAACAGTTTTCAGTGTAATATCCATTGGTGAATTCCTACAATCCCGCCTAGTGACACTATGTAACGTTCTTTTAAATTATTATTCTCTTATTCTCTTTAATGATTTGATCAATCTTCTATTCTTACATCTGGTAATCTGAGCAACTTCATTGAAAATAACAATATGTAATATAACAACCACTATTAATCTCTATCATTTGATTTGAAACCCTGTATCATTTTTAATGTCCTTGCTTTGTGTTGCCTGTATTTTGCTATTGTTCTTTTTTCTTTGTTCTATTTTCTTTAAAATAAAAAAAAATAACTACCATAAACGAAAGGACCAATTTCTATGCTGAAAGAAAACAAAAATATTAAAACACACACTTGCTTTCCTTAAAAAACAAAAAATTCAAGTTAGAAACAAGGAGAAAATTGAAAACACTGTTAATCAGAATAAAGTAATAAGGCGAAGAAGATATAAAATGAAAAATACTGTGAACTAGAAGAAAGAAGAGGATGTTATCATTTTAATGGTGGAAATTGTACTTTTGGATAAGTCATTTGGTTGTTTTGATCTCAGAGTTCTAATAATCAAATATATCACTTATATAAATAACAATTCTTCTCAAAAGCTATTTTTCATTCTATATTTCTGGTTTTTATTAATTGCACGCCTTTCTCCTTGAAAATGAGAATCAGACACTTCCTGTGCTGCCCTCATGCTAGGAGGCCTGGTCGACCTCTCTCTGCTGCTCATCTCCGTTCCCACAGCCTCACCTTCGCTCAGGGGATTTACATCCTCCTCTCTCATCTCTGCCCAGTTCTGGGCTCCCTGTTCCCTGTGGTTCCTCAGTTCAGTCTCTGCTTTCGGGCAGGTTGCTCTTCTAATCCAGAATCAGGGCCATGTTCTCTCATGTGGAAGAAGCATTGCCTGGGTTTAGCAAACAAAGCAAAGCCTTATCTCACGCTAATTTTATGTCTATCAAAGAGCTTCTTCCAAAATATCTTTCTAAGGTTATATTTGAAATCAACTACTTTTTATTTTATTCTCTGCAATTTAGACAAACTGACATTGATTTATTCTAAATACTCCTTTTAGACATGCAATTCTGAGAAAATGGAATAACAGGGATTTTTATTGTCCTGTTAATAAAGACTAAGGTATTCCTTATAGTATGTGAAAACAAGTCACAATGTAAGAGGTGAAGGATGTTGGAGGAAAAGGGAAACAATTTCTAAGGAAAAAATGAGGTGTGCCGACATTTGAAGTGATTTTCTAGCTGAAAGAATTTAAGGCCCACAAGGCAACAAAAGTAAAGCTTGCTGAGGACTAGGTGGGTTCCTCAACTGAGGACTTGGAGCTGGGAGGCTGCAGAAGCTCAGTGATCAAGTTCATGAGGCACAGTTCCAGAAGGAGGAGAGTTGCACTTGGAGAGTTTTCAAATATGTACAGACTCCGGTCCTCAACCTCACACTGAGCAGGACGTGTGTGTGGAGAGACTGCAGAATCAAGGACCTAGCAGCTCCATACACTACAGGAAACAATTCCAAGAATTCACATACGTATGGGAATAATTTCTGTTCCCATGAGGGTAAGTAAAAGGCTTCACACTTCACAAGGCAGTGGGTAAAGCGCTTAGAAAGATTTTTCTCACTCTTGGGCAAATTCTGATCTGGACTAAACATTGTTCTGATCTCAGCCTAATAAAGCTTGAAAATAAGAAACAAATAGGTCAATTATATCAAAATAACTGAAGTACATTCCCAGAAGAGACCTAAAATGGTTATGAAAAATACAAGCTATTTAGCACCAAACAAGGTAAACTTTACAGTGTCAGGTATTTAAGTAAAAAAAATCACCAGGCAGCCTCAGGCCCGGAAACTATGTATGACACACACCTATGAGACAACCCAATCAAAACAAACCTAGAAATGTTATAGATGGTAGAATTAGCAGACAAGGGCAAAAAACTGAGTATAATTGTATATGCTGAAGAAGCTAGAGAAACATTAAATATGAGACAAAAGACAGGAAAGATTTCTAAAGGTCAAAATTGAACTTCTACAGGTGCAAACTACAATACTTTTGGATAAAAATACATCGAGATTCTATCTTAGTCCAGAGACAACGACCATAATGAACAAGTCAAACAATAATAAATACTAGCATGGCCACAGGAAAAAAAGGAATTCTCCTACACTGTATTGTTTGGAGGGACATAAACTAGTACAACCATTATGAAAATCAGGATGGAGATTCCTCAAAAGACTAAAACTAGCCAACTATGGTGGTTTATGCCTGTAATCCCAGCACTCGGGAGGCTGAGGTGAGAGGATCACCGCTAGTTCAAGGTCAGCCTGTGCTACAAAGTGTGTTCAAGGGTAGCCTAAACTGCATAGCAAAACCCTGTCTCAAAAAAAAAAAAAAAAGAAAAAGAAAGAAAGAAAGAAAGACTGAAACTAGAAATTCCACTTGACCCAGATATTCCCCTTTTAGATATCTTGTCCAAAGATTTAATTAAGGACAGCACATTACAGTGATACATGTATACCAACATTTATAATAATATAGTTCATAATGGCTAAACCTTGGAACTGATCTATATGTTCATCAACAGATTAATGGATAAACAAAAGGTGGTATTTATACATAAAAGGGTACTATTCTGCAATAAAGCAGAGTAGACTTCAGTCATTTGTATGAAAATGGACCCACCTTGAGACCATAATGTTAAGTAAAATAAATCAGACACAGAGCTTCAATGTCACAAGGTTTCTGTTAAATGAGAAACTCAAAATATAAACAAAGAGTGAACTAAAAAAATAGATAATAGGAAGTAGGGAAAAAAA
Source organism: Chinchilla lanigera (assembly GCF_000276665.1). Lineage (NCBI taxonomy): Eukaryota > Metazoa > Chordata > Mammalia > Rodentia > Chinchillidae > Chinchilla > Chinchilla lanigera. Next base: position 7,543,914 of record NW_004955459.1, read on the forward strand.
TCTTCCTCAAACGGGAAGGTGATCAACAGATGCGGGAAAGAGATGGAAAAAAAAGACTGAGATGTGTTATGTGTGTGTCAACTCCCCATAAGGAATGTAACCATTATGTACTTCAAACATGTACTAATAAATAATAACTGAAGCAATAAAAACATAAATTTGAATCAATGGATCACAAAAAATACACTCAGTAGGACTAACAACAGATTAGCCATTATAAAAGCAAAGGAAAAAATAGATTGACTTGATGATATGACAATAGAAACTATCCAAAATGAAACACAGAAAGAAAACAAATGTGAGGAACAAATAGGATAAACTAATAGAGCACTGTAATATCACAAAATATACATCTGACCTTCACCTCTATTTGCTGTCATGCTCCTCTGAAAAGCCCTGGAGTCTCCTCCAGTGCTAAGGTGTTCAGGGTAATGAGATGACTTGTGGAGAGCCACGCCTGGATGGCTTCGAGATGGGGACTGGTTACAGGGAGACAAGGACAGGATTACAGGGACTTGCAGCCCCACCCTCATCCTCTAGAAAGGGGAGTAGGGTGAAGAGTAAGTGGATCACCATTGACCAAGGATTTGATCAGTCATGCCTATGCAATGAAACTTCACAAAGTAATAAAACTACAGAGTTCAGATGATCTTCCTGGAAGCTGAACATGTGGAAGTTCCTGGAGCACGGAGCCCTTGGTGAAGGTAGGAAAGGTCCTGGGTTTTCTCAATGAAACTTCACAAAATAATGAAACTACAGAGTTCAGATGAGCTTCCAGGGAGCTGAACATGTGGCGGTTCCTGGAGCATGGTGACCTTGGTGAGAGTAGGAAATATCCTAGCCTTTTTCATAAGCTGGGTCCTGTGCACCTCTTTTCACCTTTGTCCTCTATGATATCCTTCATAATAAACTAATAGACATTCTTCTGAGAACTGCCCTAGCAACTTATTGGACTCAAAATAAAGGAGGAGGGTAGGGAAATCCCAGTTCACGGCTGGTGGGTCAGAAGCACAGGCAAATGGCTATAGGTCTGTGACTGACATCAAACATGGATGGGGAGTGGAGCATGTTGGGAACTGAGCACTCTGCCTACAGGATCTGATGCTCTCTCCAGGTAGCTAGTGTCAGCACTGAATTGAATGAGGGGAATCCAGCCGGTGTCCACTGCTGCACCATCACTTGCTTCGTGGGTAGAGAAACACACACACACACCCCTGTGGTATCATAAGTGCACTGAGTGAGCATGTAAGAGAAACTTTGTTTATTTCTATATCTATGAAACCATCTGTGAACAGTGGGACAATTTCTGGCAGTTTAAATAGAGTTCACAAAAGGAAGGAGAGGCAGAGAGACACAAAAACAAAGTATTTGGAGAAGTTAGAGCTGAAACTTTCCCAAATTGAAGAAAAACTGATATCTAGTAGATCAAAGAATCTCCATGAGCTTTAAGTGAAAGAAACAAAGAGGGCTACACTAAAGCATATCAAAAGCAATTTGCTGAAAACCAGCGATAAAGAGAAAAATCTTAAAAGCAGCCAGGAAAAAGTTATACATTATGTATAAGGAACAAATAGAAGAATGACTGCAAATGGCCCTTATCTGTTCTCCCTCAGGCCCTAAATGATGAAGAATAGAAATTATCATCTCTTTGAGGGATTTAAATGAAGTCCAAACTGGTTTGCAACGCGCGGTTTATGACTTAAAGGGATTTGACGATAACTCCAAACAGAAGGTCTCCTTTTCCAATACCTTTTCAGTCATTTCGCTGTAGTGATGGTCTGTTTTCTCAGGGCCATATTTTAATCCATAGGTTTTTTTATGAGTGTCTGCTCTCTGCAAAGGCCTCACCCACCCAGGGCCTACTGAAATTTATAACTTAGCTTGAGGCAACACCAACATCAGAGGGCTACTGCCAGAGCACCAGGTCTCAGATCTACACTTGTCACTATTTATTGCCTACAACCCCTCTCCAGCCCATAGGTTTAAAGAGGAAAGTGAAGCTGAGGGGTCTTTGAGGTCCTTCTCGCTGTAAATAGTTCATGTTCTAACATTTCTATTGCTTTGCTTTCCATTCATTAGAAGTTTATGAATGTAAACTAAATGTATTTAAAGGTAGCAATAACTTTTAAAGTTTGGACCCAAAAGTACTGAGTACTATGAATGTCAAACAGGATTCAACATAGTAGAATTAAATTGCTCTCTTAAGCTCAGAGGTTAAAGAAAGTGGTTTATCAGTAGAGAAGGAAACAAATAATGCTAACAGAATTATGGGACAATCTAGAAATACTAAAATAAAAGATAGGTTTTTTATTCCTTTAATTTAAAGCAGAGAAGTGCTGCTAGTTGCAAAACATATGTTTATATATAGAAGAAAAACCCTAGCTGTGATGACCTTGAATCAATGTAAAAATTATTCAAACATTAGTTCTTGATTTAATGTTGTGGATTCAAGAGACAAGAAGAAAACAAAAGTCTGAGGTCTGATGTTTGCCATTGTAAATGATGCAGTCATCTAGAAAGAAGTCTGCAGAAATTTCACCTCCTGCCCTAGTGCCATTTTGGCACATTAAATATGTCAACTTTTAGATGGAGTTCAACCTCCAAAGGAAACAAAATGTGTCCACGATAGTGACGGCAGAAATGTCATCAGACGATGGTGTCTCCAGATCGAGAAGCCAAGGAACCGGCTGCGGCAATCCTGCTTGTGCCTAGAATTCATGGTCCATTGCTAACTTTTGTGTCAAATACAGCAGACCGTGCAGGTCATTGGTTGAGCACCCATTATACACAAGGACAGGGGGAAGAAGGTGAAAATGTGTCTTTACTTCAGAAGTTCTGAGTCTATCAAGTATCACATGCAAACACTGAGCCTCACTGAGCCGAGGGCTGGGAAAGATGGGTGCTGAAGAGTCTTCTATGTAAAGCTTTGAAACAGATTTGTTTTGAAATTCAGAGCTTTTTGATTTTAAAAAAAGTTAACTCAGTGCCTATAGGATATGTAAGGTAATACTCCTTGGATAAGGAAGCACCCAGTAAGCAAATACATTAAGGTTTCTCCAGGAGGTCTATGAATATTTACACTGAATATGCTCGAGTCAATAAATAATGTCGGGGCTGGGGATTTAGCTCAGCGGCAAAGCGCCTGCCCGGCAAGCGCAAGGTCGTGAGTTCGGTTCCTGGTACCGGAGAAAAACCAAAACCAAAAAATAAATAAATAAATGATCTCACATCTGTTCAGATCATATTTGCTCCCAACTGACTTAAGGTCAGCTCAGCTCTCAATACCAAATCAGCTAAGAATTTTGGGGCCTTTTTGAATAGATGTTAAAAATGTGTACAACTGAATTAGCAAATACAGTGGAAAGGACTGATTAGCCTTGCCAGGGAATATTAAATATTTCACCCTACTAGATTTATACCCTCATATTTTTTATCTGCCCCATAAATTCAAGGCTGTCTTTCTTGATTTGCATTCTTCTTTTCTCAGTATATTCAATGATTTTCAATAGAATGGATATTTAATATTTTCTTTAAAATAATTTCATCACACATAAGTAGCAGTCTGGGAAATTAATGCATATGAGAAATGTTCACATTAAGTCAAAAGGCTGGAAACAATTCTCTATCTTATAATACATATTAGGCAGTTTAAAACCACAAAGAAATGTTCTGGAGAAAAGTACACAAATATCCAAATATGATTATGTTGAACTGATGGAACTATGAATTTTTTTTTTATTTTTGGACATTTTTCAGCAATTTCTCTTATGAATATGTATTTTTAAATAAACTTAAATAATCTGAAGTCCTACTGAAACAAATTAAAATGACTGTACTATTGTATATTTCTAACATGATTTCCTTGGGATTTACAGTGGTACCTTGGTTCACCCACTTAATTCATTCCATGATTTTGGAAAAGAAGGCCATGTTCACATGCATGGAGGAAAGATGGTCATGGTTGTCTTCACCATCCAGTATGGAGTTCACAAACAAAAACAAAATTTTGCCAATTGCTTCCGTTTGCAAACCAAATTGTTTATAGACAAAAGCATTCATGAACCTAGGCATCACTGTATTTGGTGCTAGTAATTTGTTTTCAGAAGTTTTATGCCATTAATAGCTGATTAATGCCCTAGAGCCTTCTAAATCTCTATGCAAAATTTCTAGATTCAAGCAAGGTTTTCATGTGGTACTTCTGCTAAAAGGAAGTATATTTCCCATATGTGTCATATAAGAGAATAATTAATGGTGCTACTAACTGGACTTAAATATGTGTCAACATCCAGATCTTTTCATCCCACAGATTTCTTAAAGTAGAAGAGAAAAGAAGGATTACTTGATTTAAGCTCTGGTCTTGTCACACAAAGATTTTATGTGTTTATTTTGTTTTTTTACTGTGGTAATACATAGATAATGGAATTTATCATCCTCACCATTTTTAAGTGTATAACTCAGTGAAATTCAAGATATTCTCATAGTTGTGTAAATACAACCATCATTATTCTTCAGTATAGTTTTCCTATTGCAAAATTGAAAAATTATGCTCATTCAATAATAATTATTCATGTTTAGATTGAGTTTTAAACTTTTTATTGTGGTATAATAAACACAACACAAAATTTACCACCTTAGCTATTTCTAAGTATACTAAAACTGGTATTAAGTACATTGCTAATTGTTGTACAATCATCATTGGAAATATTTGCATAGTGTCAAACTGAAATTATGTATCCATTAAAACAATAATTCCTCATTCCTTCCTCTCTTCATTTCCTGGGAAATGCCATGATATTTTCTGCTTCTATCAATGTCACTTCTGTAGCTGTATCACACAGGTGAAATTTTATAATGTCTATTGCTTGTTTTATTTTACTTAATGTTCTCCAGGTTCATTGAGGTATGTATTAGAAAATATATTCAAGATTCATTCAGCATGTATTAGAAAATAATTTCTTTTCAAGACTGTGTGGTACTATGCTATCCTATCCTATATATTTACACACAGATATATTTAAATATATATCTGAGATCAGGTATATATATAATATATACATATAGATAGATACAGATATATATATAATATCAGATATTATGTCAGATATATATATAAAATGAAGTTATCCCTTCCTCCACAGATAGACAGGTAGATACCATGTTTTATTATTTAAATCATCCATTCATCCATCAGTGGACAACTGGATTCCTTGCAACTTTAAGTTGAAGTCTGATGTTCTTTCCTTTCAACCTGGAGGACTACCTAACCTGTTCATTTGTTTAAGGGAAAATGAGTACCAAACTTCTAATACTGTTTATCTGAGACTATCTTAATTTTCCCCTGACTTTTGAAGGACTTTTTTTCCAGATACAAGATCCTTGGTTGATTTCTTTGTACCTTTCTTTCAGCAGCTTGAACACACCATCACATTGCCTTTTGGCCTTCAAAGTTTCTGATGACAAATCTGCTTATAATTTTATTGAAGATCCCTTGCATGTGAAAAGCAACTTCACTTTTACTGTTCCAAGATGCTATCTTTTTGTATTTTATAATTTTGCTATAATATGATCTCTTTGAATTCCTGGTACTTAATGTTATTGAACTCCTCGAATTGAACTCTGTATCATTGTATTTTTGCCTTTCATCATATTTCCAAAGTTTTCTCTTTTTATTATTTCAAGTAAGTGCTTTACCCTTCCTCACTCTCTTCTAATTCTGGACCTCCATAGAACATTTGTTGCTCTGCTTAATGTCACACTTTTCTTTAGTCTTTGTTCTGTGTGTTCCTCAGAGTTAGTATGTTTAACTGTTTTATGTTCAAATTCTTTGTTTTTATTTTCTGCTTGCTCAATTCAGGTTTCTATGTCCCTCTAATGAATTTTTAAATTCAGTTATTGTAATTTTCAGCTCCAGAATTGTTTGGGGGGTTCCTGTCTATGCTTTTGATATATTCATTGACATTTTCATTAGTTACATACTTTTAAAAACTATTTAATACCCTCTATTTTTTCTGAATTTTTTAAACAATTTTTTTAAAGTCTTTGATGGTAGGCCCATTTTCCAGTAATTTTCAAGCATAGATTCTATTCCTTATCTTTGTCCTTTGAATGAACTATGTTTTCCTTGTTCTTTATCACCCTTGTGATTTTGTTGTTGAAATCTAGACATTTAGCTTTAATGAAGTTTACTGTGGATATCAACTAACTTTTCTTCCTCTGAATTTGCCATTGTTTTTGCTTTCAGGCTTTGCAGGTGCTCTTTTAAGGGTCTAAGGATAAGTTTAAAATCTACTTAGATCTTTTACAGTATGCGTCTTCCATTAGTCAAGGTGATTTTCTGAATTCCCTTGTATTTGTGGTTGCTTTTAAAGTCCTGGTCCTTAACTGTCTCACTGTGAAAAGGGCAGAAAGACAAAAACAGAGGAGGAAAAATACTCACAGAAGTTGCTTCAGCATGAGGGAGAGGGGTCTTGTTGTAGCCTTACATCAATGGGAAGATGTTGCAAGAGGTGTTGCCTGCCTCTGTTTCTACAGTGGTACAATCAAAAGCAGAAACGAGCAGATACAGATACCTAAAGACAGGGTCCTTGTTGCACTCTTGACTCACACAAGCTTAATGCAAGATCCTGGAACATGTGTAGATGCTGCTCATAGAACTAGGGTGGAGGCTGGTGGCCACCACTGGACTAAGAACTAAAACTGACAGAAATTAACTACAATTTATAGAACAAGCCTTTCCCTGGATGTCACTCCAATCCAGTAGGCTTCACAGTCCCCAAATACATCAGACAGACCCTGCTGGTACATTACAGTCCAGGTGGGGAAACTGGGTATTTCCTACTTTACCATCTTCCCAGAATATTTTGTGCTTTGATTTTGACACTACAGATTTTCTTCCAATAACTCTATATATTTGTATGAATGTGTGACTACTGCCCCAAATCCTCTAAGAAAGTGAGATACATATTCCCAGTATATGAAGAGCACTGTGTTAACTGTATGGTAGGAAATTTTGAAATACAAGTCAAAGCCTTTTCATTAAATTTTTCTTTTTGCAACAGTACTCATTGCATACAGATAATAAATGAATACCCTCAGGAGAACAAAGCATTAAAAGGATTAAAATCATAAAAAAGAAATACATTTAAAGAACAGAAATGGATGAGTTTGCTGTCATTTGAAACCAATCACATAAAGCTTTGTAAAATTAAGCCAAAGAGGAGTTAGCACAAAAATTAAGAAAAGAAAGCACATAAGATTCATCTGGCAGAAGAGTGGAGCGTGAAAAAGGTAGTTAACGGGTGACTAATGTTTGTTTACTAACTGATGGATAACAAATAAAAATGTGATAAAATCCAGTGTTCCAAGGGCTTGGAAAATTTAGGCTTTCCTACTTTTGCTGACAGCATGACTACTGAAATCTTTTTGAGAGTATCTAGCAGAATGAACACTGTTCAGAGTATTTAATAAAAAATTACATCTTTTTTTTTGAATTTTCATAAGCATATGGTGTTGATATCTTTTTAACATTTTCAACCAGATATACAGTGATACTTACTGTGGTTTTAACTTACATTTTCCTAATAGTGCTGTTGAAGACCTTTTTGTTTGCTCCTTATTTGATATCTACGTATCCCTTTTATGAAATATCAATTCAGAACTTTTGTCCAATCACTAAAAGGATCTTTTGTATTTTAGAATTTGAAAGTTCTTTATATCTTTCAAATAATTCTTAGCAAATATTTTCCCATTTTTACATAGCTTGTTTCTTTCATCCTCTTAGTAGAATACTTCATGGATTTAAATTAATTTTAATGAAGTACCTTCTATAAACTATTTTATGGATTATGCTTTTGTGCCAAGTCTGAGGGCTCTCTAAACCTATACTCCAACGATTTTCTGGTATTTTTTTCCAACTTTTACAATTTTTATGTTTATTTTTTGTTGGTTTTGTGTTGTTTGTGTTGGGCTTTGTTTTTTGTTTGTTTGTTTTGGGTTCTGGATGTCCAATTGCACCAGTGTTGGAAAAGATTATTTTTCCTCTGCTGAGTAGATTCTGAGGCTTTGCCAAAAAGATATTGAACGTATCTGAGTGGGTTTCTTTGTTGGTTATCAAGCCTATTCCCTTATTTTACTGTCTGGAACTTCCACCACAATGAGAGTGGATATCCATAGCTCTTTTCTGATATTGTGGGGAAGTATTCAGTCTTTCACCGTTAAGTATGTGTGAGTTGTAGGGTTTTTGTTGCTGTTATTAATATAAATAAGTTACCAATATGAGGATTTTTCTCTACTTCTATTATTCTAAGAGTTGTTATCATCAATGGATATTGACTTTTTCAAATGTTTTATCCACTGTACATCAATTGATATAATAATATGATGTTTCTCTTCTTTAATCTGTTAACGTGAATTACATTGACTGAGTTTGAAGCACTAGACTATCCTGGAATCCCCAAAAGAGAGCTCATTTGCTTATGATTTATCAATCTATGCATGGTGAAATGCTGTATGCTAATTTTTGAAAAAGATTTCTGCATATGAACTAATGAAAGATATTGCCTTGTAATTTTTGTTGTTCTCTGTCTGATTTGTGTTAGATTAACCACAGTTTTATAAAATGTATTATTCACTTTCTGGGAGAGAATTTGTACATGATTGTCAGTTATAAATTCTTCTACAATCATTTGGTAGCATTCTCCAGTAAAAATGTCTGGTGTTATAGATTTACTTCTTGGGCAGTAGTTTTTAACTTGACCAGTTATTTTTTAGCTTCTATTGCTTGATGAAATACATATTTTTATCTGCAAAGAGAGAGAAAGAGATTCTTCTTAAACGTACAAGTGATTATATTGGCAGCCTGGGTGAAGTAAAACTATGAGACTAAAGAAGAGAATACAATGTTTTCTTTTCATTCTCCTTGTAACTTTGAGATTTTAACCGATGGGCTTTTACCATCTCTTCAATAGATGTAAATACATTAAAAGTAAAGCTTAAATGGCACCAACTAAAAACCAGAGGAAAATTTCACATGCTGCATTTTTTGAAAAAGTCATCAAAAGCATTTTTAGAAAAGGTATTTTAATCTGGAATGCAGATTAAAACATATGAAATCACTAATATTCTCAGGTATGATAGTAATATTACAGTTTTTAAAAATTTCTCAGTCTTAAGATATGATTTATTTAGGGGTAAAATATGATAATGTCTATGAATTAATTTCATATGCTTTGACTAAATCTAAATTAATTAATTAGGTAAATTTTAAATTCCTAATGGATTTTTGTATTTAACTTATTATTTATTTATAGTTTTTATTTTAATAAAATTGCTGTAATATATTTTTATTTTGTTTAAACTAAGTATATGATTTGTATAATGTCACTATTATGATTTAAAATATATATATATTATCTTTTTAAATTACAGGTTTGATGTACATCAGATCTACGTTAATTAGATCTTCTGTAATCTTACTTATTTTTTGTCTATCTATGCTATTATGTGTTCAGAGAGATAAACCCAAAAGTTCTACTTGTGCAAGGTTTTTTCTTTTATTTTTCTTGGTATTGCCTGTAGCTTTTGCTTTAAAAATTGATTATGCTATGCTATTGATTAATAAATAATGTGACGTATTTATTATAAGTTGAGTTCCATAATATAGTGAAACGATTTTGTCTTGTTTAATTCTTCCCTAAAATTTCAAGATTACAACTTACTTTTAAATTTTCAAAAATTAATTATTTTTTATTTAAAAATTTCACTGACCTCCTTGCCATCTTTATATTTTTAATCTTTTTGAATACTTTTTGTTGATTTCTGTACAATGTAAAATCAGGTTTGGTATAAGCTTCAGTTTGGACACTTTTTTCAGTTAATAGGAAAATCTCAACCATTTAAATATATTGCTGTGTCAAATGTGATTGACCTTTGTTCCATCCTCACGTTTTATATTATCCTTTCCTTTTTATAAATTTAATATACAATTCAAAATCTAAAATCTTTGTGTTGGGGACAGTGAGCTATAATCCTTCTGATAATACTTTTTTATAGTGATTATGTTTATAATTGTATGTAGCATTTGTGTGATAGAGTTATTTATCCTCCAGATTTCCACACTGTTACGTGGCCCCTTCCCAAATAGACTGGATCTGAGCATGTGATTTGCTTGGTCCGTGGACTTCAGCAAATGTAAGGCAATCAGAGGCTTGAGAGCACTTTTGCGTTAGTATGTGCCTTATCTTTTGTGTGTGAAACTGCCATGATGGGAGGCCTGGGGTATCTTAATGTAGGAAGAGACTATATGGAGTGGCCGAGTGCAGATACATAAGAGACCTCGATTAAGACCAACAGATGAATGCGTTTGGTAGTAAATAAGGGTCACTGCTGTTTTAAATTTGGGGAAAGATTATAGTAACGGATAAGTAGTGAAACTTGTAAGACTTTGCTACTTTAGACAAGTTGTGTTTCTTCGTGGGAAGGAAAAAAATATTAATATAGGTCTTTTCCTTCCTCTCCTTTCACTTTACCATCATAAGAGAAGAGAGAGAGATCTCAGTGACTTGACTTTGCTATCTTTCTTCACAGAGAAAACAAAACCATGCTCTTCCTCCTCATATTCTGAACGGTGTGGCAGTGACTGATTTCTTGAGTAATTGTCTTTCTTTTCTTAGTTTTCACTTTTAATACCAAATATACTTAAAACTCTATTACTGTTTTGTGTTCCTGTGTCTTTATTTAGACATTTTCTGCTTTTGCGAGCTAAGTGGCTCCAGAAGAGGTCCTGCCTGCTGACCCAGGATGCTTTGGGATCGAGTGCATGGATAAGGAAAGTGTATGGTGAAGGCAGAGGAGAGCTGTCTCCTGCACTTCTTCCGTATCTCTACACTTCAGCTGCGGGTTTATCACACAGCTCTTCAGTCTGTTTTATACTTTGTGCACTTTTATCACTTTTAGGGTTTAAGAAAATAGTTTGAATTTCTCGTTAATTTTTTAAAGTTTTGTTTTTAATTGTAAATTGACAAATATCTTTCTATGTACTTATGGAACAAAAATGTTATAATTTATTAATAGAATGTAGAATAAGTAAATTTAGCTAATCACATAACCATCAGCTCAAAGGCTTCTCATATTTTGTGCTTGAAATTTTTATTACGAACAGATTTTGAAGTGTACTATTGAGTTTGAATTTCTGTTATTCATGTCATTTTTAGATATCTTATCATGTTTTATAAAGCTTTTAGAAAGTATTTTTTAAAACAAGAGTAAACAACTTCAGATAAAGTTGGGCGAAAACATGAAACTTTTTAAAATTTCAAGCCTGAATGTGAAATTTAAAAGGCAAAGTAAAGATAAAGGAAAGGTACACTGCTTTTACATGATATTTTTCTTAGTGCATTGATGATATGTGGTAAGAACAGTTAATATGTCAATCTAATTCTCTATACTCTATGTTTAATGCATGCTTTTTATTTGCCCCACATTATACCTTTTTTGGTTTTCCTGCTAGAGTAGCTTGAGGTTTTCTCTCCCTCTGCACAAACATATTGGTTCAGCTGACATAACTTTGCTTTTCCTACTGGCAATGTAAAAGATTTTTTTATTATTAGCCTTTGCCATTCAGAGCTCCAAGTGTCTTGCCCTTGTTACTTATCTTCACAGAGCAGACAAACACATGCTTTTTCTTTCTTGCATCTCAGACAGAGAGTACTGACAGTGACTGATCTACTTTGTGTATCTGTGGAGTGTTGTCTACCTACTTGGGATAGAAAAGCCAGCATCCTTATGACTAAAACATGCAAATCTCATAAGTGGAAGAAAAGAGCAAATTTCAATTGCATAGTTAGGGTCCTACTTGTGCTTCTGTTGGATGGTAAGTATTTGTAGCCAGCTCTAGGCTTAAAGTCAGTTTGCAAAATTGAAAAAAGTAGGACATATAAATACATGAAGGCAGTGTAGGCTTAAATCTGATCCTGTCTGTACAAATAAACAGAAAATTAGTGCTGACAAGTGCAGATAGCATTTAGTAAGCGGATATGCAGACTCATTTTCTCAGCAGTTCTGAACTGTGTCTGAATTTGGTCTTTCGATGTGACTTCCATGCCGAAAGCAGCCATTCTGTCTCTGTGATGAGCCGATGCCTCTTCATAACAGTGACTGAAGGTTTGTAAGGCGCCCACCAAGTGAAGCAGTAGGGATATTAGTTGTGTCTCACAACAAAGTCATAATCTTTAAAATAAAATAGTTTTATTTTTGTTTTAACTAGATATTATTTTTTCGTATTCTCTGAAAGATCTGGTCTTAGTACATATAGACCAGCTCCAAGGAACTGTGAGAGAAAAGAGACAGATCCATGTTCTACAGGGTGAAATTTATTAATGCTCTTACCAATAGAAGCATGGTGAGATGCTTCTTCTTGAGATGCAAGAAGAGCCAGTGGATCACTGCAATTTTTATCAGGAAAATATAGGCTTACAGAGTGGTCAAACAAAAGTGACTTCACCCAAGGTGAACATACTTGTGAGCTAATATCAAAGAGTCATGCACACCCACAATACCAGGGTCCAGTTGCAAAGGTTCACATACTAATTCTAATGGTTTTTTTCTATTTGTAGTATGCTTGTAAATTATCCAGGAAAAGGATAGGGTAAGTAAGTGGCAATCACAGTGGTTATGACTCAAGATGAGCAGTCACTGTGGTCTGAATCCTTATGCTTGTTCAACGGACCCAGCTCCATGCAGATACTATTCTCAACACTGATACAGTCCTGAGAAGTAGTAATGATCTCTACTCTCACAAAGTTTACTGTCTTCAAACAAGCATGCTCCAGTCCCACAATGACCTGCATAGGTAACATATGTTATATAATAAAATGTAGGTGCTCAATTTCTAAATTAGTCTGAATTATCATATTGCCACATTCATCTAAACATTGTTTAATCTTATATTCCCCATTTCTGTCACTTTCAATTATTTCTTAAGTCCTTGCCACTCCATCTTTTTTGATGGATTTCTGGTTTGGCTTTATGTCCTAACTTAAAGGGAGTTCCTTCCACCATTCTGCATCTGACTAACTCATTCCAGAATCTTCAGTGTGGAGATTCTTCAAAACACTAGGATTAGAGGTCCTGTTCGATCCAGGTATTCCTTGTCTGGGTTTTTTTCCAGAAGAATGGAAAACATCATACCAGAACAATATATGTGCAGCCATGGGTATAGCAGTACAATTTGTAATAGCTAAATCTTGGAAACAACCTAAATGCCCATCAACTGATGAATGGATAAAAAAGATGTGGTGTTTTTATATAGTGGAGTATTGCTCAGCTATAAAGATAAAGTCGAGATTTTTATAGGTAAATGGATGCAGCTCAAGACCATACTCATAAGTCCAATAAATCAGACCCGCATGTGCAAACATTCTATTCTCCCCCTAGTGTAAGAAGCTAAAATAGTAAACAAGATCCAAAAAAATACAAGAATTTCTTCATCTAAAAAGTGTGTATTCATCTCAGATGCCCATTTTTGGGTTGGGTCTTTGAATTTTAGGGGCCTATTTTTTAAAATTCTACCTATGACCTAGATAGAAGTCCTTTGTCCGAGGGACAGTTGACTAAATTTTTTTCCCAACTCATGGGTTTTCTCTTTACTCTCTTGATGGGTTCTTTTGATGTGGAAAAACTTTTTAATTTTTTGCATAGATATTGTGAAAATGAAACAAACTGCTCAAAAGGAAAGAACAACTTCGATGGGGGAAAGGAGAAACAGGAGGAAGGGAAATTATATATACACACACACACACAAGATAGCTATGATAATCATACTACTCATTTCTATTAGTTCATTGAAAGTAATAGTGCATGTATTGTTTGATTAGTTTGGCATGCCTATATCTAATAATCTCAGTAACTACTTTGAAGAAAACAATATGAAATATAATAGCCATTGTTAACTTCCTATCACCTTGTTTTGAAATTCTCTATCATTTTTGTGTTTTTTATTCTCTTTAAAATAAAAAAAAAGAAAAGAGGGTATTATCACCGTGAACTAGTCTTACAAAGCTGGAGATATAGTTCAGTAGGAACAGCAGCTGCCTGGCAAGAGCAAGATCCTGAGTTCAATTCCCAGTTTAAATATATCTAAACTAACAGGGACAAAGATGTTTGCTGATCAAAACTCTCAGAAGGAACTTAGTAGAACGGAAAAGCACAAGGCATGCTTCAGAAAAGCTGAGTAATTTCTTTCCTTTCTTTCAAAATGAATTTTATATAAAAGCACAAAATTCTACATGTTATTAGAATACTGTGTGATGTTTTCATCCAGGTATTTATTGCATAAAGATTAAAGCAAGTTAAACATCTATTTCTTCAAACATTTATCATTTCCTTATGGTTAAAAATATCCAGAATCCTTTCTTCTAGCTCTTAAAAATATTCAGTACATGGTGGTTATCTAGCATCACTTCTAAGCAATAGCACAGAAGAATCTAACTGTAACTTGGTTCTCATTGATCGACCTCACAGTCGTCTTTCTCTGCACTTTCTAGATCCCAGGAACCACTATTCTAATCTCCTCTTTATGTCATCCAGTCTTCTAGATGCCAAGTGTGAGTGAGAACTCACAGTATTTATTTTTCTGTGCCTGGCTCATTTCAGTAACATAATGATCTACAGAACTACAGTTCTGTGCATGTTGTTATAAATGACAGGATTTTATTATTTTCATAGTATGACATGAACAGCATTCCACTGTGCATATCTCTATTTTCCTTATCCATTCATCAGCTGATGGACACTTCAGTTGTCCCATTACATGGCTAGTGTAAATAGTGCTGCAATATCCATGAGCGTGCAGATGTCTCAGATACTGATGCCCTCCCGTTTGGATGTACACCCATTATTAGCATTTCTGGATCATATGGCAATTATATTTTTAATTTTGGGGGAAGTTTCATACTGCTTTCCAAAATGGTTATACTGATTTCGTTCTCATCAATGGTGCATAAGAGTTTCTTTTTCCTTGTAACATTGCCAGCACTTTCTCTTATTTTCTATTCTGAGTGGAGTGAGATGATATCTGTGGTTTTGATTTACTTTTCATGCTGGTTGATAATACTGAACATTTTTTTCATGTACCTGTTCTCCATTTCTACATCTTCTTTTGAGAAATGCCTATTTATGTCAACTGCCCATTTTAAATCAGGTTGCTCAGTCTTTTGCTTTTGGGCTTTTGGAGTTCCTTTTATATTCTGGGAATTAAATCCCTGTAAAATGTATAGTTTGCAAATATTTTCTTCCATGCAGTAAATTGTCTAAGAATTTTAATTGTGCATGAGCTTTGATTACAGTTTCCTTTGCTGTATGGACATTTTTCAGCTTGACATAATGCCATTTGTTTGTTTTTGCTTTTGTTTCTTTTATTTTGAGGATATTATCACTGAAATTCTTGCCTATTCCAACCCCCTGTAGGATTTCCCCTATGTTTTCTTCTAGCTGTTACATAATTTGAAGTTTTATATTTGTCTTTAATCTATTTGTTTTTTTAACTAGATAGAAATAACAGTCCAGGTTCTTCACAAAAATGTGATTGAACAAACTCTTGCATAAAAAATAAAACTAAAAAGAGTTAAACTGCAAGTGAGAGATGAGAAAGAATAAAGTTATTTGTATGGCTTTCTTTTATACTGTCTGATATACTATGCTAGGTATGTGGACACAAACGTATAAGACAAAAAATATGACTCACGAAAACTTTGACAAAATTGTTCACTATCAAAATGGCTCTGTAATTGTTCACACTATTTAACAAGCTAATGTTACTTCCATCTTCATATAAACTAATGTAGAACTCAAAATCAAGCTGACATTGACTTGCTGAAACAAAATGTCATTGAATTCATTTCTACATCACATTCATTTTAATAGTTTATTGAATAAATGGACTTTAAATATGAATAGCAAAGAGAATAAATTTTTAAAATAAATTAACAATAAGAATAGGAAATAACAATACATTTTAGGTAGATATAATGTTCTATACAACTGTATCACAAAAATGTTAACTTTACCTGTCAGCAAATTTCTGTATATCCTTGTGATCAATATTCTTGATTATATCTTCCCTTGTCAGATGCTTTTCAAGATTTATGAGAATTTCTTTTATTTACCTTAAAAGTGTCCAATAAACAGAATAAGAACAATCGTTTTCATTAGGTGTTACTGTATGCTATAGAGGGTTACTCCTACCAGGAAGTGCTGAGTGTATTCTTCTACTGTGAGATTCAGAACTCACAGTTATCCCATAAGTCTGCCTTTTTTTTTGAGGACTGAAATTCTTCTTCATGGTACTTTTCTCTCTGAGTAGTTGAGTCTATTTAAAAAGATCGTCTTCCATGGAGTAATAAGGAGTCCACAAGTTATCATCCATCATGTCAGTGATAGGCAGAGAATAAATGAGAGGAGAAATTCAAGTTTGTCACAGATAAATAGAAAGTCTTTGAATTTGGATCAAGATAGCAAACTATGCTACAGCTGCCTGCACTGTCCCTCACATCAAGCCTGGAGACACCAGGGGGAAAGTCAGAATGCATACAGAGTAGGAAGAAACTTGGATGAATTCTTGTTTAACCCCTGATTAAAAATGGTGGAGTCTCAACATAAAGGCTGGTGACTGAGAGAAAAAGAGAGTTAGAGCCAGTGTCCCTGAGCAGCCTGCACAGCTAGAGTAGGAACTATGTAGAAGTTTGAAGCTTTATATCCTGCTTCTTGACAGAGTCTGTTTGGTGGTAATCAAGCTATACAGATCAGATAAACCCTCAGAAGATTGAGTTATACAAGTAAACACATAGAAGTGCTGTTACCCACAGTCTGTCTTGTCTGTGTCCCTAATCATGAAACCAATAGTATCACTGTTGTCAGAGCAGTGGAGGTAGGAAGACAACACCAGATCTGGGCTAAGAAAATAAAAGGTACACAGAAAGCAGCTCCTATATCTTTACACTTCTTTCCTTAAGTTAAACAATTAAAACAAAGGCTGTTCATCTTCAGACAAGGATAATTCAATTACAGACATGGGAGGAAGATGACTCAAATGCAAGAGATGGCAGGGGAAAACAAAGTGTGTTAAAAATTATAAAATGACATTTTGGAAAAAATTAATCCACAAACTAAAAGTCTATTTAACATGTAATATAGAATTAAAAGATCAATAACTGCCAAAACTCAAGCGCACACGAAGATTCAGAATGGATAAAAAATTAAGTGGAGTAATGACTTTTAAAACCATGAAGTGATCAATTCTCCACTCTCCTTCCCCATCAAATTCCCAGGTCTACAGGACTGATAGGTAGCTCTTCTCCCACTTCAAGGGAAAAGATCACATTCACACACAAGGTGTTCAGAAAGCTAGAGAAAAAGGAAAATTTCAGCTTTTTAAATGAAATTAATATAACATTGATAATGCAAATCAAAGAGATAGATAAACATTAACACATTTCACTTTTGAGCATAGACTTAAAAATATTTAAAAAGATATTTGCTGCTGCTCCAATTAAACAAATGAAATTTCATAGAATGTAGGTTTATTGCAGAAATGTAAATAAAATAAATAATTAAAAGCTCGTCATTTTATCTAATGAAATTAACAGGTTATGGCAGAAAAACTATCACACAGAGCAAAATGGGATGGGTAAAGTTTAAGGTATATTCACAAATTTTAAGAATATGTGTGCATATATATATATATATGTGAATCTCCTTAATTTGATAAGTACAATTTATAAACACTTAGGGAAAAATCATAACATTTAGTGCAGAA
Organism: Chinchilla lanigera; assembly: GCF_000276665.1. NCBI lineage: Eukaryota > Metazoa > Chordata > Mammalia > Rodentia > Chinchillidae > Chinchilla > Chinchilla lanigera. Next base: position 7,561,723 of record NW_004955459.1, read on the forward strand.
ATAGAAACCTGAATTATTCTATTCAAAGTAAGGAATAAGAGAGGACATAATATAATTATAAAAATTGGAGAAGTAATAAAATTATAATATGTGTAAATGATATGATTGGTTACAAGAAATTGAAACTGATAAGATAGTAAACCTAATAAAAAAGTCCATTAAGATTGGTAGGGAACAAAATAACATATAAATTCTAACAAGTTTTTGACTCCTTGAATAAGAAGAAAAACTATAAAGAAAATCAACAACAAAGTATTCAATATATTATTTAGGAATAAGAACAAGAAAAAGAATGATAAAACATTTGTGTGAAAAATTTTAAATTTATTAACATAAGTGAAAACTTAAACTTATATCATGTTTTACATAAAAAGGATTATTGAAAAGATGTCAGTTCTATCTCAATCTACTCTATACATTGAAGGCTATTCCAATAAAATTTCCAGTGAGTATATTGTGAATTTTAAAAACTGAATTATAAGACATGCAAATAATTGAACATGTAGAAATAAAGGAATTATATGACCCTACCATAAGTTTAAGACATCGTCTTAATCCATAGTAATTTTAAAATGTATTAAAATATATTTTTAAAAGTATTAAAAATACATTTTTGACACAAAAATTTTAAAAAAGACAATAGTGGCTGGACATGGTGTCACATGCCTGTAATCAGGAGGCTGAAGCAGGAGGATTGCTGTGACTTCAAGACCAGCCTGGGCTACAAAGTGAGTTCAAGGCCAGCCTGAACTGCATAGTGAAACCCTGCCTCTCCCACCCAAAAAAGACAATAGTAATTCACCTAAAACAGATTTATATGTGAATCCAAAATTATTAGTAGAAATATTACATCAAAATAAGTAAGGAAGACAACTGCTCTTTGTCCTATGCTGTATGTGGCAAAAGGCTCTTTGTATTCTGCTTTAAACAGAATAAAATGTAAAATGTTATGTGTAAAACCATATATCCATCATATAAGACAGTCAGTCTAAACAACAAATATTGTCAGAAAGTATTAAAACAATCAAAAACTCATGATCCTAGTTACTGTCTACAAGAGGCACCCTTAAGATTAAAAAATGAAAATAGTTTCAAAGTGGATTCACTTCAAAGTGGATCTAAAATGTATCAGAAAAAGGTACATTATAGAAACAGCAAATACAGTAAAGAGTAGCTTCATTAACTTCATATAGAATGGACCTTAAAATAAAAAACATAGTACCAAGGATAAAAAAGAACATTTAATAGAGATAAAAGAATCAAGAATATATATAACAACTATAAATATATATAAAACTAACAATATGACATCAAAGTCATGAAACAAAAACTATAAAAAATAACAAGTAGAAAATTGCACAGTAATAGTTACAGACTTTGATACCACACTTTCTATAACAGATGAAGCAACTAGGCAGAATGTGAAAAATGAAACACAGGAAATGAAAACTTTATAAACCAAGTAAATTTAATGGACATCTAGAAGGCCTTTCATCCAAATACATCAGAATACTTATTCTGCTCAGTGCACACTGAACAGTCTAGGGATGTTAGTCTACAAGAGAAGCTACAATAAATTTTAATATGAAAGTATTATATAAAATATATTCTTGCTACAATGGAATGAAATAAAAAAATCAACTCTAGGAAAGAAACTTGAAAAAATTAAATGTAGATGGAACACTCAAATAGCTAATGAGTCAGAGAACAAATTAGGTGCAAATTTAAGAATGTTAATGAGATGAATGATAATAAAAATACAAAATATCAAAATATGCCACAAAGCCAAAACAGTACCTAGCAGATAACTTATAGCTCTATATTAAAAATGAGGAAGATCTTAAATTAATAACTTATTCTACTATAGATGAAAAAAGAAGAAAAAAAAATTCATCCCAAAGAAAAAGAAATAGAAAAAGAATCAAAGTCACAGCAGATATTAGTAAGATAATGTTAGAAAAAAGAACAGCAAGAAGCCAAAAGATGGTTCTTTGAAAATTAAACAGTATCAATAAACTTTAGCTAGACTGGCAAAGAAAAAAAATGTTCCAAGTTTCAACGAGTAGAATCAGAAACAAAAGAGAGGACACTGCTAACAGCCTCACAGAAAAACAAAATCATGGGAATACTCAAAAATTATCAGAGTAAATAAGATAACCATGTTTTTAAAAATATGGACGAACAACAGTAGAAAGCAGTTCAGTAATGATGAGGCTCAAATGACTACTGAGAATATGAAATAATGCTTTAACTCACAAGTTAAGGAGATATTAACAGTAACAATAAGCAATTACTGTACAAGAAATCTGATTTGTTAAAAAAAAGTCAAATATAAAAGCTGCTGGTATATGACACCCTTGTCTATTGTTAACAGGAGTGACAGATACCATTTCAGACACATCTGGGAGTATTTATTTAAATTAAGATACACATTATCTTACAGCATTCCACTTCTGGGTATATACCCACATAAATTTCTTCATTTTTTTGTACAGAGATATCTGTGTAGTTACTCTCACAGCCTGAATCTTAATGATGAATGGAAAATAACTTAAATGGAAATGATATTATTAAATGATCACGTGCAAGTGGTAGAATATCATACATTATCTAAGAAAAGAAATAGGTCTAAATATATGTATTAACACGAATGGACCCCAAAAACATTGTGAAAGTACAAAATCAGAATTGCAGTACTCGAGGTGGGCTTGGTGGCACACACCTGTAATCCCAAACACCCAGAAGGCTAAAGTAAAAGGATCACTGTGAGTTCGAGGTCAGCCTGGGCTATAAAGTGAGCTGAAGTCCAGCCTGAGCTGCATAAAGAGATCCTGTCTCAAAAAGACAGAGAAAAAAAAAAAAAAAGAATTGCAATACTCCTTGACTAAATCAGTAAAAGCATCCTCTCCTACAAAGAATAACATTCAATGTAGTTCAAAGATACATTAATGCAAATAATTATCAAAATACAAAATGGAATGAAAGGAAACCTTAAATAAAAGTGAAAAGAAAAAATAAAATCTGGAGCTGTACTGTCATGGTACTGTCATGGTGGCTCAGGCCTGTAATCCCAGCACTTGGGAGGGCTGAGGCAGGAGGATTGCTGAATTTGAGGCTGTCCTCAGCTACGTAGTGAGTTCCAGGCCACTACCTGGACTAGATAATGAGATCTTGCCTCAAAACCATGGTCTGGAGTACTGTAGAATTGGGAAGGAGAGTTGTAAAGAAACTAATTTTAAAAATAAAAGCTGCAAATCAAAAAGAGCATGGGCTTAGATTAATGGTGGTAATAAATCATACTCACATACAAAATTAATTTACTAAGAACCTGAGACCCAAAATTAATACATTAATTTACTTATAAAGCTAAAATATACAATTTCTTTAATTTTTTAACCCAGAGACAGTATTAGTTGTTATATTATTACTATGCCCAAGATAGAGTCAGTGTGAAGATGGTGAATAAATCAACATAAGACATAACAATGCAATCAAAAGATGCCAATTCACTTTAAAGAGAGCATGCTAAATAAGTATTTCTCAAACTTATTTACTTTTACTTTGTATTTTGCAGTGTTAGGCATCAAATCTGTGACCTTGTATATGGTAGGTAAGAGCCCTACCCCTCCGTCACCCCACCAGGACTGCTCAAACTCATTTAGATGGTACATTTGGAATGGCACACCATTTCTTATAAGTCATTCTGAAATACTAATATATTAAATTCCATCACAAAATTTAGAAAGCATTTCTAAATACTTTCTAAAGTATGGTATATGACGTACCATAGAAGGAAGTATAAAAGTAAGTGACCTAGAAACCATTATAGTCCTGGTTTCTTTGCCCTCAAGTAGAAATTACAAGGTTTGAGGTTTTAAGGCTTTCATGGTTAGAAGTTGTTTCCCTCCTGTGGTTTGAGGTGATGATCAACTTTAAGGAGATTTGAAGACATTCAAATGATGTCACAGAGATAGTCAACAGAAAGGAGTTTGCTGCATGAAACGTGTATGGTATGTATGGTATGTACTCTGCCCAAATACTATTGGCCTGTTAAGGAAGGACTGGGGAAGGGTTATGCAACAGAGTCTTCAGTGTGTTCAATATTTGATGACAGGAAGGAAGCAAAGGAGGTGTCAGTACAATAGAAGGAGCTAGGGCAGAGATGGTCCAAGAGAGGAAAATACCAATCTAGAGGAAGTGGTCAGAACCACCTACTGATGAGAAGTTAAGATTGAAGACTACACATTCTGCACAAGACATAGTGACTTGGGAGTCACTACTGGTCCAAGGACTGGGATTTCACAAGAGAGATTGCAGGAGAGGGAATAGAGGGTAAAGAAACAGCAGTAACAAATATAGAAGATTAGTGGTAAAGGGTCAACAAAAGTTAATTAGCTCTGTATTTAGAGAAAGATAATAGCTTGAAAGGGAAAGTTGTTTTACAATTTTTTTAAATGTCATGATTTAGGTCAAGAAAAAAGAAAATTTTAAGCATCAACTGTTCCTTTCAATAAACCACAGACATCAGCAATACACCTATTCCAGCTGTCATATATACATATAAATTTTGCTCTTCATTTTAAAAAACCCAAAACAACAAAAACAAATACATAAAGAAAACAGCATAGAGAACAATAAAAATGATGCAGAATTTCAAAGCATGGTGGTAGAATATTAACAATGGTGGTTGTGTTACCTAATATTGAATCTAGTAATCAGAATGACTGTTCTGAAAACAACAATATGCAATATAAGAACCATTGTTGAACTCTTACCATCTTGTATGGTGAAGCTCTGCATCATTTCCAATGTTTTGCTTTTTTTATTGTTACTGTCTTTTATTGTTTGATCAATCTTACATTTTTATGTCCGGTGGACTGAGCAACTTCACTGAAGATAAGAGTATGTAATGTAGCAACCATTGTTAATTGGTATCATTTTGTTGAGAGGTCATGCATTTTTTTCGTTTTTGTGTTGTTTTGATTTTGTCTTCATTGTTGTTTTGTTAGGTTGTTTTAATTTTTAAAATAAAAAAGGAAATTGAAAAAAGAAAAAAGTCATGATTTAAACTTTTAAAGTCATAGTGATACACATAGTTTCAGAAGATATTAATTATATGGGAGAATTTCACACTACTGAATACCTTATAACTCCTGAAAAAAGAAAGGAGATAAAACAAAATAATGAAGAGATTAACCTTAGGTAGGAGGATTATAGATTGTTTGTGCCTAATAGTGACTTATAACAATTTTGCCAATTTAATGCATACATTATTTCTATTGCAAAGCATCAACACAGGTCCACCAAGATAAAATATGATTCTGTTTCACAGATGGTAAAACCAAAGCCAACACAATTAATAAGCCAATCCAGGTATCAGGGGAAAATGAAGTCAGTGTCTATCTGGTTTAAAACCTAACATAATTTCTCTACACTAAAAATTGGAATTTTTCTGTAAAGGATCAGATAATGAATATTTTAGGCTTTCTGGGATATAGGGTCCTGTCACAAATGCTCAATTCAACTACTATTTGTGTAACAATACACAAATAAACTGGCTGTGTTCCATTTAAACCCTAGTATGCATCCTGAAACCTGAATGTCACATAACTTCTATGCTAGGAAATCTTATTTTTCTTTGGATTTTTTTAAACTCACCTAAGAATATAAAAACCTTTCTCCATTCCTAGTCCATAAAGAAACAGCCGGGGAACCACAGTGATCCGTAGGTCACAGTTTGCTGTGCCTCAGAGTGGACAGCACATTTGTCCCACAGCCGTTCTACCACTCATGCAAATCGCATAGTGTCAACTTTCATATTGTTTCTTTCTTGACTTAGCAAAATCCCCTTGGTCTTTCTAGAGTTTTTATGCCCTACATATTTGTCAGTCCTAACTGAATTTCTTCTTTTCACATGTGGGTGTTAACAATTGAGTGCTTTTGAATCACTCTCCTTCTCTCTACTCTCCCTCTCTTCACTTCTCTTACTGTACCCCATATCTTCAGCGGCTTCATTTTGCCTCCTACCGCAATGGCTTCCATCTGGGCAAAGGCGTTTTCTGCTTGTATATTGTTCTGCGTGTCTTGGTCTTGCTAGGCAAGCTACTTTTTTCACTTAGGTTAACTTTCTTTGTGCCTTCATAACTCCCAAATTCAAAAAAGATGGAAATATGTAAGTATTTCATGTGCATCCCTCTCAGCACATTTTCTGATCTTAGGTAAAAGCTTCATTGTTCCTGTTCTTGGTAGAGGGGAAAATGTGTCCATTAGTACCAGCTGTTTGATAGATCTCTGTGGAAGGGAATCCTGAGGAGCAATGTTTCATTCATCTCATGCCAAGGATTGAATTGATCTCCAGACTTTACCACAACTTTACTTTGACATTTGGGTATAAATATTACAAGATATAACTAAAAATAACTTTCCCTTTATACTAAAATGTTTCTGATAAATAAATGGATTCTAGATTTCCTTTCATCTAGAAGGAACTGGATTTTAGAGGAGCCTTTTGTTCATGAATTACAAGTGGAGTGCATTCCCCGGTCTCCTTGGCTCCTGCCCTGAATTAGGTCTTTGTCTAAATAAACTCTTATTATCTTTCCACTAAGCTGTAAACTCATTAATAATCCACAGTTTGTGTAGCCATTTCAGTCCCTAAGGCTTTGATTCCTTGAAAATGTAAACTACTGCATAATATTAAGTATATTATTTGCAAAAGTAGATCATGTGAAGAGAGGAAAAACAACTATGGAATCAATTTTATTCCATTGCATAAAGAACTTGTAAATGTATCATGTTTCAAAACAAGTCCATTACAGTGATCTAAGTAGCCAAATCTTTTCTCAAAAAACAATTTTATTTCACACTAGTATATAAGTATTGAGAAACTTCTGGTGAGAGTGAGGAAGAAAATAATAAAAAGAGACAGATAAATGACTAATGGATAGGAGAGTGAATAGCAGGAGCTGTTTTGTTCACATACCCTATGGGAGAATTATGATGCCCAAGGGACCTTAAAACTTCTGAAGTTGACATCTGAGAATCTTATCATAATTCTATTAACAAAGAAGATTTCTTTCATTATATGATTTACAATGCTTTGAATATATTTTGATTAATATCTACAGAATCATCACTATCAAATCAATCAGCCAAAGAGATTTAATTTGTGAGAGTAAAGGTCTGATTTTGTATTTTAAGCGAAATAAATTCATTAAGATGCATCTCTTCCATGAGCTTCTCCCTTATGAGTTTGAATTCTAAGATGCTAACTGGTTGCCCTGCAGAATACCTTACCTTCAGAGCTTCTTGAAGAAACAAAACGCTCCTCCTCAGGAGGAAAAGTTCCTTTTTCTGGGTTCCCAGGAGGTGTTTACATCCTCCTTAGAGCAGTATGGTGAATCCCAGAGAACTGAGAAAGCCATTTTCTTTGCTTCCTAGTTCATTGTAAGGTAGAAAAACAGGAATTATGACAAGAGGAAAGGTAGAAGGATTCTTGAGCAAATAATCATAGGGACAAGTTCAGAGCAAAGCTGTGAATCTAGAAATTAATTTTCTTATAGCTATCTATGCTTTCTGGAAAATATTCCTATATCCATAGGGATAAGCACATCCATTTTAAAGACCAGAGATGACAAGTCTCTAAAGAAGACAAGAAAAAACAGCAGAAAGACAAGATAAGTGGCAAATTGTCAAGCACCAGAGTGTTATGGTTTGTGTCTGCATGTCCCCCCAAATCCTCATGTAGTCATGGGATGGGCTTCTAGATTTTTGATTGTTCCATGGTCCACTGCTGGGATTATGGGTGTGAGTGCTGCATCTATCCTGGAGTGGGTAATTTGCATGCAATTTTAAGGGAAGGATAGAGGCTGCTTGCCATCTCTATTCCCTTTTGCTCTTGTTGCTTTTGCTATCTTCCACGTCCAAGAACAGTTGCTTTCTGCCATCTGCCACTCTGCTATGGAGCCAGCCAAATAGGGACTGAAACCTCCACAAACTGTAAGCTAAATAAACCTTTCCTTCCTCAATTTTGGGTGTCAGAAATTTTGTCTCAGCAATGAGAGAAAAGTAACCAAGACACAGAGAAAACCAAGTCTCTACAAGGGTCATGCAACAGCCCTCTGTGAGTGTGAAAGAGTCCCCATGTAGTAGCATAAACAGCAGGCAAAATTTACAGTGAAATATGAAACAACTCTTGAAAAGGGGATAGAAATGCCTGCCCAAGCAATGGCAGGAGAATGAGACAAAAACAATAGAGAAGAAGTCAGGACCTTTAGAAGAAAACAAGACAGAACATCCCTCACTGATTTAGACAGAGAACTTCCATGAGCCCTAGAAACACCAGAGTCTAAACCTAAGGGAAAGTATACATCAGCAATGCTGGGATGATCCATTTTGCCCATAATCTCAATCAGTCTTTTTATGTGGTTTACCTAAGAAATGTTTGATGCATGTTGTTAGTTACTTCACTTGTTGCTAAGACAAAATATCTGGCACCCAAAGTTAAAGTAAGAAACGTTTTCTTAGCTCACAGTGGAGGTTTCAGTCCATTGTCGACTGGCTCCAAGGCAGGGTTGCACTGCAGAGTCACATAAGAGAGAAGAAATAGTCCATGGCAAAGCAGGAGAGGGCAGCAAACAGCAGTTTCAAACCTGCCTTTCTTTATTATCCTATACAGGCTACAAGCCTTTTGAGTGGGGTCACCCACATTTGGGGCAGGGCTTCTGTTTTCAGTGAATCCATTCAGCCATGTCCAGAACTATGCTAAAACCAATCTTTGGGCTAATTTAGTATTATACACCCTTAATCCTAGGATCACACCCTAGATCCAGCCAACTCCAAAAACTCCCACCCGTGAGTGTATGAGGCTTTGGGGGACATGTAGGTACAAGCCATAGTACCTGTTTTATACATTTTGTCAAAATCTTCTTTAAAAGATTGCTTGTGTTTCAAATATGCTCATGAGTACAAAGAAATTTCAACAGCTCACCTGGTAAAGCTTTGTAAAGCTAATACAAAGGGAGGAAAATTACTTTTTAAAAAAATCACTTAAATGATAATATTATAACTATGATCCATTGAAACCTTAAGACAGAAGGTAAAGTTCATGTTATCTTACATATGAGTTTAACAAAACTATATTAAATTTCCCCTATGTACAAATCATACCTAATAATAAAAAGGGTAGGTAAATAAATTTAGAAAATGCAAGGTGGGAAGGCTGCCTTTGCAGGATAAATGCTATGAGCACAAAGAGTCCACAAGTGTGGCTTTGCTGTCACACTCATGAAATTTTCCACGGCTGCTTGGCATTTTCTCATATTCATGCATTCCAACTATTATTTCCCCACCTGCATTTTTTACCTGGTCTTTGACTCTCTTTCCCTGTGGGGGTGAACTTGTGTGCATGCTGCTTGACACATAGTCACACCTCTGTGGCCACAAGACTTTTGTGAGTGGACTGTCCTTTCACTAGCCACACTGCATCATCCTTGTCTGTCCCATCTCTCACCAGTGATGAAGAGTAACACACCTTACTCATACTCATAAACAAATGCTTGGCACTGTCTGACATACAGTGGACACAGCAGGGCCAACCCTACTTTCCAAATCAATTTTAAGGGCTTTTCATTCCATGAAGTGTGTCTGACTGCTATTGGGTCCTGAAGGCTCTGTTTCTCTTCTGGGATTCTGTAAATCTTTGTCTGTATCCTAAGGCTCTTTCTACCACTGGATATATTGTAGTTACTTCAGTACTGTCTAGGAATCCAACTAGATTTTGGGCTCTTTGCAAAAAGGAAATATGCTTTTTTTTTTTTTTCTGTATCCTCCATGGAATCCACCAGTAAAAGATACCAGACTTGTTGCTTACCGAGAAAACTAGGCAAAGCAACCCTTTCCACTGCCCAGTCTTTGTCTGTACCAGTCTGTCCTGTGACCACTAAGTTCTGCCACTTGGACTTCTATTCTGATCCTTCAGCTCTGTTCATTCCTGTCAGAGGGCTTTTCAGCTGTTGCTTCCTCTGTCTGGAATGTTGGTGTCTTGCTCTTTAAAGTTCAACTCTTTTGACTTCTTCATGCTAAGACCAAATATCACCTCTTATAATCACCCCAACCACTTTAGTGTATTCCACCTCAAATCCCTCAGTTTTTATATACTTACTGCCCCCACACTTCTCCAAACACTCACACATCTATGTATATAGACATAGATTCACCTCAAAACATCCACACTTTAGAACTAAAGTCAGTCATCAGGGTCCTGGTTCTTCTGCTGTCACTTTTCTGACCCCAATACAGTGCCTAACACAAGATAGATATATAGTAAATACAAAGTAAATAAATAATTTTAAACCTAGGTAATTCATGAATGATGGTTGGAATTAAAATATACACAAACAACATGATGAGTTCCATGTATCCCGTTTTTTTCATTGTTTCAAAAGTACAGCAAAGTATTTTCTGAAGCAGTTTTATCCCTGACATCTACACTGATCATTTTGCAACACCCAAACTCACCAAATTTTAAGACCTTTGCAGAAAAGGAAACTTCTCAGAAAATGAGTTGTAAAGAAAAATCAGTCCAAATGTACCTTAAAAGCAAAACTCCCATGATATTACTTTCAAAACCAATATATGCAATGTAAACAAAAGATATGGTGAATGTGTAATTTTTTTAAATTATTACTTAAAGACACATTCTCATTAATTTCCCTCAAAATACACTTTCTTAATTTAAACAGACTTATCCCATTGCTCTTGACACTCTTGAAGCAGTTCTGAAAGTCTTCTTTTGTGAGTGTCTCTTGTTCTGGGTACTTTGATGTCTGCCTCATTAATTCAAAACATTTACATTTTTATGGTCATTTTGACTTTGAGGAAGAGCCGGAAGTCACACAGCACCAGATCCAGTGAATAAGGTGGATGAGGATGTACTTCTGTGTTTTTACAAGCCTGTCTTTCCATCGGATGACACTTGACAGCAGCATTCATTGTATTTTTTAATCTTATTTCATGAAGAAACTCATGAAAGACTTCTAGAACTGCTTCAGAAAGTGGCAAGAACAATGAGATAAATGTGTTAGAAGAAAGAGGGAGTATTTGGGGCAGATTAACAGCAATATAACTTTTACTGTAATAAAATTTTAAAATTTAAGTATTCAGCATTTATTTTGATCACCCATTATAACACATTCTAAAATCCTAGAATTTGCTAAATAAAACATCAGTGAGTTAAAATAACATCTAGGTACTTTTGAAAGACCCATATTTGTGCTTTAGCACAATGAAATTGAGAAAGTATACCCAGTGAAACTGAGAAAGGATACCTTCATCCACAGAAGATTGCGGACAGTCAAGTTTGATAACAGACACTTGGGAAGCCATGTGGGCCAAGCCCTGGCTAATCTAAAATGGTGTTTAGGGGGCTGGGGATTTAGCTCAGCGGCAAAACGCCTGCCTGGCAAGCGCAAGGTTGTGAGTTCGGTTCCTGGTACCGGAGAAAACCCCCCCCCAAAAAAAAAAAATGATGTTTAGATGTAAGAGAGGTGGACAGCCAAAAACTGATAGAATTATGAAGAATGGAGAAGGGATTTGTTGGGGAAATATCACTGTACATATCTATGTACATATAATGATCCACTTTAGGAAAAATAACGGAGTAACAAAGTGGAAGCTGGAAGTATTCAGAGCGCACATTGATTACAAAGGAAACTTAATGTAGTCAGAGGGGATTCAGGCCAAACTAAATTTGCAGTGACATGCAATAATAAAATACTTAAGACAATCCACCATTATTTGTAGTCAAGTACAGTTGTCAGGTAAGAATGAAATCTAAAGATTTTGATTTAAGATTGAGAAAAACAATTTGTCAAGCACGTCCTAACTGGTACTGGGGGTTGCAGCTCAGTGGTAGAGCACTTCTCTAGCATGCATGACATCTCAGGTTTGATACTCAGTACCAGATTCACACACATGTACGTATACACAAAAAAGAAAACAATGACGAAAACAGAAATCAATCTAATTTATTAGAAGTTTTTAGCTTAAACTCTAGTCCTCAAAATATAATTATTTAATAAACTTTTATCTTTGACATAATTTTAGGCTTACAGGATAGTACAGATTTCCTAAACATCCTTCATTCAGTGTCCAGTTGTATTGTACCTTATGTAGTTCTCATTTCTTCAGAGCTCAGAACATAACATTCAAAAGTACAGTACCTTGGCATGCTGAATACTTTGCTCTGAGTACATTTGAGAGGCTAGCAGGCTTTTTGACCTTCTAATGTCTTCCTACTTCAAGCCTCTCCACCTCTCTCTGAAGAGACTCACAGAAATCAGAATTCCTCTCCACTATCATAGAGACTAAAGCCCTTCTTTCCCAAAGCAAACTATAAAATAGAAAGCTCTATCTGACCTCTCTTTCACTGTCATGTGAAGGCATTTTTGCCCTATACCCAAAGAAAAAGAATAGGACACAGAGAGACTGAGACAATCTTAACGTTTGAGACTGGCTGACCCTCCTCTCAGTCTACTGCTATTACATCAGACCCTATTGTCCAATCACATTTCCATCCAAATGTCCTTTCGTCACCAAACCTATTCGTGAAAATAGCTCTCCAAAGGTCTTTGGGTCTTCATTTCTCCAGTCTCTGTCACATAAAACTCTGTTTAAAGAATTTTATAATGCTTTTCTCTTGCTAATTCATCTTCTGCTATACAGCACTGCCATCACCCTGTGCGAGATAAGGATACCACACATTTCTACACTTACAGTGTGTTTTGGGAAACTAAAAAACCAATGTTAGTAAATTACTCTAAATAAAACTTTAAGATTGTATTTGGATTTCACCAGGCTTTCCACTAAGACTTTTTATGTGTTCCATGACCAAAATCAAAATACAATGTTGTATTTACATCCAACATGATTTTGCAAATTATAACCTTACTCTTAATGAAGCTAAGATTAATTATAGTTGTAAATATAAGTGGTGGAAAGCTGAATGTTATACCATAAGAATAGTCATTTTACATTGGTGTTTAATAAAAGATGACTATATTATTAAAATCTATCTCTTAGTAAAATTTTACTGGAAAATTATACTTTGATCCTTAAATTAATTAGAGTTTCCTTTGACTTCCATTAAAATTCCAAAATGTCCTTTTAGCTCAATAGTCTTGAATAGATAGTGGCTTCTAATACTTAGGTTAATTTCTTTCTTTTTAACACCCTTGAATAAGTAATGAACTTTGAACATACCCTTACTAACAACATATTAAGATGTGGATGCAGCTTCCAGTTTTTCTAATATCTTCTTAAGCTATCACTTTCAGAATAGATCATGTTTATAAGATTTTCTAAGAATACATTCACAGAGGGAGCATACAATTCTTATTTTGCATAAAGACAGTCATATTTAACAGAGCAATTTCACTCCTGTAAGGTGAACTCATATCACTGGTTTGAACAAGTCACTTGGGCTCCAAACAGTGGATCCCTGAGAAAGAATGAAAAGAAAACTCCAGGAAAATGTTGCCTCAACCAGGTCATGATGGTGGTGGGGGGAAAGGCAATGCAGAAAAATGACACAAGCCTGTCATGTGCATACAATAGCACTTTTAGTACATTCTAACAAATGTAATATCTCTTTCCCTCCTTTGCTGCATTTCCTTCTTTTTCTTTCCTGGATTCTAATAGAAGTAGGACATTACTTTCTTCACACTGGCGTTTTGTCTCCTCTATGACAAAGACTGTCCTATAGAAATAACTATTCTGAGTTTTGCTTTTGGTATTATGTAGTTCCCACTTGATAATTTTATAAAATAAATCATTTAGAAATTACATACACACACACACACACACACACACACACACATATCAGCTGGTTCAAATGGCAAATTTAACTCAGATGAAGGAGTATATGTCTGTAGGCTGCTAACAATCTTATTTGAAATACACTGTATGGGGGCTGAACCCGGACATCATCAGAAAGTCTGGTAAGTCTGGGCTCTGTCTCCCTGACCAGCGTGCAAGGCAGTCAAAACCTCGGGCACCCTCCGGGGCCTCGGTTTCTACCGCCACATGTATAGTGTGTCTGCCTGGGTTGGGCTGAGCTCCGGACATCTTCAGGAAGCCCGGGGAGTCTGAGCTCTGCCTCCCTGATCAGCGTGCAAGGAAGGCAAAGCCTCAAGCACCCTCTGGAGCCTCAGTGGCTACCTGCCACACACGTAGTGTGTTGGCACAGGTGAGGCTGCCATCACTCACCAGTACAGGAGCTACCTTGAGCACTGGGGATGTTCAGGCTCTTGCCCTGCCACTCACAAACAATCAGGGCAGTGACATTGCACCACAGAGAGTCTCTGGTTCTTCAAACATGACAAAACAAAGAAACAAAATCCAATATCAGCCTTCCACACCACCCAAAACAAGTCCAGCAGGCATCAACACAGAAGAGCCAGGAAGTCATACACCTGAAATTTCTGAAATGATAGCAATTGAAGTAAAGAAACAACTCCATCAGGCCATAGAAGACATCAGATCAGAAATAATGTCTCAGTTGAGAAAAGAAATGACAACAATAATGAAAGAAATGTTCAACATATACAAAGATGACATAGACAAGAAAATAGAAGAGCATAGACAACTCAATGAAACCTTCAGGGAACAATATAGAACAGAGGGCTGGGGATTTATCTCAGCGGCAAAAGCGCCTGCCTGGCAAGCTCAAGGTCATGAGTTTGGTTCCCGGTACCGGAGAAAAACCAAAAAAAAAAAAGAACAGAACTAGAAGGTATGAAACAGATGTAAACAGATATCCAGGAAATTAAAAATTGCATTGAAAGCTTGCAAAACTGCCTGAATGAAGCTGAAGATAGGCTTTCAGACCTTGAAGACAGCATTGCCACTAATGAAAGTGAAAGGAGGGAGCTCTTAAAAACAACAAGGAACCAGGAAATAACAATTCAACAACTGCAAGATGAAGCAAAGAGAAACAATGTCAGATTAATAGGTATTAATGAAACAGCAGGTGTCAACACAAATCACACAAAAAGAGTATTTGCAGAAATAATAGCAGAAAATTTCTCAGGCATGGTAAAAGAATCAGATCCACATAAGTGAAGCATATAAAACTCCAGGTAATCATAACCAAAATATATCTACACCCATATAGTGATATAGTGATCAAGACCCTGGAAACTCAACATATAGTGATCAGGATCCTGAAAACTCAACAAAAGCTCAGAATATTAATAGCTGTTAGAGAAAAGAAACAGATCACCTATAAAGGAAAACCTATCAGAATCACAGCAGACTTCTCAACACAAACTATCAAGGCAAGAAGAGCTTGGAGTGAAGTACTTCAGGTACTGAAAGAAAACAACTTCCAACTCAGACTGCAAAGCTATCTTTCAAATTTAATGGAGAAATAAGATATTTTCATGGTAAAGAACAACCGAAGAAATTCATGAGCACCAAACCAATCCTACAAAGAGTACTAAAAGATATTATAGAACAAGTTAAAGCAGACCACAATTTCAAGAACAACAACAGAAAGGAACCACCAAGCAGAGGAAGCAATTAAACAGAAGGAAAAAGGAGGATCCAACAGCAGGAAAATAGCATGACAAAGATAAGCCAATACATATCCATTACAACCATCAATGTAAATGGTCTCAGTGCACCAACTAAAAGAAGCAGACTTGCAGACTGGATTAGGAAGTAAAACCCAACTATAATGTATACATGAAACACATTTAACTCAAAAAGAAATTCAAAGACTGAAAATTAAAGGATGGAAAGCAGTACTCCATGCGACAGGAGCCCAGGAAAAAGCAGGTATAGCTATCCTATTTGCAGACAGCGTGAACTTCAAGCCAAGAACAATCAAAAGAGAAAAGAAGGTCACTACACACTTTTTAAGGGGAAGCTCAAGAGGAAGAGATAACAATGGTAAACATCTAGGCACCAAATGTAGAAGCACCCACCTATATAAGACAAATTCTAACGGACATGAAAAATGATATAAGTAGCAACACAATCGTAACAGGGGACTTTAACACACCACTGTCACAAAGAGAAAGATCAACTGGACAAAAAATTGGGAAAGAAATAACAGAACTTAACCAAACATATGAACTTAGTAGACCTACTAAGTAGGTAGACTACTTAGTAGACCTAAAAGGTCTATGAACTTGTTCTAAAAGACCTATGAACATGTTCTACTAAACCTAAAAGACCTATGAACATGTTCTACTTTGTAGACCAAAGGTCTACTTAGTAGACCTTTACAGAGTGTTCCACCCAACAGCTTCAGAATACACATTCGTCTGAAGTGCACATGGGACATTCTCTAAAATAGACCATACACTATTATATAGAACATGTTTAAGTAAATGTAAAGGAATTGAAATTATCCCAGGTATACTATCAGATCATAGTGCAATGAAATTGGAAATTAATGACAAAAGAAAGCACAGAAACTCCATAAACAGTTGGAAATCACATGACATCCTCCTGAACAACCAATAGGTCACAGAAGAAATCAAAGTAGAGATTAAACACTACTTACAAACAAACGAAAATGAAGATAAAACCTACAGGAACCTGTGGGATGCAGCAAAAGCAGTCCTCAGAAGGAAATTTATAGCAGTGAACTCCCACCTCAGGAAAACAGAACAAGTACAAATAAATAATCTTATGCTGCACCTCAACTGCCTGGAAAAAAGAAGAGCTAGTCAAACCTAGAACCCAAAGAGGGCAGGAAATTACACTGCTCAGAGCAGAAATTAATGCAATGGAGACTAAAAAAAAAATACAAGGA
>NW_004955459.1:7580104-7611477 GCF_000276665.1 Chinchilla lanigera
AAGGCAGGAGGCATCACAATTCCTGACTTAAAATTATATTACAAAGCTACTGTGATAAAATCAGCATGGTACTGGCACAAAAACAGACCTGAAAATCAATGGAACAGATTAGAAGATACAGATGCAACTACAAACACACTCAGTCACCTTATCTTCTACAAAGGGGCCAAACATGTTCAATGGAAAGAGGATAGCCTCTTTAATAAATGGTGCTGGAAGAACTGGCACTCCACATGCCGAAGACTAAAACTAGACCCATGTCCTTCACCATGTACTAAATTAAAGTCAAAATGGATAAAAGGTCTAAATATTAAAACAGAAACACTAAATTTATTGGAAGAGAAAGTAGGTAAAATCTTGAAGACATTGGGGTAGGCAGAAAATTCATGAACAAAAACCAAACTGCACGGGAAGTACTTCAAAGAATGAACAACTGGTATCTCATCTTATTGAAAAGTTTTTGCACATTGAAAGAAATCACTAATAAAGTAAAAAGAAAACCCACGAATTGAGAAAAAATTTTAGCCAACTGCCACTCAGATAAAGGACTTCTATCTAGGTCATATAAAGAATTAAAAAACAATCAGGCCTCCCAAATTCAAAGACCCAATCCAAAGATGGGCATCTGAGGTGAATACACACTTCTCTAATGAAGAGATACTAATGGCAAATAAACACATGAAAAAATCTTCACCGTCATTTGTCATTCGAGAAATACAAAGTAAAAGAACACTGAGATTCTATCTCACCCCTGAAAGAATGGTTATCATCAACAAATCAACCAATAACAAATCATGGAGAGGCTGTGGGGAGAAAGGAACCCTACTCCACTGCTGGTGGGAGTGTAGATTGGTGAAACTACTGTGGAAATTAATTTGGAGATTCCTCACAAAACTGGGACTGGAAGTCCCATTTAACCCACCTATTCCCCTTCTGGGTATTTTCCCAGAAGAATTAAAGACATCATACCACAGTGATATATGTGCACCTGTGTTTATAGCAGCACAATTTGTTATAGCTAAATCTTGGAAACAACCCAGATGCCCATCCACTGAGGAATGTATAAAACAGTTGTGGTATTTTTATACAATGGAGTATTACTCAACTATTGAAAAGATAAACTCGAGGGTTTTGTAGGTAAATGAATGCAGCTAGAAACCATACTCATAAGTGAAATAAGTCGGACTCACATGTGTAAACATCATATTGTCTCCTTGGTGCAGGAACCTGAAAGACTAGGTAAAACTCAAAACATACAGTAGATGACAGGAAAGGGAGAGAAATTGCTCAAAGGGAGGAATGACTGGAATGAGGGAAAGAAGAAAAAAGAAAGAAAGAAGGCAAAACATAAATATATATATGAATAACTGTGATGAGCATATTGCTGTTGTCTGATGGTGTATTGAAATGAATAGTTAATGCTCACAATGCTGTATGTTCTGATCGACTTTGCAAACTTTTGTCTGGTGGTGTGATCAACTGATTTGAAGGTAACAATATGCAATGGAATTACAATGGTGAACTCCTACCATCTTGTCTAGTGAAACTCTCTAATATTTCTAATGTTTTATTGGAGAATTATTTTCTTATTCTCTTTAATGGTGTGAGCAATCTTTCATTCTTACATTGGATAATCTGAGCAATGTAGTTGAGGATAGTGAAATGCAATGTAACAACCTGTGTTGATTTGAATTAATTTGTCTTGAAATCCTGTATCACTTTGAATGTTCTTGCTTTGATTTGTTTATGTTCATGATATTGGTATGCTGCTACTGTTCTATTTTTTTGTTCGTTTGTTTCTCATGTACTACTCTCTTTAAAATAAAGAAATAAAAAAAATTTAAAAAGAAATGCACTGCATGACTTCCTCCTCCCTCCCCTTCTCTTCCACAGTAGTGATAAGAATAACAATGCATACCAGTGAAGAGATGGTGCTAAGCAAAGGGAGGCTGCAAGTACCAACTCTCCTTCTCATGTTGCCTGTGTGGGATGTCATACTTCAATCCTGAGTATAGTCTTACTTTGGTCTGCTTTCCAGAAAGGAGCCTAGTCGGTTCTCTGTTCTGGTTTTCTATCCCTGCCTTGGGTATCAGTGGAGGGGGATGAGTGGTAGTGGATTTTCTAAACACAAAAAAAAGAATAAATAAACCTGACAGGAGAAAAAAAGTACAATCTATTAGAGGTTTTGATCATCCTATTTGTCACAGAAAAATAACAGATGCATTAGTGCACACAGCACTTATAATTCAGAGATCATCGTTACACCAAATGACAAATGATGTTACTATAATTTACCGTTTGTCTTTTTTCACGCAGTTAAAAAACCATAATTACAAAAATCATGACAACTTGCCAATTAAGCAGACTCTCACCCACAGATAAAGCATGCATCTTTGCATTTGGCAAATTAAGTTGGGGTGGGTAGGGAAGATGAGTAGTACAGTGATTTATTAGGAAGCCTGAATAGATATATATTAAAAGTGAAACAATTCCACCTCCCTTTTAAGGCATTTAAACCTGGAAAATATCTCCAGTTAGAAAAACAAAAATTTTCCCATTTTCTCTCTCACTACAATCTCACTTATAAAGCTAATCCAGTCTCATTTTTCTTTCACCTTTTTCTGTGCCAGTAGATAAATGATCTAATACAACTAAGAAGAATGGATTGATCTTGCACTATGCAAAGAGAAAAATGAATTGTAAATGTGTACACCACCACTGGGCAAATCATTTTCAAAATAGGGAGTGAGAGCCAACATTTCCTCATGGAAAAATAGTGCAGAAAGAGAAGAAAGGCTCCATAATTGGCAACAGATGGGCCAATGTGGGGTGTGAAAAGTGCTGGTAGAAGAGCTGGTCAAGGTCAACAACTTTCCAGTACCAATATGAATAAAGAGACAGACAGCAAATTCCATGACAATCCGAGTTCAGATGACCTTAGAACCCCAGAAGATGAAGGAAACCTTTGAATAGACAGAATCCAACATTGTTCATGTATCTACAAGAATCTGTGAAGTCTTCTTTGGAAGTAGAAGCTATTATTTGATTGCTGAAAGATTATGACCACTTCATTTGGAAGAAACCTCATCTTTTTGTGGTACAATTTAAAGTGAAGAGGCATTCTTTGTCCTACCTCTCAAGAAACAAAGAATGAAGAAACCCCAGTGTAGATACTGTGTTTGTTTCATAAGATAGACTATAGTGTTCATTAAATCTAGGCCGTAGTGGAAATTGTGGTTAACTGCACAGATCAGGAGGACAGAAGGTAGCAATCACATTCCAGTTTCCCCACATCTTTGCCTCTATCATTCGACAATTCACTCACGTTTCTCTGCTTCTACTTTCTCCTCGTAAAATGAAGCTAATCATAGTGCCTAATTCATAGTGCTATCGCAAGTGGTCATAGCTTGACTACCCATAGTACACTCTCAATAAGTGTTAGATGTTGTCTGCTGAATTGAGAGGGATACTCTCTCTTTTTGTATTCAGATGGGAGAATGCAAATCCCTATGCCCAGGCTTTTGGAGATGGATCTGTTTTGCAGAAACCATCACAACATGGGACATAGAAGAACTGTGTCCTTGCTGTCTGCTGGAATGTGAGACATGCCAGTGATGATTATTGTGAAGGGCTAATTAATTTAAGAATGGATAAAACCCAAAGAGCAGAGTCACTATTTTCAAGCAAAATTGTGTTACAGCCAAAGTTTAGGTGAAGAAAAGTCCAAATAATCTTAAGCAGTTTTTTTTTATTTTGTGATCCTAGAATCATCAATCAGAGCACTAAACAAAGAAACAAACAAAAAAACACTACTCCTTTGACACTGATAAAACCAGAAATGACAGTTTAAGCAGAGAACACCAGAGTTCCTGTTTGTACCAGAGTCCAAGAGTGTAGAGTTCCCGTTTGTACCAGGTCTACCTCTCTTTAACAGAGCTACTTGGAATTCCCTTGAGTGCAACATAGACTTCATCTGAAATTTGGTTGGCTTGGCCAAATCATGCACGTTTGGTTTTTTTTCTCTTAATTTGTTCAAGTGTAGCATCAACACAACCAGAATCCCTATGTGGTTGGTACTGGACTAGTTAATTAGCAAGCATAAATAAATATGTGAGAGAAAATAAATTTTACTATTTAGAACGCATTGTGCTGCTTTTGGTAAATATTCACTTTTCCATCTCTAAAAAAGAAGCAGATATATGATTTGGATATATGCATGATTCTAACTTCCTATATTCACTAAGGGCTACTTAATATAAGAAAGGAAATACTACCTCAACACCGCAAAGTGTTACATAGGAGGAGTTTGGGAGGTCATACACAGAGTTCTGAGGATTGGGCTAAGTGATTTAAAGTAGATCTTTCAAGGCTGTTAACAAGTTTTCAATGAGCCTCATTTATGAGATTATGGTTTAGGATAAGTAGCTCAATGATGTGAAATCTGAAAATGTGCTTGAGTAATGGATTACACTGGATAGGTGAGCTGTTGAGCAAACCATTTGCCTGCTCAGCCTAGTCTGCAGAAATTCCTGGAGGTCCAGGGAAGTTATTTATTTGTTTACACCCTTGTCTTTCTGAGCAAAAATTTCTTGGAGGAAATAATGGCATTACATGGATACAGGCAGTCTCAGCCCTCTATTCTGACGGTGAGGTGCTGTGCACACAGGTTGTCTCCTTTGTCAACTGATACTCAGTCCAGTACACTTTCCCTCCTGCCGCACTCTGACTTTTCCTCTCTGTTGGAAACTAGAACTCTGCACCAGCCTCAGAATACAAATCCTGTTCACTTTTCCTCCTCCTCTACCATTACCTACCTTTCCTGTGAATGCATACTGGTGGCAAAATGTTTAAAGCAATGAACTTTGTTGACCTGTAAACATGATGTTCCTAATCTGCCTCTGCCAAACTTCCTTGGAGCATTATGTTTCTTCTTGGAGTCCTCCCTGTGCAACACATGTTCCCTGAGAACATGAAAGCCAAGTTTGAAAATCCCCAAATCCAGGTATAAAAATGAATACAAATGTTTGTGAACCGAGTCAAGTTCCAGAACACCTAAACACCTCCCTCTTCTTCTATGATGAATGTAAGATGCAAATGGTTGTAAATGAAGATAATTATATATGAAAATCAAGACTCTATTTTTCTATTGATCCTCAGTAGCAGATAAAAGATAAAAGACTTAAATATAATTAATGGAGGAGTTTTCTCTTAAGAAATTTTCTCCCATCAACCTCCACACACTGAAGTCCGGGGGTGAGGGGGAGGGATGTTAAATCACACTGTGTCTGACCTTAACACTAGACCACAAGGCTCAAGCCAAAGCAGAGAATGAGAACCACTGGGCTAGAAAGAAACAGCTGGCAAACCCAGTCTGTGAGGCTGCCTAATTAGCAGCTGTGGGGGATTACATCTGCATTCTAACTGGAAAGACTGTACCATAATTTGGAGACACAGGAAGGGGAAATACAGAGTCTTTGTGACCACTGCATAGAGAAGATGATGTCTTTTTTATCTGGAAGGATTCTGACACTTCCTCATCCTTTTGGGAATGTAACCACTTCTCCTACCACCAGATTGGTTCTTAGTCCGTATTATTTTACATTTGTGATGCAGATAAGACTGGCAAGGTTGTGCCTCAAGAAAGAATAGCTCTCAAGCCTGATGTGTAACTTAACACATCAGAAATGCATTTCACCCCCACATGGGTGCCAGTGCAGATTAGCCAGTGGCTCTTGTCACTAAGGGGTGCAGACTAACGGGGTTCCACTGATGCACATATTTACATGGTTGTGGTAGAAGAATCACAGAGATGCATATAGTAGTCTCCAGCTTTTATCTAGAAGCAATGCAGAGTACTTCTATTCAAGTGCCTTTTGCCAAAGTTAGCAGCATGGCCAGACAGAACTTGAAAAGGAAAATAAAAAGTTCAATTCTACCACTTCTCCAGAAAGAACAGAGCTAGAGAGTAGTAACAGCTTAATTAGTACCACAACTTGCAACATTAGCTTACGTTAGGAAAACACACATTCTTAGACCCAACAACAATAGTGGGCAGCCTGTTGAAAAGTACTGAGGCAGAAAATGGGTCCCCAAGGAAGCTATTTGCACTTTCCCTCTGGTGTGGTGTACTGGTGACATGGGTTAAATACAAGAGGCAAAAGCAGAAAACACATCAGCTGTTCCAATCTGTCTCATCATGTAATCAACGCTCAATTCTTCCCTCACCTCTGAAATAGCCTATCAGCATTTCAACCTCTGTGCTTCTCTCTGATTTCCTCACTTACAGCCCAGTCTACTGACATATTACTCACTCTCAACACAGTCACACTTCAAACACTAGGTGCCAAATGAGTGCATACTTGTTAAACTGTTTCACCACTAAACTCTTCCCCTCTATGATGTTCCACAAAGTTCTTAGGTCAAGAATGGACATATGAGACAAGTATCATAAGTCTTTGGCATTTGATTAACCAAATTAAAAGTAAATAGAATCCAAGTGATGGATATCAGCTGAACTCCTCTTGGTCCCTTACAGAATAGATGTTATTTCTAACAAGATCACTCTGCCTTACTCCTTCCACTTAGCTTTGCCACACAGAGTGAGTTGGAAGATTGCTGAATATAAATGACATTTGGCTGGGTCCAATTGAAGATAGTCATTAATATTGCTAACAGGCCCATGTGTTAAACTTGGCCCAACAAGGCCACCAGATGCATCCTCCCAGGCAACCTGAAGGACCTTCTGATGACTCCTCCAGGCCAAACACATTGCATCTGCTTCCATCCAACAGCCTGGCTGCTTGGATTCAGATAGAGCATCCATGGCAAAAACTCTTTCCTACCAAGGCTTCTCTCCATGAAAAATGAAAGCAGCTGGGGGGTGAGTCCTGCGGCCAGATCTGGCCTAGAAATGGTACACTTCTTCTGATCACAAGGGACAGCCAATTTAAAGATAATCTTCCCTACTTCTTCAGTTCTAGTGCAATTAACTTAATCCAACAAGGATTTATACATAGCTATGTGCCTACCTTGTATCTGGTCTTGTGATCAGGAAAATAGGACATCAGAAATCCAGAACAAAAATGAAGAAAGTTGCCTCTTTGTCCAGCATGTGTGTTTTTTGGACAGTGTGTCATCAGAGGAGAAAACAAACTTTTTTTATAATCAAGTTAAATATCTTCTCACCTTTTTACCAGAGGATTTACAGACATCACTATTATTCCTATTCACAACCATCCTGTGAGTAGATAGTAATATCTCTCTTTGTTAGACAAAGAAATCCACCAAAGCTGAGAGACTATGTGTCTTCTCATTGTCCTGTGGTTGATGTAGTCAAGATTTACACTCTGATTCTGAAGACCATCTTGTTACATTTTGCCTCAATTATGACAGCTTCTTGTGTTCAAAAATTATAGGCTCAAAATGTGACTAATACACAAGAAACATTTCTATATCGTGCACTTGACATCTGACAACTTTGTAAGTCCTCTAAAAATAAGAGCCCATTTGACCTTCCTAACAACATAATATATTAGATACTAACACAACCTCACTTCACAAATAAGAAAACAGGTACAGAGAATCTAAGTAATTAACCCAAGGTCACACAACTAAGTGGAGAAGTAGAGATTTGAACACAGAAGAGGGTGGTCCTCTTGTCTATTACACTATATTGAATGGTACTAATAACAGTGATTTTCCATTTCCCCAAAGTATGGCCAGGTCTACACACATGATTGACTGATTTTATCTGACTTGGTTCAAAAATCAAAGTTTTCAAACTCCTGGGAGAAAAACTTACCTTGTCTTTGTTCTTAAAACCTGGAAAGGAAAGGTTTGAAAGTTTAGGCAGAGAGAGAGAGAGAAAAATTTCTCTCTCTCAGTCAGAGAGAGAAAGACAGACAAAAACAGAGGCAGAGAGAAGAGAAACTAGATATCAATATTTTTAAATACCTGCTCAAACTAGAAAGCCACTGAGAGAAGAGACTCCCACAGGTTAAGGATTTAGTTGCTCTGATCCTAATTCAGCACCCTACAGGACTTTCTGTAGCAAAACTCTGTGTTTAAAAAAGGCTGTGTGCAAGAGAGAAAGGCATCTAATCTTATTTTTGACAACACTGTACAAGATAGACATAGAAATACCAATATTGTCAAAATCAAGAAACCATGTGGACTTGGCCAGTGCCATCCATGTGCACCACTGTGGTCAAGAGTGGAGGACATAAACTGCAGGCTTAGGATGAAGTAGCCCTTCAATTCTAGTGACTCTTGAAAAGGAAAGAATTCCACAAAATAACAGGTGTTAAATTTCTTATTTAATTTGACAAATAGCAGTTAGAATAGGTTTAACTTCATTTGGAGTAAATGAAAGTTTAAAATTCTTGGACATGAACAAATTAAAACCCTTTCCACATATAAATATAATCTTGACATTTTGCAGTTTAAATATTTGGTATGGTGTTATCCTCAGTGAGAAAAGGTTTTCTTTTTTTCTCTGATTCATCCACACCCACATGCATGCATGCATGTGTGCCTGCTGTCACACACACAAACACACACACACACATATGTACACACACACACACACACACAGGAAGAAAAGAATGAAAAAAAAGGAAAATTAACAAAGCAGGAGTAATTTTTGGTGCCAGGTGGAAAAATGAATACTAACTGTTTTTGTAAGTAAAAGAATCAAATGTTTAGTTTAGCAGGAGTGTGTTGTGTATCTAATTTTTCCATTATGACTTTCATAGATGGAGACCTGATAATCACTTTTGCAGTGAATACTGACTAGGAGTACTTACTTCGTTGAAGGGGAAGAAAATGAATATGTGCATTTAAAATTTTTATGATTACACTTCTAGTGAAGATAGGAGGATGACTGTAGTTTCATGGCTGCTTTAATGCAATTGGTTTCACTTAGAAGAGATGACATGTTGAAATGCGATGAGGAAAAGTGTGCAGAATTCTTCCCTAGTAATTGAAATTCAAGCAACAATAACACTAGGCATTGTTGAATCCTTTACAGCTTTTTTAAAAGGGTCTTATTCCTTCTTTTTTAGAAAAATGCACATATTATAAAACATCATGACCTTACCCAATAGTAAAAAAGGAAATTAAAAATTATTTCACCTGAGTGCATCTGCATTTGAATCAAGCATATGCTAAAGTTTATGCAACTTCTAACTGCACAGAATCTTCTCTCTACTTCCTCATGTTACATAAAATCATAGGATTTTGGAGCTGAATGCTCTACCTTAGGAGTGATTTCACATTCAATTCTCATTTTGGAGATGGGGAAATAAGGCATAAAGAAATACCTGTCAATATATAATCAAGTAGGCCCCAGTTCAGGGCTCCTGATTCTCATTCTTCTGCAGCCAGAGTAGAGAGTGTCTTAGTAATGGGGAAGAAAGAAATCAAGCAATGTGGAAAGAGGACTTCAGAAACTAGCTCCCAATAATTTGGGGGAATTATCAGGAAATGACTGAGGGAGACAGTTGATAAAAAGTCTTTGATGAAGTAAATAGATCCACTAATGATCTTTTGAATCCAGACACTTTTGACCATGCAAGATGAAACCATCTAAAACTAACTTGAACTAAAAGAAAGATTTACATCCTTATTTAGCCAAGTAGCATGAATCTTGGACTGACTTGGCCCTACATGCCCCAATGAATACCTACGCTTTCTCTCCAGCTTTATTGTTTAGCTTTCTGTGTTGATCTCATCATTTCCATAGGCAGCATTTTCCAGGCAGTGAAGAGAAATGTCAACTGCAATCCCATATACATATTCTTGCAATTTCAGGAAACAACTGAAAAGGAAACCTGTCATCTAATGTTCAAACAGAAATTACAGGGCAGAACATTAATTTCTCCTGCTCAGGTCATATGCCAACCATGACAAAGAAATTGGTTAGTATGATTGACTAGATTTAGGTTACATTTCAATCTTTTAACTGATGTGATATAGAAGGATTTTATGATTCACTGATAATCTGGGGACACAGAATAAATGTATCTTAAAAGGAGAGAACTATATAGTTGAAAAAACTACTGAAAAAATATAGTTGAAAGAAATACTGAAAACAATAGCTTGAGTTTTCTCTTACTTATCAGAAATCGCATAAGCTTCTGCATTAACATTCAATTCCACACAGTGAATTACCAGCATCCATGTGCAATTAAAATTATGGTCAACATTTCCTAAAAGGTTGTAGTCCAAAGTCAGTACCGGATGCTGCACAATGAGTTCATGTCATGACAATTTAGAGCTTTCAAGCAAGTGAATTTTTGCTCTATACCTATTAAAATCCTCTTTAATTATTTTGTGGTTTCTGAATGAAACAAATGATTAATTTCCGCATCTAAAAGATGCCAATTTAAAAATTAAATGAAAATAAAATTGGAAAAGAAAAACAGTATTACCATTTAGAAAACAGACAAGAAAATAATATAAACAGAGGGAGGCCTTTGATCCATAGCACATGCTTCATACTTCTGGACAAGAAAAGTAACATTTCTCCATTTTAATGGAGGAAATAAGACTCTGGGTAAGCCAATCTGGCTGTCTCATTTTTATTGTCTGGCACCTTTGCCTCCAACAGAAGCATGATAACAAGTTACATTCCTAAGTTTTATCACTTCTGGAGCTCATTTCCTATAGGTACCCTTATAGTAATCTTTCGGATGCCTTACAATGTGAGAAAAGATATATCCCTATTTGGAAAGATTATGTTTTTCTGGCAATATCACTATTTTAAAACCTCAGTCAACTTCAAGACTTTTATATTCCTTTGAACTCCTAGTAACTAACATTGGGATATGTTTAAATGTATGAGCCATGCGTATGGTTCTCAATCTAGTAGATTGTTTCTCAGAGCTAATGAATGCCATGGAGCACATCCCAGGAGACATGTCCAGAACTAAAATCTTATTTTCCTACTGCTAGTAGAAACAGCACCTTTCAGTTGAGTTCCTCTTTAGAACTTGCCCTCAGCTGAAGAGAGTAGGCTCTCCAAATTTTTATCCTTTCAGTAATGATTGGTCAATGAAGTTCCCCTCCCTCTTGTCCAATCTCACAGACTCGGCAGTGCCAACTTCACTTCATCAGTCATAAAGCATTGTCTGATGCCTTTATTGTTGCTGTATCATTCTGCCCAGTCCTGCTGCCCTCATTCCTCCACAGGTGTGAATTCTGAAGCTCTCCCACAGTAAGCTTCCAGATTACAAATACCTATGTTATTGTCTTCTTCTTGGAGAACTGAAACCATAGCAAGTGGCTCTTGGAGTAGTGCAAGACACAAGCGTGTATAATAATGCTTTGTAAATAAACTGGACATCATGCACATTGATAAGCCACGAGGACTCCATAAATGGTGCTTTCACCATGGATGTCCCTTGCATGTAGTGGAGAAATACTTGATCAAACACTTCCCCCTGACTAACTTGGACAGTATGCCAGGAAGAGAGACAATACTAATATGTATGATATATCAGATGATTAAGAAATATTTGAGATTTAGTAATTATGAGAACTATGGAACTGACTGGATCTTGCTGCAGGCAATGAACATTTTGAAGATAGACTTTTAAAAATATGAAGATGATTAATGTCCAACCAAAGATAAAGGTCACAGGATCTCTTTGAAAGCATGTAAAGAGACTGTCCTATTGTACAATTTTAAAGAAGACTGAGACTAGCATCAGACTAATAGACTATTAACTATAATAGTAATGGAATTCAAGAAAAGATTGAATTTTCTACCTTAGTAGGTCGGCTATAAGGTCAGGGCTGTTATTGGAGTGAACGGTCTCTGAGAAAGCTAAAGCTACCAAATTTTGATAGGACCTAGCATCAGAACGGGTCTCCCAGAAAAATCATTATGTATGTGTATATATGTATCCAGAGACACATGCATATGAATATATTCAAATATATGTGAATACATGTTAATATATACATGATTTATTACACAGAATTGGCTTACACAATTGTGGCAGATGGCTAAGCAATCTGAAATCCATAGGACCCTAGAGGGCCAGTCTGGAAATTCTTTGGCAGGAACCAAATCTGTTGTCTACATGTGGAATTTTTTTTCCTTCAGGGAAATCTTACCTTTATTCTTAAGGCCTTTTTACTGATTTTAGTTAGGCCCAACAAGATTATTTAGTACAAATTTCCTAGAACCAACTTACTGTAGATATTTGTCACATCTATAAAATATCTGCATACCAATATCTGCATTAGCACTTGATTGCAAAACTAGACATTATAGACAGCCAGAGCTGACACATAAACTGACCCTCACAGACTGAGAACAGGAAAAAGATCAGCTGTAGCTCCGGGATCAGAGTAGTCACGTTTTTTTCCTCCAACCTTTTGCTTAAGCTCTCATAAGGCTAAATCAGGTTTTCTACAGAGAGGAGACTCAAAAGGAGAATGCAGCACAGATGGACCCAAGAAATGGAAGAAAGAGTAGGTTATCTGGTGAACCTGTGTCTCCCATTTCCACACCTCTATGCTCCACACCACAGGTTTGGTGGTTCTTGTTCCTGTACAGGAAATGATTCTACCAGAAATCACTGCTAGAGACCTACTGAACCGAAGTGACAGCAGCTTTAAGGTCACTTCTGACTCTTACTGATAAGAGACCAGCAGACAGGCAGAAGAGATAACATCCCAAAAGAATAAATGACCTTGGTCCTCAGAAATTGCTCTTATCTGGCAGGGAAGAACATGTGAATTCTCCGGAGGACTGAAATGGTATCTTTATATACTCCCTTGCCCAATTTTAACATTGTATAGAAAAGCACAACAGCAAAGACCCAAGAAAAGTGTGTCCACCAGCCGATCAGGAATATAGGTCTGGTCACTCCACCAGATAAAGCACAAGAACCCCACAGTGATACCAGGAGATGAGGAGAAACTTGAACAGCTGCATAGAAGAGAGACCAACATTGCTCACATCCCATTCCTGAGGCTGGCTGCAGTGGCAGAGGTCTACCCAGTAAGCTCCCTCCTGTAGTGGGTTGCTTGGACAATGCAACAAAACCCCAACTGGAGTGCTCCCTTGACCAATTCAAATCTGCAGGCCTCCTGCATTACAAGCAGCTCATTCAGAATGCATTGGGACTCATCTTTGAAAGGGAACTAGTTACTTTTAGAGACTTAAAGAAAGCATGGCTATGGCTCTGCAAATACTGACTAAAAAGACTGTTCAATTTGGCCTCTTAGAACCTTACAACCACAAATTCACCTTCTCATTGTGGTTGCTAATTATTTATCCTGTCCTACTTTTGGCAAAACAATACTCTACTTCACTTGAAAGTCTGGATTTCTTTTAGTATTTGCTAACTACCAATCACTGTTCCCTGCTTTGGACTCTGCCATGACATCTTATTCTAGCTATAAAGACATGATCATTCCTGCCTGATCAATCACACCACCACTCTCCTTTGTATTATGTGGTTCTCGTGGTTAGTGGACGATCCAAGCAGAGCCAATCAATAACTTCCATATGGGTTAAGATATGTATTAGACAACTTTCCATTACTATAACAAATACCTGAGTGAATAAAATCTGATAATTAACTTATAATGATAATTATAAGTTATAATTATAATTAATTTATAATGATAATTAACGTATAATGAGAAAAGGTTTGTTTTGGCTCATGAATTTTAAGGTTCTACAATCAGATGAAAATACTATGTTTAGGCATCTGATAGGGATGCCAGAAGGCAATAATGGAGCATATAGCAATGGAGAACTGCTCACTTTGTGTCCAGAAAGCAATAAAGAAAGTCAAGAGGGGGCTGATCCCCTTCAAGGGCATGACCCCAGTGACCTAAAATATTCCACAAGCTTCCACCTTTCAAAGGTTCCAATGTCTCCCAACAGCATCCCCTATATAAAAACTTTTAATCTATGGACTTTTGGGGACATGTAAGATCCAAATAATAGCAATATATAAACACTGAAGAAAAATCCTTCTTTTTCCCACCATTGCTCAACTTGTGCCATAGCTAAAGACAGATGACAGTCGATATAGACAGATAGATAGCTAGATAAATAGATGGATAGATAGAGAGTGGTAGATAAACGATAGATGATAGATAGATAACAAATATCTTCCTATCTCTGTCTCTTATTATCCTTTTACCTAACTTTCCAAAACTGTAATACAACCTCTTTAATTTCTATTAATACAGGTAAATTTTTTAGCTTAAACTTCCTTAAATGATGGCTTGTAAGTGATAAGAAAGAGTAGCTATTAATGGAGATGAAGTTGATTATATAGAAGACTGCGAAATGACATGGTGATGTCAAGGTCCTCCCACACCTATTATCCTCACTCTTTCCTTGATGTATTACAATTGCTAATACTAAAGAATCATGAGAAACAGATAAGGTGTACAGAAAGAGTTAATTTTATCTCATGTGTGCAACTATTTCAAAATACTCTTTATCAGATGTCTGTAATTCAGTGTTGCTTGTATTGTTCTTGTGCTACTTTGTAAATGGACGTCTGTTTGTTAATGTTTTCATTCTTTTATTTTTAAAATAAAAAAAAAAAAAATGCTAAGGCCCTATGCCACAGGTTGAGTTTCTCTGAGAGAGCTCTCTGTAGTAGAAATACATTAAGGACTGCCCTGATGTTCAAAACCTACCAAGAGAGAAAAAGGAAACAATGCAGCAGAACGACAAACTGAAATACAATGTCGTCAGGGGAAAGTTTTTACTCAGTCCTCCTGGGCATTCTTAGGCCAGTTGTTCTTTAGAATTATCCCGATTGGAAAATGGAGTCAATTATTTACACTTTATATCAATAAATCATTTGAAGCAGACTTCTCCTGAGAAGAGGGCATTACTTTAGCTGGCACTGCTTTTTCAACCTCAGGCAGGTCCCAGAGGATCACGGGAACTGTGAGCCAACAGTGCACACAGAAGCCAGAGGAGTGGAGGTGTTATGTGAGCTTATAATTACATTGTGAAATGCATTCCTTTTCGGGTTACATCACCTAAACTTTCAGCCTCTTCTTTGTCACAAACCCTGACTCCCTTTCCATTCATTGTGTTATTTCTATTCAATCAAAACTATCTAGTTTGAGAAAAAATAAAAAATTAATAAATCATCTAGTTTATTAGTATTTTCAAATAAATGATTCAGATTTGTTAATTGTTCTCCTTTCCTTTCCATTCAGTGGACATGCACTCTCATTTTTATTATGTCTTTCTCTTTGCTTTCACCGGATTTATCTAATTTTCTGCTCTTTCTATACTTTCAAAATGGACAAACCGCTCATCAATGAATATTATCTTTATATAAGACAATATTTATTTAGAGCTAGTAATATTCTTACAATAAATTTTGATATGTGACATTTTCATGATGACTAAAAATTTTATAAATTAATATAAAATGAGAATTTCTTTAATCTAATCTGGAATTTTAAGAGAGAGCCCCAAATGTTTTCAAGAGGTCCTTTTGACATGTGAGGCCTATATCTCATCTCTTAGAATCCAGCAGGTTTATGACTGCTTTAAATATAGCATATGATAAAAGTAATATATGTCTTCCTTGGGTATGACAGAACCATTCATACAGCTTCCTACTGCTTCCTTTGATAATCACTCTGAGGGAAGCAAGCCACTCTGCAAGAGGTCCAACTACTCAGAGATGACTTCACCAAAGAGCTCACACTTACCAGTCCAGTTGATGGAAGCAGCTATCTTCCCAGGTGATAGCCACACAAAATGCCAGCCACATGAATACCATAACTTTAACACACAACCCAGACAAGCCTTATCGGAACTGTCTTTCTAGAGAACATCTGTCTGTAACCACTGAGAGGAACCAAGTAAGAACTCCTCTGCTATGGCCTTCCCAGTTCCTAACCTATAGCCTCATAAGCAAAACAAAATAACTTGTTGTACACAGTTAGGTTTTATGCTGGCTTTTTTATCCAGGTTTACACATAGAACAGAATTTGGTTCCAGAAGTGGGATAGTTTTGTAACTAGACTCTGAAACATGTGGCACTGGCTTTAGCCCTGGTAGGTACTGGGAAGATGAAAGAAGGGCTTTGGGGAGATTCTTAGGTTAGGAAAACTCAACCTCAGTGGAATGGAAGATGTTGAGGACTTAAGAAAATGTGGTATTGAGAGGGGAGTGTGGCTTTGATCCTGACATCACCATCTGGGAGACCTGAGCAAGCACTCTGGGGAGCAGCCCTGCTGGACTCTCAGACAATGGCCAGCTTCATGTAAGTGTGCGTGTGTGTGTGTGTGTGTGTGTGTGTGTGTGTGTAGTGGGGAGTTTTGTAGATTCCAAAAATGATGCCGGATACAACTTCCACACAAAAGTAGAGACTCAAAGGTTTCAAATTTGAGCTTTTATTGTGGTAACCAGCTATCTTTCTAGTTATATTTATTATCTTGAGGTTTTACCCTCAAGAGCCAACATTTGAAAAAAAATAATTTTTAGAAATATTTATATACTTCACTTTTTCGTCTGTTGACTCAAATAGCTAAAATGATTTCAAATAAAATTAGGCACAGGAGATATTCTTAACTTATTCTACATTCTTGGTAACTTAAAGAAGCTTCATTAAAAGTCATAACATTGATTACTATTGTGTGAAGTGTGCCTAATAACATTATAGTGCTTAAGGGCAAAAGTTCAGAAATTGATTATCTGAGTTTTAATACAATCTCTGCTCTTCTGATCGTCATAGAAAGGGCAAGTCATTTTAGCAGTCTGCAGTTCAGTTTCTTCATTTATAAATGGAGGATGACAATAGCCACCTGTCTCTGGGCTTTATGAGGATTAAATGAGTAAATGTAACACCATGTAATGCAGTGCCTGACTCCTAGTAAGTACTAAAAAAAGTGGCTGTTATTAACCTTAGATCAAGTGTGCACTACATCCAGTCTTTGTGTTAAAAGGTTTAATATATTCCCACATAAAATGTTTACAACCTCTCTAGAAGATAGGCACAATTTTCACGATATTTCAAGTGACAAATCTGAAGCTCCAAAGATTATACAAGTTGCCTACTTATTTAACTGTAAATGACAGAGCAAGGTTTTGAACTCAACTCTATCTGATTCTCAAGTTCATGTTTTACCCCTATGATGTGATATGCTTCTAGTTCCATGCCAAGTACTTTGCAATAGTAAAGAGAAATATTATGCATAGCTTCTGTTCTCATGGGTCTTAAAACTCCAGGATTTAGTCAGGGCTGCCAGAAAAGTAGTCAGTTTGCTGGATCACTGGAGAAGAGAAGGGAACAACCGCAAGGAACTTGGCTCTATTGGACGTGCTAAATTTTAAATGTTAAAGAAAGTGGCTGCCCTGGATTTCCCTGAAGAGCAGTGAGCTGTCAGGTGCTGAGATTCCATCAGACAAAGGGCCCAGGTTATCTCCCTGCAGGGATCTGATATTTGACCTTAGTTTGCTTTTATTCTGAAGTTGTAATGAAAGGCTGTGATAAGGACTGCCAAAGAAATGTCTGGCATGGAGAGTTGGTTTCCTTGAATAAATTGCAAGAGAGGGAATGAACATGTTTGGCGACCTCTGGAGTTAACTTTTCTATTTTAATGGTACTTGATTGCAAACAGGCTTTCTTCAACCTTGACTTTCCCTATGGCATTCAGGTCCACATTTTCAATCGTGTCCTGGATGATCTACTGGTGAGAACAATAATATCTTTGGAAACTAAAATAATCCAAGCTATCTCCCAAGTTTAACTTCCTCTCTAGACCTTCCTGTCACTGATATTGCCATTTACTTCGTTGCGCAGGCTGAGCACTTTGAAATCATTCTTGCCCCCTCCTGAAGGATAATTACTAGGTGCTACTGAATTTTTCTCATTTCTCTTTTCTCCTGTTCTCTGCTCTTTTGCCCTGTGTGCCACCCACCCACCACAGCTCTTGCTGTCATTCACAGCTACACAAGCACACACTTAGATTATGAATATTTCTTGTGGAACTCCATCCCTTTCTTCAGACCCTTCGACCTCATTTGTCAAAACAAATCTGGAAAACTCCTATCTAGCAGGTAAAGGGAAAACACTAATTTTAGAGCTAAAGAAGACAGTAAGACTACCTCAACCATATGTCACAGCTGTACCATGTAATGTAACTGAACTTCAAATCGCAATCTAGTCATGACAAAATCCCATGAGGCATGCTTGCATTGGGACAAATTCTAAGAACACTTGACCTGAACTATTGAAAACTTTCAAAATCTGAAAAAAGCAAGTAGAGACTGAAAAAAATCACAGACCAGAGGAAATTAAGAAGGTCTGACAAATATCATTCAGTATCCTGGATACATTGCTGAAATAGTAAGAGAACATGAATGGAAAAAGTAGGGGAAAAAAAGGTTGGAATTTGGTTAATTTCAGTGTTACTTTAGAAAAAGTACCTTATAGTATAAGATGACCATGGAAAAAACTAGATGGAGTATACAGAAACACTTTACTGTCCACATACTTTTTTTCTAAACTCAAAATTTTTCCCAAAAAAGCACATTGATTTAAAAATGCTTCTTGTGCAAAGCTTTTCAACAGAATCTCAGTTTTTCAAGTCCATAGGGAAATCCTGATGTCCATAGCTCATTCTTGCTTCCTTCTGGAAGGTAGGATAAGGTACCCCACTCCCAAAGATGTCCACTTGCTAATCTATGTGCCCTCTGCGGATCTTATAGGAAGTGATTAAGTTATGGAACTTGATGTGATGTGATTAGCTTGACTTATGTGGGTGGTTCAACAAGTTGTATGGCTACATTAAAAGCAGAAAATTTTCTCAGGCTGAAAGCAGAAGAGCTAGGAAGAAGGGGAAGTCTGAAAGATTCCAAGCACAAGAAGGACCTGGGGCACTATTGCTGCTTCTGACAGATGCCTTCCCCTCAAGCAAAGACCAGAGAGAAAGGTCTGGAAGTGGAGACCAGACCCCCACTGATACTTAAGAAGAGAAAAGGAGCTTACTTCTCCAATTGCAAGTAACTGAATTGTGCTGATAACTTGGATGATTTGGAAAGCAATTTCTTCCCAAACCTTTTGATAAAGGCCCACATCAACCAACATCTTGACATGGCTTTGTGAAATCCAGAGCAGAGGAATCACCTTGTGTGACCTGAACCTCTTGCTGCAGAACTATGAGATAATAAATGAGTGGTATCATAAGTTGCAAAACTGGTAGTAATTTCTAACAGTAGCAGTAGAAAATTAATCCATCCTCTTATTCTTGTACACAAATTTGGTATGATACAGTCCTCTTCATATTGTTTTCAATGTCCCTGACTGATTGTCTTTCATTGTTTTTCTCGATATGACAATATCATTCCCCAACCAGGACAAAATTCTTTGGAAGGCCATGGTCTTGCATTTGAGAGAAATATAAAGAGAGAGGGGACAGAGAAAGAGAGAGAGAGAGAGAGAGAGAGAGATTTGCCACTTACTATGGCATTTGAACACTGATCAAGCACGCCTCCATCTGTCCAATTTCCAGGCTTTTCACTCACCAGCCTTGAACATAACCTTAGATCATCATCTATACTTGGTAAATATTTGTTGTAAATAAGGCAGTAGTGTCCAGTGCCTCAAGAATTGTCATTAAATAGTGTGATGATGGTGAAAAGAGAATAAAGAAAATAATTTGGGGTGTGGTAGCTATTCCTCAAAAAGTGATTTTCAACTTGGTCTGTTTGTCTCTAGGGAATATTTAGCTATAACTGGAGGCCTTTTGCTTTTATTACTGTCATAGTGGAGAGGAGAATGGGGACATTAAAAGAATGAGGGCAACTTCCACTGACACTTGATGAGTAGACCGGGAATGCTGGTCCTCCTCTAAGGGACGAGTCAGCACCCAAGGGGGAGTAGTATCCAACCCCAAATGTCAACAGTACAGAAAATAAGAGACCCTTCTAAAGTTATGCTGCAGATAAGCTTCCTGTTACACTTTGGAATACAAGCAAGAATTTATGCAGTTGAAATGTAATCCCTCAGAGTACTGCAATTATGCACACACAATACTATTTATTCTACATTTCTATGGCTATCTTTGCCATGTCTACATATGTTAATCTTTTAATGCCTGAAATTAAAATATGTTCTTGAACTATAAATTAGTATAAGAATCTTTTCTTAAACAGATAACCCTAAAGAAGAAATTATGTCCACAGAAGCTAAAAGAAAAACAATTTCTCAGCACATTATCTAATTAACAGTCAACATTACCATCTACTTAACACCCGTACGTGCTGTTTCCATCTTTAAAGGCCAGGCTTAATGTGCACAAATGTTCACATTCCATCCTGATAATATTTATCTTGTCAAGTTATGAAATATTGCTGAAAAGCTGTTTTGCATAAATTTGAGCATTTGAGCCTGAAAGAAAATGTTCAGTTGGGGCTGGGGTTTAGCTCAGTGGCACAGCGCCTGCCTGGCAAGTGCAATGTCATGAGTTCGATTCCCGGGACCGAAAAAAAGAAAAAAAAAGAAAACATTCAAACCCAGTGAAAAGTCCACTTGCCAGTTTCTCCTTCACTGGAAGGAAGGTAAGTTTTGCCAATGACTGTTTCCCTTTCAAATTTTTCTAAATAAATAATTTCTCCTAAGTCTTTCGATTCCAATGTACTACTTTTCAAGCTGTTTGAGAGCTCAGACATCTAAACAAGAGAAATTTAGTGAAGGTAAAAAAAATGTAGCTTTCAAGATCAGAACCTGGTAAACTACTTTCACATCAGAAGTTCAATTTAATCTGAAAGAAAAACAAATCCATCAATGTCCAGTCAACCTACTTAAAAAAAAAAAAAGAAAACCTGAGGGACATTTGGTTTCCTTCTAGCCAAACCTATGTGTTAGATGTTATTTGGGTCTTTTTGTTCCTGAAACACTTAATTTCAGGAGTACCATGCAATTGAATTTTGTATTCTTTTTCTTAGTCAGTTAGTCTACAGTTTTTAAACGTTCCTTAGATTTTTAGCTACAGATAAAAATTTATTTAAACAGGAAGGGGATATTTTTCTTCATACAATGATGTATAGTAATATCAGAGAACCAGACCAGTGTTCTCAAAGGAACTATAACAAGTTTACCAGATTCTCAATCAGTGACTCTTGCCTTCCATTATGAAATTCCGGAAACTTCTGTAGCATGGTCCTTCATCGAGTCCCGCCATGCTTGTGGTATAATTGTCTCACGGAAATGAATTTCAGAGATTGTGACCACCAAGACCAACTTTAAACAATTTCTATGAAAAATATAAGGATATATAAGATCATAAAACAATTTGAGCAATTCTCTTTGATGCAGAAACCTACATAAACTCTCAGGAGTATTAAATATTTGTCCCTTACTCCAATGAAAACAACCAACTTCCTTTTGTCAAACATTCGTATTTCCTAAATATTGCACACTATGGCACAATTTTAACTCCATTTTTTTTGCATGAAAAACTGAGGTTTTATGAACTCACCCAAGTCACACAGTAGGTAAAACAAAGTCAAGATTCAAACTCGGATGAGCCATAATCCAAATGTCCTAAAGCACTAGTGCAGTGATGGGTCATCACCACAATGGCACCCCAGTGTGTAAACCAGCAGCATGTGCTCGACCCCCAACAAGACAGCTTAAAGAAGGAAATTATCATGTATTTTATTGCTTTTCCCAAATGTAATCCTTACAATCTCACTTGATATTTTTAAAACTACAGGTGTATTATGGAGCAGTGTTCTAAAGTTTTAGGCTTTCTTAAAATGAAGAGGAGAGGCTCCTTGGTTGAAATTCCATGTGCAAAGTAGATCATAGTCTGCATGATGAGAGTACAGCCATAAACGCAAGCACTTGCAGGATGTGAGGTGCTATCTTTTTGTTTATCTATTTGTTGCATCTTCAATCACTTATTCTGTGGGAATATACATGTACCACGAGTCATCAACTCCTTAGGTAGCCAGGCCTTGTGCCAAGCACTGGCTCCTTTCCCATACAGTCAAGTGGACTTGAACAAGTGACTTGAGCTCCCCTAATCTCATGCCCTTCATTCCCTAGGTGATAACTCTAATCATAATTTCTGAAAGTATTAAATGAAATAATGTCATGAGTATTCACTGAGCATATCTAGAACTAGGGAAGTTGTTTTTAGCAGTGGCCCCTCCTTCTCTGTACCCTAGGGAAAGACTGAAGATTTGTCCAGACCGTGCTAAGTCAGAATGTAACAAGCACCATTTATTAAGGCAGGCAAAGCCTTCTTACGAAGTCCCAGCAAATCTACCCAACTCTCAGTAGAGAATCATATTTTAACTCTATGCCTCCTCTCTTCTTTCAGAAACTAGTATAAAAACACAAATGCAAATTCTGAGAAACAAATGGATGTGACTTGAGATTATACAAATGCCAGCAAGGGAGCCAGAGTGGGAGGAGAAGCCCTCCCACTTCAGAGGCAGCTGTGGCTCAACTTTGCCTCTATTAAAATGCAGACCCCTGGGCTTTTCTGCAGGATTCATAGGACCTCAGTGAGTCCCTGATAGATCTGGCTTTTGAATACTGCAGCATGCTCAGCATCTCAGACACACTGTGTTTATCTCCCATCCCTGCTGACATGTTTATATCAGATGGCAGCCAAGTGCATGCAGCATTTAGCTAAGAATATCGGGACTCCACCTCTTCTGCTCTATTTCCTGTG
The DNA here is from genome assembly GCF_000276665.1 of Chinchilla lanigera. Classification (NCBI taxonomy): domain Eukaryota; kingdom Metazoa; phylum Chordata; class Mammalia; order Rodentia; family Chinchillidae; genus Chinchilla; species Chinchilla lanigera. The sequence continues at coordinate 7,602,800 of NW_004955459.1, forward strand.
TGTTTTTTCAGGGATCCAGAAATTTTGTCAAAATAGCTCCTTGTTTCCTGGCCAGAGAATCGTACCAAGTCCTCTGAAAAAAGTGAGAGTCCACATTGCAAGGCATCCTCCTCGGTGGCTGCAATGACCCTCACACCTAGCTAGGACTCATTCTGTATCTACTTTTAAGTGGGAGCCAGACTCACTACCACTTGTATCCAATCAATAAAATGTGGCAGAAGTTGTAGGATGTCATTGCTGAGATTACAGTACAAAAATACAGTGGCTTTGTCTAAGGGGGCTCACTCAATTGCTAGCTTTGATAAAAGCCAACAATCATTTGCAAGCTGCCCTTGGAGAGGGCCACGTGCCAAAAACGCTGGGGGAAAGCCTTTGGCCAACAGCCTTCAGGGTAATCAAGGCCCTCAGTTCAGCAGTACAGAAGAAACAAATCTTGCAACAATCGCTAAAATGAGCTTGGAAGCAGGTCCTGCCCAACCAGCTCTCAGATGAGATCACAGTGCTCACTGACAGTAACCTCGTGAGAGAGACTGTGAGTCAGAGCCACGTAAGTCAGCTATGCTAATTCCTGGCCTACAGAACCTGGGAGATTATATTTGTTATTTCAAGTGCTTGTAGTGAGGAGCACAGACTCCCTGGGTTTAAATACCAGGTCCACTGCTGTGTAACTCCAGTTTTGAGGAAGTCACTCCATGCTTCTGTATCTCAGTGTACCCATATGCATAATGGGAATGACAATAGTGCCTTCTCCATAGATTTATGTTCTGATTTAGGTAGTTTATGCCAGTATTCATAGCCTGTAACACAGTTCCTATTAATCTATTTAAAAAATAGATTGTTATATGAATGAGTGGGTATTACTTGGTCTCTTTATCCATGTAACTATACTGCAACCTGCTGTGGGCCATGGTTCACCACTAATGTTGTTATCATGTTGCTATTACTCTTATATCATGCTGTTATATATGGAAATATATGTAAAGAAATATTTTTAACTACTCAGACACCAACGTTATTGATCCATGAGAAGTGCACTGACTGCATATTTTTATTTCAACTTTTCTTTGGCTATAGAAACATAAATCAGTCATCTTTTCTGATTCTAGTATCCACTTGAACTAGAGTAATCTGCGGATTTTATCAGATCTCTAATTTTCTATTTCAATTGCCTTGTCCACTATAATGGACAAAATATATTTTTTCTCTTTTAATGAAATCAGTCAAAATACAGATGTACTTAGCTATGGCTAAGATTTTGAGTATTAGCAATGAACGTGAAAACTCTTTAGATAAGAGAAATCATAGACAACCCTGGTTTAATACCTCTCTGTAAGATAAATTATTAAGGAAGCCTGTTATTCATCAGTAAAGAATCCCCAGGAATACAGATCAAAGATGGATTTGTGTACTGTGATTTTCATCTCCAAATCGCAAATGGAGCTGTCACAAACTTCATCTCTTCCTTCACTTACTCATCACACTGATTTGCAATCACTGATCTACTCAAACGTCTGTTTCCTCCGCAGATCAGTGGTTTTCAAAGTGGCATGCAGATCGGCATCGCCTCCTCACTTGAGAATGTGCTAAAATAAAAAAGGATGGAGTCCTACCCCAGATCTAATGAATCCACCCTTGCGGCAGGAACAGGCATTCCATGTTTTAACAAGCTCTCCAGATGATTTGTGTGCACCTTAAAGTTTGAGAATCACTGTTCTAAATCATAAGTGCTTTAAGTACAGCACCCATGGATTATTCAGCCTAGTATTTGTGGTGGTCAGTGTTTAACCTAATTAGCATTCAATAAAAGCTTTTGAAAGAGTGGCATGGCAAAGCCTTGGCTTTTGAACCTAGTGGGTTTCTTTATGGCTTTTCTGAGTCATCTGTGAAGAGGGGATTATGACCTGTCAGGATTCATATGACCAAAAACAAAGACAAAAACAAAAGCCCAGAAAAGGCCTGTGACTAGAAAAGTGAGTCTCCTCAACCTTCAAGTCTCACTTTCAGTCACATCAGCTCTGCAGAACTTTCTAACTGTACCATGTAAGCTTAGCCCCCTGTCTTATGATTCTCCTGTCAGTGTCAATTCTTCATTATTTAAGTGACCAGATCCCAACCAAACATTGTTCATCTTATTCATTCTTGTTTTTAAAATACTTAGGACAGGGGGGACAGGGGCTGGGGATTTAGCTCAGCGGCAAAAGCACCTGCCTGGCAAGTGCAAGGTCGTGAGTTCGGTTCCCGGTACCGGAGAAAAAAAAAAAAAAAAAAAAAACAAAACAAAAGAACAAAAAACAAATGCACGGAAATATTTAGGGGCTGGGGATTTAGCTCAGCGGCAAAGCGCCTGCCTGGCAAGCGCAAGGTTGTGAGTTCGGTTCCCAGTACCGGAGAAAAACAAAACAAAACAAAAAAAAAATACTTAGGACACTTTTTACAACAGAGCTAAAACAGAAGAAATATCTATTCATTAACAATAACTGATGCTATGCTCAGGTTTATGCTGAACTAAATCAATGTTGAAATTATTAGCAAACTCTCCCAGTTAGGGATGGTCCCAAAGATAAAACACAGCTTGGCCTTTTCACTTCCTTTATTACTCCCAGAGATCAGGACACACTTTAAGAACCAGTTCTTCTCCAGCATGTTTCTTCTTCCTAAATATTATTTTTCCCTCTATTGCTTTCTCCTCCCCAGGAGCATGTCTTTGGTTCCATTCCTTTCAAGATCTTGATCAAACCTGTTATCAAAGATGTGAACTGTCAACTAATCTGAAAGCTGGTAACATTTAGCTTTTCCTGATATGTTGACCTTTAAAAGTCAGATTTTAAGACCAAAACACTTTCAAGAAAGAAATTTATAAAGTAGCCATTTCTTTTTTTATTAACAAATATTTATTGAGTGCCTAATGCCAGATATTATTTTAGTAATGGCTTGGTATAAATTACTAAACAAAAGATACAGAAATCCCTGTAAATTCAGGAGATACAGGGAAGTGGCAATAAAGGGGTGGGGACAACAAAGGATAACCACATAAACAAATATGCAAAACAGTACATTTGAAGATGGTGATATGTATGAAACACTGAACAGTGAATGGGACAATAGTGCTGAAAAAATGGGCAGTTGGTAGATTGACTGGCCAAGGCAAAACATTGTACCTACAGGATTCTCACAATGTATTATTTAACTTTTTCTAAGTTCATCTCTTATTATTTTATCAGGTCTCCAGACTTCAAATATAATCTATATGCAAATGGATCTAAAATTCAAACTTCCAGTCTAGAGCTCTTTCATGTATTCCAAATGCAATCACCCAACTACCTTCTACGCATTCCACTTGGAAATCTCATAGGCATTTCCAATTCAATTTACCTAAACCTTCTTCTCTTCCACTATCCCTACTCCATATTCAAGTGACCTTGTCCCATGATCTTTCCTGTCTCTATTAATGACAAGTCCATCCTTTGTTGTTCTAATCAAAACTCTTGGAGTCCTTCTTAACTTCTTTGTTCTCTAATACCTTCTCATCTGATCTGACAGCAAATCCTGTTATCTATACCTCCAAAACTTTAGCCAACACGCAAACCTCTTCACCACCCTGGGATCCAGGAACCCAACCAATTTATTCATAAATTATCCTAGATGGTGTTTGGATTATCATAATTATTCCCTGAAAATAATTTGCTTTTATTCTTAACATAGAAATGATGGTGACCCTTTTAGTGCTTTCAATGATACAAACAGCCCACTGCAGCATGTGTGCCATAGGTTTGTCACCACTGGTCTATATAGCACAGCAACATAAGTAATTCAATTGCTTTTGAGTCACACCATGCCCTTCCTCAAAGGAAGTGCATCCTCTGTTTCCAGTCTTACTGCTCTCAAAGATGAAGTGCTTCACTCTGGCCTGTGATGCCCTTTAGAATCTGCTCCCTTTGATTTCCTAACTCATCTGTTATGATTTGTGTCTAGATGCCCCCCCCCCAAACCTCATGCAGTCAGAGGCTTTTATAGAGGTTGCTGAATGTAGTGTGTGATGCTGGGATTAAGAATGTGTGGTCTCTAAAGCAGTCCACGCTAGGTTTGGCATAGCTACTCCCACACTAGGGTAAATAGTTTGCACACTATATAAAGGACAGAAAGAATCTTGTCTCTCTCCCTTGCCTGCTTTTGCTGTTTTAGGCCACCATGACCTGTTGCCCCTCTGACACATGCCACCCTGCCTTGGAACCAGACAATGATGGACTAAAACCACTGCAAACTGTGAACTAAATGAACTTTTCTTCTCTTAACTTTAGGCATTGGGCATTTTGTCTCAGCAACTAGAAAAGTAACTAAGACATACCTCCTTCCACTTTCCACCTCACTCATCTTTATCCAAGCACTAGGTCCTCATTTTCAGTACTAAGAAATTCCAACTACTGTTCTTCCTATCTCTGTCCTTAGCTATAATGTCACCCTTACATAAGGCCTCCCCTAAAAACCCTGTAAAAGTTGTAGCTCCCACCCCCGGTACACCCTACTCTCATATTCTCCTTAACACTCATTTCTATCTGACATGCTACACATTTTACTTTTACTTAATTGCTAATTATACTATTTTCAGAATGTAAGGAGCATCAGGAAGGGACTTTTATCTGAATTCTTTGCTACTATAGCTTCAATACTGTCAAAGGAGGAAAACCAAAATAAGTAACATTGGCTCAGGAGTGCCTTTGTTTGATCAGGTTTTAAACACATGAACGCTCAAGTTTAGAACTGACTGCCGGAGCACACACACATAGGTGCACTGACCTTGTGAACTAGGCCACTGTTATGGTTTGTGTCTGTGTGTCCCCCCAAAGCCTCATGCGGCCATGGGGCAGGCTTTTAGAGTTTGATTGATTATGGGTGTGAGAGCTACACCTGCCCTGGGAGGGATAGTTTGCACATGTAAGGGAGAGGAAGAGGGTGCTTCTGGCCATTTCCTCCCTTGTGTGTGTGTTTGTTGCTTTGCTGTGTTCTGTCGCCATGAGCTGTAGCCCTCTGCCGTGTGCCACTCTGCCTTGTAATCTGCCAAGTACGGACTGAAACCTCCACAAACTATAAGTGAAATAAACTTTTCCTTCCTTAATTTTGGGCATGAGGTATTTTGTCCCAACAACGAGAGAAAAGTAACCAAGACAGCCAAACTTTAACCTTTCCAGAATGTTTTCTGATATATTTGGTGGCCATTTCTACAAAAGATTGCCCAGGACTGAGACTATTCCCAAACCCTTTCTTAGAAGACTAATTAATTTTTACTGATAGCAATTGTAATTCTTGACAAGTAAGTGATATAGTTCTCACCTTCACCCCTTTGTGGTTCAAGACTACAAACACAGACGCAATTTTATATATCAACATAGCACACATTCATAGTTACTTGGATTTGTGTTTTCTTGGACTGCAATCTTAATTAGTCCTAAATAAATGTAATATTTTTTGTTCTTAACCATGCTTGTTTATTCTTCAAGAGCACCTAGAAGAGCACATGGAACAAGGAACACTTTATACATCTATTGTCCCTGTCATTTATACTAGAACTAATACTGAGTTCATAAACATACATACTGCATATAATTTAATCCTCATAACTACCCCAGGAAGTGGTTCTGTTTTACCAATGGGAAATAGGTACAAAAAAAACCAAAGTGACTTGTCCAAGTTCATCTATCTCTTATCAATTAAATCTAGAATTTGGAATTGTAATCCAGATTCCACACTGATTTCATCATAGAATGTGGCCATGGTTTCTTCTTTCTGCATTTGATGCTATGGCCTTCTATATGTGATGACACCCTGACCCTGGACAGACTTGCCCTCCAAGGCCTGGTCAATTCTTAGAAGTAATTCACAGCTCACTTGGGAGTACTGGGAGTGTGCCCTTCATGTACAAACTGAACACCTCTTATACTGGGCTTTCACACTCTGGCCCACTTCTCGTCTGCCTTAAGTGACTGTGGGGCCAAATATCAAACAACTGGAGGCAGACCCTAAAGCTCAGAGCCTGCTGAAGTTATTCACAGTAACCAGTCCCAAGCTAGTTTACCCTGCCTCACTCTGTCCCTTCCACAGAAACCAGAATAATGGTGAGCACTATTTCCCATCACCTATCCTCTTTGCTTCTCCAGTGAACTGGTGCTGTCCAGGGTGGTCAGGTGACATGAAAGGCATCCTCTTTTTGGGAAATGTGAATAACAAACTTTGTTTAATACAGTCATTTCCTGATTGGTTAGCCTCACCACCATACCTGAATAATAATAAAACCTATATTTAGGACCATGCCTGGATGTTAAAGTATATCAAAATCCAATTTCAAAGGAAGATTCAAGGAACTGAGAGAGAGAGAATACATTTCAAATATGCATCTAATTTGTTTCCGGCAAGGAAGATTACTATCTGAGGAGGTCTTGGAAGTCCAGTGATATGAACATTAGGGATCAAGAAAGTGAAGAGGGGCAGGAAAATGGGACACAGCTGAGGAAACAAGTACACACTTCACAAAGCCATGGACACACATGAGAAGGAAAGAGGATATTGTGTTCACCGAGGGCTTGTTGATGTATTATACTCAATATTCCCATTATCTTAGTAAATCCCTACAAGAACCCTAAGAAACTTACATTATTATTGCCATTTCATAAAAATTCAAAGTAGAAATCTGAAAACTTACTGTGATAGTTAACTGCATCACCTTAAGTAAGAAACACCCAACTAAATCGGGTCAGCATAGTTCTGGGTGTGGTTGAAGGGATTTACTGCAGACAAAAGATCCATCTTGGGTGTGCATGGTACCAACTAATAGGGTTGTTGCCTGAATTTAACACAAGGAAAAAAGTAAGGCTCGTTTCAGTGTCTTCAGAGGAGCTCCAGTGTTCACCTTCATTTTGGACATCATCTCCTGACTTCCAGTGCAGACTCCTGTTTTCCAGCAGGACCCTTCAGCCTCCTGATATAGATTGGCATGGGACACTACAGTGAGCTCCAGGCTGCAGTGGATCTTTCAGCTTTCCAGCACACAGGCAGTCCTTTTGCACTCCTCCACACCTGACTCTGTGCGCAGGCACTGTGAGCCAATCTTCTAAATTCTTGCATATCTTGCATTAAATCTGTTTCTGTAGTGAGCACTGACTGATACGCTTATGGAACCTACTCTAATCCATGAAGACAGGAAGAGGCCAGGGGACACAAATCTGGATTGTGTGGTGATGTTTTCCCTTCCTCTCCACTCAGGCCCAGGGATACAGCTGAGGTCTTAATCTTATTACTGACAGAATTAATTTAAATTTTGCTCTCTTTCAATTTTCTTTGAAAATAAACTTGTATCTGTTCATTTACCTCGGAGTTTACTGGGTAGTCTTATCCCCAGGAAACTTAGAGCTTACTCCCTCATCTCAATCATTTCTGATGAGATGCCGTACGGTTTTCTTTGTCTCAGTCGACAGAGCCAAGCACAAATGCTGCACTGCTGAATTGACAGACTTAGTTAGAACAGGAACTGTCTTAAAAGAAAGTACCTTTTGACAAATTGCATTGGAGTGATTGATTGGCTCATTTAAGAAGAGCCTGTCACCACCATCCTTCCGAATTTAGATAAAACTAACAATGCAAAACTGCTTCCTATGTTCATCCTCCTTATTGGTAAATGAAAACTACTTTCATTTGAAGACATTCCCCTGCTCTGGTACTTGAGGAATGTACCAGACTGCTAGAAGGGAATTCACCTTCTAGCAGTCAATAAATTGGCAGGGGCATAAACATAATAACACTTGGAGTGCAAGGAAACAGGAGGGATTCACATATTCAGGGTGAAACCTATGCTACAATCTCCTTATCCCAGCCATTGAATCAATCTGTTCTCGCTGTCTAGGAATAGCTGCAGCTTAGCAAAAGCCTGACCCCAGGCAAGGAGACCACGGTTTAGTCTCACCTCCCTTACCTCTTGCTAGCTGCAAATAGAACATCACAAGTACCCACACTATCCCTTCCCACAGAACTCTTACACAACTGTTAACAGAGCAGACCAGGAAATTATTCAAGTTTTACTTCAGCCACTCAGGGACGGTGTGTGAGGAGCAGTTCCTTAACATCCCCGTGCTTTTTGTCTATAAATTTCCTTACAAGGAAAATGGGGAGAAATATAACAATAATCTTATAGGATCAATATGATTACAACAATTAGTGCACATAAAACTCTTGGACCTGCACTGGAGATCTATAAGACCACCTATATTTTTTTGGCATTATTAAATAAAATTTAACCCACATTGAAAATTTATTAAAGTCTTAGATTTTGTGCTTTTTAGCATATGCACAATATTATGTAACTGTTACTACTATCCGATTCCATCAATTTTAAGAAGAAATCTTGAACAATGGATTACTAATTATTTTCAAATAAGACAGTTGGAACTTTGACAGAAAATGCCTTGATTCTGTAGATTAATAAGGGGATTATTCTAATCTTAACAATATTAGGTCTTATAATCAATGTCTTCCATTTGTTTAATTTGTTCAAAATTTCACTCACAATATCTTGTATTTGTCAATGTATAATTCTTTTCTTTTTTTTATTTTAAAGATAAAAGGAGGGAAGGGGCTGGGGATTTAGCTCAGCGGCAAAAGCGCCTGCCTGGCAAGCGCAAGGTCGTGAGTTC
>NW_004955459.1:7617738-7654034 GCF_000276665.1 Chinchilla lanigera
GCCCTCAGGGAGTAGCTGGGAAATACCTGGCTCTCTCCGCGCGTTTCAGCTGTTAACCGTGGCAGTGTGGGCGAGCACAGACTCGAGCCCAGGTGTCTAGCCGCTCCTGGAACACTGGCTCTAATGTATAATTCTTATACATCTTTGGTTTAATTTCTTCCTAAGTATTCTATTATTTTTGATGCTATTATAAATAAAATGGCTTCCTCACTTTCATTTGTAGGTTATTCATTACAAAAGGATTACACCTAATATTTGAATTACACCTAATGCTCTTGTACCCACAACTTCACTGAATTTGTTTTGTAGTAATTGGTAACTATGTGTATGTGTATGTGTATTCTTCAAATTTTTCTATGTATGAGGTCATGACATCTCCAGTAGTTTTATTTAATCCATTTAAATATGAATACATTTGTTTATCTTGACCAGTTCCTATGGCTGGGCTATCTAGCACAATGTTGGACAGACATGAGTGTATGCATCACCATCTATTCTTGATTTAATAGACAAAGCTTTCAGTCTCTAATCTTTATGTTGAAGTTAGCAGTGGATTTTTCACAGATGCTCTTTGAATTGTAGCTAAAATTCCCTTGTATTCCTAATTTGTGAGTATTGAAATCATTTGTTTTGGGCTCTGCCAATCTTTTATTTTAAATGAGGTGGTCCTGTATGTACTTTTGTTCTTCACTAGTGTGTCGTACTGTGCTGATTGATATCTGTGTGTCAAACAAATGGTACCTTCTTGGGAATAATCCTATTTGTACATGATACATAGTCTCTCTTAAATGTTATTAGATATAATTTGTTAGTATGTTGAGGACTTTTCTTAAGGGATATAATACTAGTTTCTGAGAATTAATTAAGAAATATTTTCTCCTTGTCTACTTTCTGAATAATCTCCAATAGATTATTTTTCTTTTAAGTCACTTTTGGTAGGTTGTATTTCTAAGAACTTATCAATTTTACCTCCACTCTCTAATATGTTGGCATAGAATTTTATACATCGCTTATTTATAATACTTTTTTATTTCTATAAGGTTGATAGTAATATCCTCTTTCATCCTTTATGTTAGAATTTTGAGTCTGCTCAGTTTTCTTGGTCATTCCAGCTAAATGCTTGCAGTTTCATTCATCTCTTCAAATAATCCACATTTGGTTATGTTGGTATAGTCTTTGTTGCCTTTCTAGTTTACTCATTCTCATGCTTAGATTTCCTTTCCTATACTTCCTTTGGGTTAAACTGCTTCTTTTTCACCCCTATTTCCTTAAAAGGACATGTTATTATTGATTTGAGACTTTCCTATTTTCTAATATAGATATTTAAAGCTATAAACTTTATCCTGAGTGTATCCATTGTATTTCATAAGTTTAGCTTGTTTTGCTTTCATTCTTCAAAGATGATTACTCTGCTATTTTCACTGACATCATTGCATTGTAAGAATGTTATATAATTATGATTCTAAGGCTGGGGATTTAGCTCAGAGGTACAGTACCTGCCTGGCAAGCGCAATGTCGTGAGTTCGATTCTGGTACCAGAGAAAAACAAAAAATAAAAATAAAAAAAGAAAGAAAGAAATTATTATTTTATTCAGTATTAGGTTTTTACCTGTAGTGTATATAAACCTTGGATGAGAGACTGATCTCAGTCACCTTGCTTAATGCATTATCACTCCCTTGCATAAAACACATGGCTGCAAATTTGTGGTTTCCCTACTGGCCCATAACTATTCTTTTATTTCTCTACTTATGGCACAAATTTCATGTCATCCAAATTCACACTTAAATTTTTAAAAGAAAGTAGTCTGAACTGGTACTCTGATTTTGCTTTCTTTTTTGTTGGTTAATAGACTTTCACTTGGACTCAAAGACTATCTGAGGTCCTTGCTCATTCTTCAGACACTTTGCTCAGAACAAGTGGACCTGTAGTTCATCCAAAGGAAAGGAAACCACATAATCACAGTTTTTAAATAGGTAGTGGAGAAATTCCTAACTACAGTCCCCATTTGGCACAGTGGAACAATCCTTAATACATATTATTAAATATACTAGTAGATACATGAGAAAAGTACAAGATCCTAAATGTACAGTCTGAGTAATGTACACCAAGTAAATGCCTCTATAAATCTAGCTTTTAGATCAAGACAAGAATGTTATAAGTATCTGATGACCCTTAAGCCACCTCTGTTTTCCATGCAAAAGTAGCCACTTTCCAGTCTTCTAACAGTGCATAGTAGTCTTGTCTATTTAGGGATGTATATAATGGATTCACACAGTATTTACTCTTTTCTGTCTGGTTGATTTTGCATAACATTTTTGGGAGATTCATGCATGGTTTTGCAAAGAGTTTTAATTTGCTGATTGCTGTAGACCATTCCTCTGTTTGAAAACGTTATAATTTATTTCCCTTCTCTACTGGTGATGGACATTTGATTATTCTCACCAGATTGCTACTACAAGTTCAGTTTCTATGCTCACTCTTGCACACGTCCTTTGATAAACATACACCACTTTTTCTTGGGTATTCGTTCAGAAGTAGAATTGCTTAGTCAAAGAGCATGCACATGGTTAACTACTTGTTCCAACTGGTTCTATAAGTTATTCTACCATCAATTACATTTTCTGAAAACTTTAGCTGTAGCAATATGTAGCATCATCAGTTTTCTTTTAGCCATTTGAGTAGTTACACAAACTCTATTTTTGTTTTATTTGTTTTAAATGACCAGTAATCAATGAGATTCAACATTGATTCAGCATTTTTTACATATATTTATGGTCATTTGAGCACACTCTTTAGTAAAACCCCTTTACAAAGATTTTTGTCCAGTTTTTTTATTATAGTTTCTATAATTTCTTAATGATATATAGGAGGTTTTGGTATATTCTGAATAGCTATAGGTACATGATGGTTATACATGTTTCTCACTGTGATATTAGTTTCTTCACTATTTTAATACATGAGATCTTTTGACACAAGTAACTTCCTCATTTTCCCATAATGAATTTCTAAATATATCATTTCATTGTTAGGAATACTAACATGTTAATTAAGAAATCTTTGTTAAAGTATTGTCATAAAGACAGCGATGTCTTTCAGAAATGTAATTGCTTTATTTTTGTTTATTCCTGGTTTTGGGTTTTTTTTTGTTTGTTTTCCAGCTTTTTGAGACAAGGTCTTGTTATGTAGTCCAGGTTGGCCTTGAACTCACTGTGCAGTCCAAGCTGGCCCCAAATTACAGCAATCCTCTTGCCTCAGATTCCCAAGTGCTAGGATTGCAGGCATGCACCACCACGACCAGCTATTGCTTTACCTTATAACAATAGATCTACATGTAATCATTTTATGTCAAGAGTAAGGTAAGAGTGACTGTTCATTTTTTAATGCATTGGTATTGAACTGACCCTGCACCACTTATTAAAAGTCTGTCATTGTCTACTATCCTGAAATGCTACTTTCTTTATAAAATCAGTGTGTGTGAGAGAGAGAGGGGGGGGGAGAGAGAGAGAGAGAGAGTTGGTCTGTTTTTGACTCTCTACTGTTACATAAATATGCTTATCTTATTCCTCCACTAATAATATACTGCTATAATTGCCATGATTTCAAATAAGAAAACAAAGAGTACTAAATTTTTATTCTGTATAACTATACCTTGGTTAATTTAATTTCTACCAGAACAGTTACTGACATTTTGATTAGGGTTTTCAATTAGTAAATCAGTTTAGGGAACATTGATATCTTTAACTATTAAATTTGCAATTTAGACAGCCCTACATTTGTTTTGATATTTAAATTTTTTCTCAGTAATACCTTTAATTTGCTGGTCCATAGATCTGGAGCATTTTTTTTCTAGATTTATTCCCAGGAAATATATAGCACATGAGGGTTGGTGAATGTTATCTCTTCCTTTAAAAAAATAATCAGTGGAAATCAATGTGGATATTCATCCAAAGGCTAGAACTAGAAATTCCATTTGACCCAGATATTCCCTTTCTATGTATCTTCCTGCAGGAGTTAGAGACATCATATCAGAATGATGCATACAAACATACATACATATTCCAGTTTACAGCAGACCAGTGCATAACAGCGAAATTTTAGAAGCAGCCGATATATCCATCAACAGATGAATAATGAAGAAAATGTGATATTTACACACATGTAGTACTAGTCTGCCATAAAGAATGATAAACATGAGTCACTTGTAGGAAAATGAATACACCTTGGGACATACTGTTAAGTGAAATAAATTAGACAAACATCTTAAATATTGCATGGTTTCTCTTATATGAGAAACCCAAATTATAAATAAAGAGAAAAATAAAAGGTAGATAATAGGAAGTGTGGAGATCTTTCTCAAATGGGAAGGGAATCAAGAGATAAAGGGAGGGAGGAACGCGGGAAAGGAAAGGGTATAAATAGAGATTAAGATGTGTTACATACATGCATTAGCTTCACACAAAAAATGCAAACATTATGTACCACAAATATGTACTAATAAAAAAGAAAAAAGGGGAAAGTGTATTTAAAGGGATTACTCCTATTTTTAAGCTTGTGAGATGTTTAGAAGCAGAAAAAATGATGTAACAATACCTAAAAGATTCTATTGGTGAATTTTTAGTGTAAAATATGTGAGTTTTTGTATATGGCTTTAAATCCAGTAAAATTATAAATGCATTCATAGCTTTTAATTATTCAATTAAAGATCATTTGGAGTTTTGTGTATGTAAAATTGTTATAGAAAAATATGCACATCATAGTTTTCATTATTATATTCCACCCTATTGCCCTCAGAATTTCAGCAAAAATTTGGACAAAGTGAGAGTAAACTCTTAATACTTCCACAATCTCAATATTCAACAAAATGTTTCCTAACATGTTTTTTGTTGTTGTGATGTTAATGTGTTAATCTAACACATTAAATAACTTTCCTAGAGTTTCTAGTTACTTGAGTGATTTTGTTTTTAATTTTTATTTTAGTTATGGGAATTACTTTATCAAATAATTTCTCTATAACTTTGGAAATCATGAAGTTTTTCTCTTAATGTCTTAATTTGGTGGATTATTAATTTGTAATTGTTACACAAATCATTGTATAAATTCATTAATTGGTAAATGTTACACAGTGTTTACTATTCTAATAAATCAAATTAGATACAATATACTATTTTATTTTATAATATATAATTGGATTCCATTTCTATTTTGCAAAGTGTTTTTACATTTCCTTTGAGTAAAATATTTGTGAAATTTTGTTAATAAATTTATGCTTATTCAGAAAAAATTGGGAGTTTTTTGTTTATTTGTTTCTCTAGAAGATTTTATGCCTCATTGTTGTTATTTTTATTTTAAAAATGTATAAAATTTCACTGGTAAAGTCATCTGAATGAGACAAAATTCTTTACATAGATTTTTGGACCACTAATATATTCTATATCACTTCACTCATTTTGCTGTTATTTCAAAGAATTTCTCAACATCAATAAAATTTTAAGTCAACGGGCATTCATTTATTTTGATTATTCTCTGAATATATTTGCAATACATTGGTGGTGTTACCCTCTCAATCCTCTTCTTGATTAGTCTGCAACATTATGAGAACTGTACCAACTGCTTTTCAGAGACCACTGTCTGTTTTTATGCATCCCTTCTGCAATATATTTATTTTTTTTTACTGATTTCTTACATTTAATTTCTTTCTTTCTACTTTCCTTGACTTTAATTTTGTTATTTTTCTAATTTGATATGTATATTAAATCATGAAAACCATGTATTTTAGAAATCATTTCACTTTCCATTATGTTTTTTTCTTTAATGTGTATCATTTAAAAGTGTTTCATAGAGGCCGGGGATTTAGCTCAGTGGCACAGTGCCTGCCCAGCAAGCGTAAGGTCATGAGTTCGATCCTCGGTAACCGAAAACAAACAAACAAACAACAACCAAAAAAAGTATTTTCTTTAATTTGCATAATCTTTAGGATTGTTATAGATTTATTTTTCTTATTTGTTTTTACTTTAGATTCACTATGGTCAGAAAACATACTGTGCAATATTTCAATCCTTTGAAAGTTCTTGAAATTGCTTTATGGTTGAACTATGTCAAATTTTGACTAATAATCCATAGGGATAAGATAACACATGTTCAGTAGTTCCTCAAACTGTGTTATAATTTCAAATTTGTCTTTTTGGCCTATCCAAAAGTGGGAATATCTGTGTTAAAATTTGCTATTATGACTGTAAGTTTTTCTGTTTTAAAATCTATTTCTGCTTCATTTATTCAGAGACTTTAGAGGTTTTATATATTCCTGCTGGACTAGAGGTTTCTCAACATAGAATGTTAACTTTGTCTCTCACTAGAGTAAGAGAGTATCACATACTTCATTTCATAAAGCCAGCTTTGTCTGACATTACCATAGTTACATTAACACTTTTTAGTTAGGGTGTGATACTTGTATCTCTTTTCATCCTCTTACTTTGAACTACTTAACATCCTTATATTTAAACTGGATGTCTTCTAAGTAGAGCAGAATAAACTTGCTTTTTGTTAATTTATGCTGACAATTCTTGTTGGAATATTTTGTTTCATTTAATGCAGTTTTGGATACATTAGTGTTTATTTTTACAATTTTAGTAATTCTTTCTATTAATCACAATGTCCTATATTAGATTATCTTTTGTTTCTTATTTTGGAATAGTCAATTATTTTTGTCAGTGCACTGTTCTCCCTGTTTACTTGTCTATTATAAATCCTTTAGCCTATATCGGGGCTTTGTTAACTGCGGCTCTTGGGATGGAGTGTAATTTGATGGGCTCTGGGATCCACCCCTGGAACTGGTGGGACACATTTCTAAGTGTGTCTTGGCACCTCATGAAGCTGGCACTTTGAGGTCTATGTATGGTCCCCGGCACCTTCCTGCAGCATGGTTCCTTTTCTCTACTTTCCAGCCACCATGAAGTAAACATTCTTGTTGGGCCATCCCTTCTGCCATGATACTTATGCCTCGGAGCCACCTGAGCAGGCACTGAATCTCTGACACCATAAGCTAAATTAAACTTCTTCTTCTTTAAGAAAGGTGTTCAGAGGCTGGGGATTTAGCTCAGTGGCACAGAGCTTTCCTGGCAAGCATGAGGTCGTGAGATCGATTCCCGGTACAGGAAAAAAAAAAAAAAAAAAAAGGTGTTCAGTATTGTGTCCCAGAGGCTAGAAAACTGACTAATACATTAAACTACAAAGTTTACATGTATCCTTCGTAAAATGTAATCAAGACTGATATTTTTCTTCTTTGAAGAAGATACAAGGTGTTAAAACACTTAGGTGATATCAAAATATTTCAGTTCCATATATTTGCCTCATTTGTTTTCACTGTTATAGTTGCAAATACTTTAATTATTTATGAGTGTAAAACCGCATAATAAAAAATGAGAAAAGAATGAAAACGGCTTTTGTAAATAAGGAGGGGAAGAGGGGTTGAAGGGAGGGTAAGGGAATAGGGAAGAAAAAAAAGTCAAGATACATCATGGACAGGTACAAATACCCTATGATGAATGTGATCATTATGTATACCTAAAATGTACCAATAAACTTAATTAATTAAAAAGTAAATAGATAAGGAGCAAAAGAAGATGGATATTAGGAAGTAGGAAGAACATGTTCAAATGGGAAGAGAAGCAAGTGACAGAGGAGGAGGGCGGGAAGGAAGGGAAAGGAGAGTTCAAGGGAAAAAAAGAACTGCAGGAAAAGGAATGGAAATGGAATTTTTGTAAATGGGGAAAGAAAAGGGCAAAATAGGAAGAATTTAGATGTGCTATGTATATGACCAAATCCACCATGGTGAATGTGATCATTATGTAAAGAAAACATATACTAACAAAAAAAAATTCAAAAATAAATAAATAAATTCTGATTTTCATTTTCTGCAGTCAAAATTCATTTAGATTAACTCACATGTTTATGTTCACCTTTTTTCTCATTTCTTATATTGCTTATTTCTATATAATTTTTCTTTTGTCCAAAGAATTTTAGGAGATTTACTGATGATCTCTCATATTATTTGTTCAAAAGTATTTTGATTTAATTTTCATTAAAAATGACTTTTTATATACATGGAATTCTAATTTACTGATTATTGCCATTAATTGTTTTGAAGCTATGACTACATTGTCTCCATCTGGTTTTTTTCAGAATTACCTTTTCTTCTTAATGTTACCTCTTTGGTGATAATTGTTTCTTTTCTTGATTTTTGAAAATTTTCTCTTTGTTATTGAATTTCAGTGTTATCACTTTTCTGACTGAAGTTTGTAAAAATTCTTCAATCAGTGGATTACTTTTTCCTTAGTTTTAGAAAATGTTTCCCCTTTTGTACCTTCAGTTATTACTCCTTTCATACTCTTGAAATACCAATTACATGTATATTCCTTACTTTCTTAAATTCCTCTCCTTATTACTCTTCTGTCTATGCTTTAAGTTGTTTTGCTGTGCACTCTTTGTTGATCAATCTGTTTTCTCTTCACTTATATCTGATCTTCTGTATAAGCCATCCATTCAGTTTTTACCAGCAGTCAACATTTTTCTTGATGGGATGTTCTTTTGTTTTTAGGCTATGGATTTCTGCAGAAGTTTTTGTCCTATGTTATATTACTTTGAACACATTAAGTTATGCTTTTTCTAGCATCTCTGAGTTTTAGTCAGCTTGTCATACCTCATGATGTACCTGGTAATTGTCTATAACCATATTTTTCTTGAAAATAAAGATGCTTTTCTAATCATTTCACAGTTCCATTCTCAATGAGAAACATAGTACTTTGGGCCAACTCATCATTTTCTTCCATTTTCAGAAAACTTACTTTGAGGTTCGGTCCAGAAGAAAAGCAGATCCCCAAGACAGGAGGCTTTCTGTGCATATAATCCCAAACTATGCAACTGACTATTTATATGAGAAACAGAAAAGAACTTGTAGTTGTTGTCCAAAGATTAGAATATGAAATGCATGAGCCCTTTTGTAATTGCTCTGTAGGATGTGATAGGTGGTTTTCTAAACACAAGTGCATATACAGGACAATTGTTATTCAGTCATGTATTCAGTCATACAGAAATGAAAAGAAATGTGCAATATGTTCTGAAATGCAAAGGTTTTCTTTCTTTGTATGTATGACTTAGTTATTTTGCACTCATTGTTTCTTAAGGTGAGAGATTTTCCTTTTATCCCATGGACATTTAAGTTAATTTATTACATTGATTTGATCAGATTCCTCAATATATCATTTTTGGCTTATCAGTAATTTTTTCAAATTAGAAGTACACAAATGAATTTTACTTGTTTTTGAGAGTATAGTATTTAAGTAAAATAAATACGTATTTTATAATTTTTTCAGATATATGTAAAATGAGATATTTCCTTCATTGACAACAGATTAATTTGTTTCCTATCAAATTACAAGTCTATATCCTATTTATATTCTCCTCTCAAAGTAGTTTTTCAAAGACTCTTTCTTTGTTAATATAGAAGGAATTGCTATTCCAAAGTGACAAGTTATTTTTTCTGGAGTTGAAATTGTGCCCTTTCAGACTTTCAACATATTGCTTCTGGTGACAAGGGTTCTGATCTCTAGCAAAATTTCTTTACTCCGACCTCTATAAATGCTACTTATTTCTATACCTGCCTTTCTGACCATAATAGTCAACAAATCATTGTTTCAGAGTGATTAATCCAAGGGCCCTGAGCAGAGTGAAATGTGAGCTCTGTTGTAATGAAATGTACTGAAACAGGAAAATCTATTGTAACCATTTTGACTCAGGCCTAACTGAGACTGGTGGTTATGAACTGGAGTAGATAAATGAACCAAAGTCATTCTGAAGATGAAGAGACAGGATGCAGTAGCTTTTACCTTCCACAAGTACATATGGTGCACTTAGATGTGAATTCATAGGCTAAGTGTTAGGTAGAGCTGGTACCACCTCGCTCATCTCTGCGTCCTCAGTGATTAGTACAAGCCTACCCCAGAAGAGGATGCTAAGGAATGTTGGCTCAGTTAATATAAGCCATTCAAATGGAAAAGTAAATGATCACATGTCTATTAATCTTTAATTGGCAATTTCTAGTATCAAATTTCAATGAAATTCTGTCCACTAGCAAAGCTACCCTAAAGAATTTGAAATTTCTTTTGGATACTATTTAATCTTGAATGAAAGGCTCTGTACTGAAGAAACATCCCAGGACTTCAAAACCTCCCCCCAAAAACACCTCAGGATCCACAAAGGGATGAATTCTCTCCCTCTTCTTTGACAATGCCAAATCCCAATGCCCTCTGCTAAGCCTTTGTTTTATGAAGAATAAATGAAGAACACAATATTCACTAATGCTACAAATTATCTCTGCAACTTTAACAGGGGAACACATTTTAATCAACAATAAGAGATATTGGATCTCATAATGTGCAATGAGGAAAGACTGTGTACTAGAAATAGAGAGTTTTAAAAATCCTTCATTGAACAATCACAAAATCGCCTTTCCCTCTGCTCATCTCCAAGGGCTAGTTAATGCTGTAATGTGCAAAGGAAACTGTAGCTAGCACTACCCCACCCACACTATCTACTTTGGTAAGAGCATTCTACTGCACAATATTCCCCAAAACACCCTTCGGGAAATTCTGAACTAAAGGCTTTGCATAATTACTTCAGAGCTTAATAAATGTTTGCTGAATAAATACTTTACATTCCTCAATTACGTGTAAGCCACACATAGACAGACTAATGTTGTTCACTTGCCCTATTTGGTCTAATAAGTACATAAAGGACTTATTTACCATCTGACTGACCATCCTTGTGAAAGGTCACCCAACTGAACTTTGGGGAGACCAGCAGTGAGTTGAACGAGAGGCTGAAATTTTCAAGAAACTTGTGACGATTTTTTTTTGCCCTAGTAAAACACTCACTTCTGTAATTCTGCCTTCCTTTATTTTGTAAGCATTGAACTACTGTAGCGATCACTTTTTACTGCTTCAGTTATTTCCTGAAGCAGGTAGAAAATTCCACTTAGAGGAAAATTCCAAGGGAAAGATTTGCTCTCTGCTTTCTCCAGCTTGCCCTCTGACTTCTGGAAAACCACACTGACATGTGGGAGGGGTGTTTCTAGCCTGTTCAGCAGTGTTTTTTCTGCAGCACAGTAATCCAAAGGTGAGGCGGATGTGACCTATATGTTCAGACAGACTCTGGTCCAGATAGCTCTTCTCTTTCTCCCGGCCTCTGGTCCCCTTTATGTTCACTCAAGACAGTTCCAAAGAGGCAGGTGCCGTAAAACCATCTAACTACAAACCCAGCCTGGAAGAGGGGGATGAAGAATGAGCCTCCTTGGAAAAATCAAACTCACCCACTTTGTTCTTCCCACTGGGATCGCCACTGTGTCCTTGAAGACTCCACTGGAAATTTCTGTGCCTGGAAAGTAGACTGAGAGAGGAGGAAGCTTGACTTTGAATCAGAAAACAAAGAACTGAGACTGAAAGTGCTGAAGGGAAGCTTGTGTGCTTCCTTTATGAAGATCCTAGAAGGCAAATATGAGTCATCCTTGTTGATATATAGAAATTTTTGCTGTTTCTCTTAGTTGGCCCCTTAAATTTTGAGTTAGGTTAAAACACAGTGGAATGTTCTTTAATTCAAGTATAAACAAAGATGTTTATACTTTTCTAATACAACATAATATAAGCAGTAACAACAAGCATGAAGTTCTAATGATAGAGCGAGGTAGAACCTCTCGGGTCGAGGGACCTGGGCCAGTGGCAAGCGGTGGCACGGTGAAAAGAAGACACCGGAGACCAGGCTGATGGCTCAGATCCACTTTATTGCAGAAATACCAGGCGTTTTATCGAGCAGGCTAGGGGCGTGGCAATGGAGGCGGGGCTAGGGGCGTGGTTTCGAGGTGGTACTATTGGCGAGGCAGGGCGGAAGTAGGAGGGCAAAGTGGGACAGCCTAGGCGAGGCGACTCACTCGGTTTGCCGAGGACATGACAAGTCTAAGTTTGCTCAGACTCGCTCCTCCCCCACGGCCGTCAACCAGACCTCTGGACCCCTTTTTCCCACAATAGTGACAGAACTATAGTACTGACAATCATCTTCCACCGTCCTTCCATGACAGAGTAACTTGAATGGTCAAGATAGGAAAAGTTTAGGAACCCATTAGTGCTTTCCTTCTTTGAATGGCTAAGATGAAATACTCCCTGGAGACCTGATGGTGTTTCTTTCCATAACTTATCTCTCAGCCTATAAGACTAGATTAACTTCACCTGGGACACTTTGTGCCAGGGCACTTTGGAATGGGGTAGCATACTCATCCACATTTTCTTATGTGACAGGAATGACAAAGAATTGTGCTCCTTGTATTGGGGCTGGAGATCTAGCTCAGTGGCACAAGTGCCTGCCTGGCAAGTGCAAGATCCTGAGTTTGACTTCCAGTACCAAAATAAAAAAAAAAAAATTAGAAAAAACCATTGTACTAATGCTTTACTGGTATCCTTTAGTCCCCATAATCGCACACACTCTAAGAAATAGATATTATCATGCCAAATCTACAGGCAAGAATACTAAAGTCTCTAGTTATATCTATCTACTTATACAATCCTTGAGTTTATCTTTCTTTATAGTTGTGTAATACTCCATTGTGTAAAAATAACACATCATTTTTATCCATTCCTCAGTTAATGGACATTTGGGTTGTTTCCAAGATTTAGCTACTGCAAGTTGCACTGCTATAAACATGGGTGCACATGTATTGCTGTGGTATGATGCTTTCAATTCTTTTAGAAAAATACCCGTAAGGGGAATAGGTGGGTCAAATGAGACCTCTAATCCTAGATTTTTTAGTAATCTCCACAATGATTTCCACAGTGTTTGTACCTGTCTACATTCTGACCAACAGTGGAGGATTCCTTTTTCCCCACAGCCTGGCCAGCATCTGTTACTGGTTGATTTGTATGCCTATATCTGGTAATCTGAACAACTACTTTGAAGATAACAATATGCAATTTAACAACCATTATTAATTTCCTATTATCTTGTTTTGAAATTCTGTATCTTTTTTGTTTCTTTTTAATTTTTTATTCTCTTTAAAATAAAAAAGAATATTAAGAATTTACAGATCTTCATTAATGTTAGCACCAAAGGATGTAGTTGCAATATTAATCCATTTTTGTTACTGTAATGAAATATCTGCAAGATAACTTTTACAACAGAATCTTAAATTATACATATATAGTCAGACAATATTTATTATGGCATGTACCTTAGCAGCTATTATTCAAATAGAAACTCCAGGTCGCTGCATTAGATTTTGAGGTCCAAATGTGTTAATCTCCTTATCCAAAATTATGACCAGTTCTCACATATTCAGAGTTTCATATGTAGTTCTTTTGTCTACAGTAGTTGGCCATGATTTTAGCTGTGTAACCTTTAAAACATTTCTTTTAAGTATTATCTTCTTGCTCTGGGCATCCTCCAGTGATAGCAAAGAGAGATAATGCCTTAGCCTTACAAGAGTAAATAAGTATAGAAAGCCTTGTGCTCCTTGCCCGGGCTTCCAGAATATGGTATAACTTGGTCTGCATGCAACCCTAATTTAAATCAATATTTCATTCCATTACCTTCAATGGGATTCTCAGTGTCCTTCCCAGAATAATTTAATTCCTCCCACTTCTCAAATTAAATGATACCTGAAAGGTTCAGCCTATGAACAGCTCCTATTTTACTGTAGGAGGTCTTCCCTCAGTACATGGGGCATACATCTTTTACTATTAGTGAAGACCATTAGCTTCTGGTCTTCTGAATGGTAATGACCTCTCTCTGACATCTACTGTCCTAGTGATATTCTCAGACCCATAATGCAACTCCTTTGCTGGTTCTGGATAGAAAAAAGCAGTAATTTTTAATTTTTTGAACATGCATTTAAAGAAAGGATAT
The DNA here is from genome assembly GCF_000276665.1 of Chinchilla lanigera. Taxonomy (NCBI): domain Eukaryota; kingdom Metazoa; phylum Chordata; class Mammalia; order Rodentia; family Chinchillidae; genus Chinchilla; species Chinchilla lanigera. The sequence continues at coordinate 7,631,681 of NW_004955459.1, forward strand.
TGATGAAAAACATGAACCTTAGAGACCCACAGAATTGCCTAGTTATAGAAAAAAATTATTATTGTGACCTACATTTATAGTACAATAATAAAAATGCATTGGGACAACCTAGATATTTAGTGTGCATGAAAAAAGTCAGGCTGTACCTCATTAGAAATTCAGAAAAGCTAGCATCCATGTTCATAATATTATTGGTTAACATTTACTGAGTCTGAGCATTATTCTCAGTATGTTATTAGGATTACCTAATTAAACCTGAATGGGGTGAATAACTTGTTCAGTATCACATGACTAGTACATGGTAGAATTCAAGTCCCATACTCTGACCTTACACATCAATTCAGAACAAACACTGCATTCCACCTTCTACCATAGTTTCTTAGGTAAGAAAAATTAGCTATGTCCAGCTCTGCATGAAAAATTAGCATAGACAAATTAAAATATATGGAATGCATTTATAGTTTTTCTCAGTCCATGTAAACAGACACATACACACATACATACACACACACACACACTTACACAAATACATTGAGCCTTTGGAAGTTGTAAGATGAGCAATCTCTTCTTATTTTAGATTATCAATCACTGAATCAGTCAAAAATTGTTTACTGAGTACTGATTCTCAGTAAGGGTCTTTTTACCGAGGTCTCCATTTATATCCACTTACCTATAAGAGCCTATAAGCTATTGGGCATCTCAGAGACCATGCTGTCCCTTACAAGTTGAATTGATAAGTGCAATACACCATTTGTGAGAAATGGGATGGAGATATAAGTTTGCAAAATGTTACCGCTGCTGAAATCATGCATACATAGTAGGTCACTGAAGTTGAAGTATACAGATACTAATCAATCATGTGCATTCTTTTGAAGCTCCTAATTAATTAAAAATGCCCCACACAACCAATTGGGATCTAAGTTCAATATCCATTGCATTAATTAAAGGGTTAACTGAGGCCCCAAAGCATTCAGTGTATAGGGTCCTCTAGTAAAGGTGGATTGGAAAACAGGGTTTAAACTTGAAACATAAGTGAAGTTTGTCTTCAAGTCTAATCTTTTTTTCAGGCACAACCAAAAGAAAACAAAAAATCTGTTGACAGAATGCAGTGAATGCACTAATTCATGAAAGGTTTCAGTCACCTCCCACATACCAGAAACTAAGAGATGAACAGCAAAAAAAGTCACCAGCAGTCCACTGAAGTGGTGGGCCTGGTCCCTGGCCACTGAAGTCTATTTTTCACAGATATCTAGACTTTATGCCTAGCAGTTGGTGTGTGTTTCCTGCTCTAATGGCAATTTCCTATGTGGAATGTGGGGCACGTTTTTACACCGGAAAAGGAAATCTCTCCTCTTCCCAGTGGGGAGAGAAAGTTCTCAAATTTAGCAAAGCAAAACTATGGAATGGAAGAGAGCCATTTAGTCTGTGATGATGAAGTAGGATTACAGAACTGCATCAGACCAAGCCGTTGCACAGCAGGCCCTGTCCATCTCTCACAGAATGGAGGTTGCAAGGAATGCAGAGGACAAAGAGACTGCTGAATGGAACTCTGGAAGATGTTGTAAAATAAGAAGATATGCATGGACCAGGTGGATGAGGCAGGAAGATAATTCTAGAACAAGGATAAGAAAAGAAGTCCCTGGATGTCCAAATTATAGCCAAAATTACAAAAATTGTTACCCTCGTGTGGTGGAAAGAAGTATGAATAGAATGGTGGATAGGAGGAGCAACGAGGCCCTAGAGCATCAGCCAAGCAGCCTGCATCCACTCTTCTGAGTCCAGGGAAGCCAATATTTCCCAGAGTGTCTCTGAGGGCTACAGTATTTGAGACCTGTTAGGTGCTGAAGACCTATACACAGCCGTGGAAGCGATGAGTGTATCTACCTTGTGGTCACAAGAGTCTGCTCTCTGCAGGCAGGAGCTCCACTTACATTTTGTTGATGGAAAGGACAAGGTGCTATGCTAAAACAGTTCCTGTGTGACACCACAAAGTCCTTCCTGTGGTCACGTGCCAAAAATTCTCTCTCTTTAACCCTTATCAGTCCTGCCTCCATTTTCCCTCCTATAGACTCCAAATTCCCTTCATTTTCTTCACTTAAAAATTCCCTTCATTCAAGTGCCAACAGAAAATGTTCAGATGCAGTGGGACCACCCACTATGGGTATCTCGCCTAATGGCCTGTCCCAGGACTTTAAACAAATATTTGCTCTGAGAAACATGAATACAGCAGGATCAGAGGCAGGTGTATCCCATTTCCCAGAAATCAAGAAGAAGAAAAATCTGCTGGAAATGAAGAGAGAAAGCACATAAAATAAAACCATAATACTGTTGCAAGTGAGATAAAGGTCAATGGATTTCAAAATGTCAAATGACAAAAGGATAATTTCCCTTCCAGTTTTCAGTTAGTGCAGTGTAGATACTGCCAAGTTTTAACGCTTCTGACTTCATGCACAATTTTAGTTTCATAGTGGCAGTTTATTACCAATTTATTCAACTTTGCATTAATATCCTCATAAATGTCAATCAGCACTTTAAGTGATGTGAAAAATTTTAGTAGATAGATTATATCTTGAGTATAATAACCGTGCATTGATTCAAATCTATAGATGCTCAAAGTCCTCCTGAGAGATAGTTTGCGGAGTGGGGTTGCCAAGGGTTGAGAGTAACAGGTGGGTACTAAATCCTTCTGTATTTCCTGCTTGCTGAATCTTTATGGATAATAAAAATGTCAAAATTACAAATTATGGTGGCTCTCTGGACATTTAAAAAGATTTTATTGAGTTTCTCTACATGTTAGAGATTGCACAAATGTGTACGTGTGAGTGTGTGTATGAACAAGATTCTTTAGAATCACCAAGATGCAAAAGCTAATGACATTATAGACACCCAATAAAATATGCACTAATTTTATATTGTTCAAATTACTACTGATAGCTTTTAAATGACAGTGCGTGTGCCAGGCACTTGGCACACATTAGTTTGATTTTGGTATAGTTATCATTATCCTTTCTTTAGAGATGAGGAAATTGTGATCAGTTATGTTCACAGACATTTCAGAGACCAAAAAACAACTGGGGCCTCAGAGTTGTGCTGAACTCAGCAAGGTGTGGAGCTGTGCAGTAAAAAGACAGTCCCTGATCTGGTAACATGTGCAGATGGCCTGCTTCAACATCTCAGCATTGCAGTAGAAGGGCCACCAGTGTCCAAGGAAGAATTGCAAACAGAGGGTTGGTATGCATGTAATGGTTGTAGAAACTTCAAAAGGCATCCATTCAACAATCCTAGCAGGCAAGAAGACAGCAGGATCAGGTTTATTGTAATGTGAAAGAATGCTATACACAGACACAAAATATGCAAGTGTGTGATATGCTTGAAAGAAGTGGGTAGTTTGGTTTCCCTGGAATGCACACATTATATAAAGGTATGTTGGATATCTTGTTCCTTCTTGTTCTTATAACATGAGGTGCTAGGCATGTAATTTACTGAGTACAGAAATTTATTTCTCACAGTTCTGGAATCTGAGGAAGGGACCAGCACATTTGATGGCTGGTTAGGGCTGTTCTGTGTCTCCAAGATGGCTCTTATTGCTGTGTTCTTACATAGTACAAGACAGAAAAAGTGATCAATGTGGTGTCCTTAAGCCCTTTTATAATGTGTCTATTTTCATTCACCTAATCACCTCCCAAAGGCCCCACCTGTTCATAGCATCATGCTGGGGACTCAGTTCTAACATATAAATTTTGAGGGACACCAATATTCAGTGGTAGGAAATGGAGTTATAAGGCAAGATGATAGAGGGAATGAATTCCATGCCACAGACCTTAAATCTACATTCTATAAGAAAGGAATTGCAGAGAGAGTGTTTAATTAGAAATACAAGAAATTAGACTCTTGTTTTAGGAAAATGACTGCTAAGCAATAAAGAGGAAAGGTGAAATGAAGCAGAATTAAGACTAGGCTGTAGTTACAGCCTGTGGTGAAAGATGGCTCCACTTGGAAGGGGAGTGAGGTCCATTGCACTTCCCTGCCCCGTCCTTCTATGTGTAAGGTAAACACAGAATTGTACTTCTCTATGATGATGAGAAACGAAGGGGTGGATCCACATCCTCTTCTCTAACTCCAGAAATTTTCTCTTTTCTCTCTTTTCTCCCTTGAGCAAGATTTGATGTTTGCAGGAAGACAGGCATTTGATTGGATGAGTAGAGCCCTGATGATTCTTCTAAAATGCTAGGGAAAAGAAAAGAAAGAAAAGTCTCTTTTAGAGGAGTGAATCATCAGAATGATGGAATAACTTCAGCTATGGCCCCCTACACAGTAGGTAGAGTCTCAGATAAATAAAACCACTGCCAACACCGTCCTCATAATGAGACAGCACTGGGAGACTATATTTATAGAGTCCATTCACCTGTGTAGTGCATATACATTTATGCATAATTTATAATACTATTAAAATGTGAATTTAGAGCATTTTGAATTGTGTACAATAATGTTACAGATTATACACAATTTCATGTGAGCTCACAAACCCTCACATATAAAAGGTTGCAAATGTGAAAAAATAAATGTGATATATTAAAACAATTTCAAAGAAAGTCTTTTGGATAATATTTTAAGCAATCCAGATCTGTGAAAATCAGCCTTTCTTTCTCTGGAGAAGGAGTTTAGCAATTCCACTAATCCTATAAAGCTTCTAACAATTTGAATGCAGAAAACTGCAAGGAAAATCATTAAAATTACAATGGGCTTCAACTGAAGAAGCAGAGGAGAAAACAAAATTTTTCACTCAGACTAAACTTCCCTCAGGAAAAGAAAAATAGAATTTGCAATAATGTATCAACTTAGATTAATGGGATTAATAACAACAAAAGCATCAGCAACACTTACACTGTAACCAATTAGACAATTTGGGACACAGGAGCATAAAACATGTGATCTTTAAGTGTCTTTGGCCCTATAGGACATAGAACATGAATAAAGTATTAACAGTGATAGAAATAGCAACATGGGGCACTCACTGTGGACCTCATTAATGCAGTCCTTTCAGTAATTAGTCCATTCAGTGCTCACAGACACTCTGGAAGATAGTGTGGAGTCTATGCAAAGTTTCCTGGGAGCTGACTCTAAATGGCCCAGTAATGGGCTACCTGGAACTAGAGATGCTACCCTCACCTGAGGAGCACCCACATTTTCTCTCAAGTGCTCCCTAGCCTTCTATATACTGAGCAGGTGGCTTTTCTTGTTATTCCTATAAACAACTGGAACAGAAGCAGCTTTCTTCCATTGTGATGTTTCTGCCTTCTCTGAGCGACAGAGCCAGAGACCTACAGACTGAAACCTCTGAAACTGTAAGCCAAAATAAACCTTTGCCCTTCCAAGTTGCTTTTCACAAATATGTGGTCACAATGACAAAATTCTGACTGACATACCAGTGTGCAGTGCCCCAGCACTCTCTGACTCAAAGAATAAAGTGACCATGGGTGCCTAGCACTACAATATTTAAAACAGTTTTAGGGATGCTCCCCAGATTTATGAAGTCATGATATCTGGTGGTAGTGAATCCAATCTGCTGTTCTTCACAGGCACTCCATGTGATCATGATGCACTTGAAATTTAAAATGTATTTCTTTACGAATTTATCCTGAAACTGCCACAAGAACCTAAGAAAAATGAATGTCTAGAACTGTGTAAGACAGGGGAAAAGCCCTCTATCTTCTGTGAGTTGAGGAAGTCACAGAGAACAGTCAGTGTCTCAGAAAAAGAGTCATTTGTGAATACTAATATTCTGTAATCACTAGTGGAAAGCACAGAAAAGGAAAGGTTTATGCAACTGCAGGACAATTTTTAGATCCTGTGGGAAGATCCATGCAACTATCAAAATAAGTGATTTCTAACGTTAGTCAACTGTCAATCACTGTGACTAATTAACTGAGAATAACAACTTATAGGAGGAAATATTTGTTTTGGCTCATGACTTGAGAGATTTCAGTCCACAATCTGCTGGCTCCATTGCTTTTAGGCCATGGTGAGCCAGAACATCATGGTGGAAGGGCATGGTGGGGATCGAGCTGCTCCCTCATGGCAGCCAAGAAGAAAGAGAGAGAGAGAGAGAGAGAGAGAGAGAGAGAGACAGAGACAGAGACAGAGAGACAGAGAGACAGAGATAAAGACAGAGAGAGAGACAGACAGACAGAGACAGAAACAAAGACAGAGAGAAAAAGACAAAGAGAGAGAGACAGAGACAGAGAAAGCACAGAAAAAGGGATTGGGGAGCAGATTTAGTCCTAAGTCCCAGAATACATTTCCTTTAACTAAGGCTCACTTTTTGTGTGTATCACCTCTCAATAATGCTATCAAATTACTAATCTATCATTTTGTTAATTCACTGATAATGTTAGGGCCCTGTGACCCAGTCATCTCTCCAGATCCCCCCTGTGAATATTGCTGCCCTACGTATCAAATGCTAAACACAGGAGTCCTTAGGAGACAATTTATATTTAAACAGAAACACTTTGGGTACATGAATTCAAGCAATATCCTTGACTTTAGTCCAGAGAAATAATGGAAGTACTCAGATTATCCTACAAAGTGCACAAAAATGTCTGTGATTTTTTTCAATTATGTTCAATTCTGAGCCACAGGGAGAGAAGTGATGAGGAAAGTCTTAAACAGACAAGACACATAGTTCTCTTCTTTCTTCCCTAGAAAGTAACAAAGAGATGGGCCAGGTGTGTTTGAAAGATGACAGGCTGAAGTGGCCTCAATCCGGGTGTGGGTAGAAGCTTTATGTAGTCTGGAAAAACACACTCTGTTCATCTCATATTTTATTCACCTGCTCCTGCATCTCTTGTCTCACTGGAGCGAACTTGGACCTAAACTCAAAAGGAAGCTTGGGTAGAAGCTTCTGATTGAGAAATACTTCACCTAATCCATCAGTGTTAAACATGTCAAAAATCAGACTTCTCCACATACTGCTATAAATCACTTTGCCTAAAACAACAAGAAGTATGCTCTTCAAATGCAACACTGATCTCCATGAATTCCAAACAGCCAAGTCAAAGTCAAATGCAAGCCTTGGAGGGAAATATAATTTTGTGATACTTTTTGAAGACCTATAAATTTTTAAAAAGTGAGTAGGGCATGTCTAACATGATGGAAAACCAAACAAAAGATGATTAGACACTAGAAAAGACACAAATAAAAATATATTTTATTCATTCTACATGGTGCCTTGTACATAAAAGGATGGTCCATAGTTTTTGTAATGAATTCATGAATAAATTTCAGGATTTTCAAGTTATAGCTAATTAGTTTCCTCCACAATATTGTAAGAAAAACAGAAGTAGTGAAGTTTTATAGAATTAACTGAACTTATCGTTTAATTGGCCAAAGGTTCCCAACATATACCGGATGTACCATTCAAACTTCACTGATTATCCATTTACTTGCATACGTAGTTGAGATTTCTTTTGAGTCAACTTTTGTTAATACATTTCTTTAAATGAAGAATGTGACATGTTCTCCTTATAAGTCACTAATTCAGGTGGGCAGTTAAAGAGGGAGGTACCATGTGTATGACTTTCTTAGAGTAGCAAAATTTCAATAAATACATTAGTGAGACTTTTAATTGATACCCAAGCACCTTCAAGAGAACAGGTGCCCTAAAGTAGAGTATTTGGAGAAGCTTAAATGAGGTTCTAGCATCATTACAGAACTTTATGTTTCACTATAATTAGGTTGTTAAAGTGAAAGATGGATTGGTAAAAATGCCCATTAAAATCAGTTGATAGAATTGTACATTTATGAAAGGAGATAGACATAGATATAAATTTCTTTGTTTACTGACAATAAGGAAAACATGGAATTTCTAGTTTTCAGCCTTTACAATCTTTCAATTGCAAGGTCTTTCCCTTAATAACATTGTTGCCAGATTTGTCAGAAGATCTCACGAGTATTTCCTGGCTCGTCATCTTATGTCCCTGCTTTGATTTCACTTTGCAGCTGATTAGCTTGTTTAAAATAAAATTGCATAACTATATTCTCTGGGATTTCATATTTCTCTTGTATCGAGATTATGAAATGGTGATTAACGGTCATGTATCAGAAATGAAGGAATGTTAATATGCACATACACTGCTATTTTCTGAACATGCTAATGTTGTCAACGCTAGTGATAGAAAATTCAAACTAAGTAAATCGGTTCAAAATTTCTCAGACAATTTTAAAATATCTTGGGAAGAAAACCCTATCTTGGTCTTGTATGAAACTGGCTCTAAATAGCCTGTCCTTTTTCATCTTAATGAGCAAAATGCTTTTGCTTAATTGTTTATGAAAAATAACTAGTAAAATTCTCCCAACTCTCCCCTTAAACCACATTTGAAAATTTTAAGTGATATTTATACATGCACCTATGTATTCATGTGCATATGTGTTCAATATATATGAGAGAGAGAGCCAGAGAGAGAATAGTTTAAAGTCCATTTTCCATACAGCGTCAGAATGATCTCCTATATAAGAAAACTAGGTCCTAGCACTGTCCTGAACTGTTCTCCTACTGTATCCAACTATCTCACCATCACCCTATGTCCTACAAGGATGGCATCCTCCCTCCTGATCAGTGTCAGCTATCATGGCATTTGTCTTCATCCTCAGACATTAAAAAAAAAAAATCTCATCCATCCTGAGTCTATGACTTGGATGTGTCTCCCTCAGATTGCCCCTTGGCTAACTTGTTCTTAATCTTGAGGATTCAATGCAAATGTCACCCCCTCAATACCTCTCTCTAAAACCATGCATTCTTTCTTCCATCCCATATAAAGTTATATCCATGAATATCTACCAAATTACCTTGAAAATTTCCTTCAGGATCCTGTAATGATCATATTTGGTGTTTTTATCGGTTTTTTTTTCTAACTTCTCCACAATATGACATGGGTAATACATTGCCATCAATCCTGGCACAGAAAGGGTACTCAGTACATGTTGAGTGAATAAATGGATGAAGAAAACTAATTAAGAATTCTCTTATCATTTGATAATTTAAGTTTTAATCATGGAAAATGAATTATGCAAACATTTATGTTAGCACATAGAAAGCTCCCCAATTTCTAATTGGAGGATTGTAGAACAGAAAATGGACTGGACTATGGCTGCAGAATATGGATCGAGTACATTTCTATTGATGAATATTCAGATTTTGCAAAATTTCATACCAGGCACAGACCTGAAACATACAGCTTTGCATTTGTATTTGAATATACTTGCTCAACATTTTCTACAGCTAAGCTCTCTAGGTGTGAAATTACAATATCAAAGGATTTTAAGAATGCATAGATACATCCAAATTACCCTCAACTAATGTTATCAAGAACTATGAAGAGTCTAAGATTTTATGCTGCTAATAAATCACTGTGACACACTTTCATGGATATTAGCAGAAGACAGGACTGAGACAAAGACTTTGTTGCTCACCTCACAGTAGCAGGTATAAGGTTTGGGTCCATGTCTGCTATGGTCTGAATGTTTATGTTCCCCAAGATTCACATATTGATATCTAAATCTAAAATGATGCTACTAAAGGGCAGAGCACAGCCCTAGCTCTCACAAATGAGATTAATGTCATTATTTAATAGATCCCAAAGATCTCCCTCCCCCCTTCCACCACACAAGGACATAGTGAGAAGGTGTCACCTGTGAACCAGACAGAAATCCTTTATCAGACCCTGACTCTGCCAGCACCTGGATCTTGGGCTTCCTGGGTTTTAAAAGTACAAAAATAAATATATGTTTAAAAGCCACATGATCCAAGATATGGTGTTATAGCAAATGGACTAAGACAGCTCTGGTTTTCCTTTTCTTAGGAAGTCCATGGGGCAATGCAGTGACCTAGGTGAGTGCTGCATATGCACTTGGATTGTGTCACAAACAAGGAATCTTAAACTTGAGTAATCCCAATCTTTTCACAATCAAACCTGCTTGACCTTTGAGCAAGAGGGTAACATCTTCTTTATTCTCCTGAACAGTAAAGAAATCTGCTTATGTGGGTTACATATTTTGGTTTGCTTTATAGGCATCCTTAACAGATAGTCTAAAGCAAATCATTTTGATCATTCTTGGTTTGAAATTCATTGTCTGCAAACAGAATAGCTACCCTTGCTTTTTTCTGGGTTTCTGTTGCATGTAATATTGTTTTCTATCTGTTGACTTTCAGTCTGTGTCTTTCTTTTTGAAGTAAATGTATTTCTTGTATACAGCATATTGTTGGATCTTGTCTCTTGATCCATTCTGCCCGTCAGTTTCTTCTGATTGGTGAATTGAGGCCATCTACATTGATGGTTATAACTGATATGTATTGGCTAATCTTCGTCAGGTTATTTTCCCATTGTTTGTTCCCTGCTTTTTCTCTGTGTTTAATTCCTTGCCCTAACTGGTGGTTTCTTTCTGTAGTTGTTCTTGGACTTATAGTCATTTTTAACTGTCCACAATATTTCTCAATATTCTTTGTAAAGTTGGTGTGGTGGTCATGAATTTCTTCATTTGTCTTTTTTCATGGATGTATCTTATTTCTCCATTAATTTTGAAAGATAAGTTTTCCAACATACATCAATCTGTGTTGGAAGATGTTCTGTTTTGTGACTTGAAATACTTCACTCCAAGTTATTCCTAACTTGAGAGTTTATGTTGAGAAGTCTGCCAAGATTTTGATAGGCTGTCCTTTATAAGTGAACTGTTTCTTTCCTTTAACAACTTTTAATATTCTGTCCCTGTGCTGAATTTCTGGGATCTTGATTACTATATGTCTGGGTGTAGAATTATTTTGATTATGACTTAATGGACTTATATATCTCTCATTTATCTGTATGTCAGATTCTTTTCCCATGCTTGGGGAATTTTCTGCAATCACTTCTGCAAATAGTTTTTTACATTATTTGCTGTGGCTCCTGCTTTTTCATTGACACCAATTATTCTTATATTGCTTTTCTTTGTGTCATCTTGTAGCTGTCGAATTGTTATTTCCTGATCTTTTGTTATTTTCAAGAGATCTTTCATTTCATGATCGATAGGTGTGATCCTGTCTTCAAGGTCTGAAAATCTGTCTTCAGTTTTATTCAAGCAGTTTCATCAGCTTTCACTAGAATTTCTAATTTCCTAGATATGTTTTAACCCATTTCATGCATTCTATTTCTTTCCTATATTGATTGTTCACAGTTTCCATCCTTTTCTTATCACTTATTTTTTTTCTATCTCTACTCTAGATTTGCTGAGCAATTGCTTTATGAATGTTGACTTTTTTTTATTTGAGAGATTATTTCTGATCTGATTTTCTCTATAATTTCATGGATTCATTTCTTTACTTCAGTTGCTATCCTTTCTGAAATTTTAGGTGTGTATCTTCCATGTTCTTCTATCTGGTTCTCTCTTGGATGTGTGGTAGGTGAGCTGGAAGTCTGAGACTGCATTCTGCTTCTGCATTTTGTCATTTTCTATTTTAATTTTTTTCATTTTTTTCCCTGTGTTGATCCTTGCATATTTTTGTAGTAGGTGGCTATATCACTAGTATCAAGTCCTTTCTAGAGAAAGTCTCTTCTTCAGTGATATATTCTGTGTGTAGGAGGTTCTTGGCTTTTGTCTCTTCCTAGATCCTACATTACAAGTTAATAAAGAATGAGATGTTGGTATCTGTTCAGCTTAGTCCCTAGTTTTTTGGTGCTGAGCTCTGATGAGCTTATTACCCTGGAAATTGCTAGTATTGCTACAAAAGGGAGAACAACTGACTACAACACATATGACATCCTAGCTAAAGTAGCATAATTAGCAATAACAATAGCATCAAGCACAGTTTTAAAGCTGACAAAGTGTGGTAGCTATTACTTTTGCACCCTGAATGATAACAGCAAAATCTACAATTATATAAAGAACTGAATATAAATTGGCAGCTTATATTCAAAGTGTTTCCCCTTAGTAGAATAGTTTTACCCTTTGGAGATTTTTCAGGAGATTGGTGGGAGTTTTAAGAATAATGGATAAAACAAAGATAAATAAAATAAAAGTAGAAGCAAGTCTATAGGACAGAGGATGATCACCCAAAGTTTGGCAAACCAGAGGAGGGGGTAGAAGAGAAAGAATGAGGGAGTAAGCAAGGGATTATCTGAACTTGGTTTCTGGGTTTGGGGGATGGAATTAGTTTTCTTTAGCGGGGGTTCTCCCCTGCCATTTAGAAAAGAGAGAAGAAAAAAGAAAAGAAAAAGAAAAACCAAACAAAGTAAAAGAGAGAGAACAGAGTGGTCCTGCCTACCTGTTTCTATTTCCTGTGTCTTTTCCCCCAAGTACAATGCTGGTTCACCTAACTTACTGCCTGTCAGCTTGTATTGTTATTGTTGCTTTGGAATTTTCAAGTCAGTAGTCCCATTTGTCCATCCTGTGCACCCTATTTGGGACCTTATTGTGTCTCTGGCATTGCCTCTCTGGGCCTTCCTGAGTGACAGCAGTGAGAGGAGCAGCCATTCTCTGGGCAGTTCACCTGGGTTCTAGTGGAGATGGTAATGGGAGGAGCTTCCCTCTGTTCCATTCACCTGGGTTCCTGTAGTGATCAATAGATCATAACAATTTGTTAATTATGCTTAGTGATGGAACTATTTCCAATGTGCTTTTTGTAAGCATACTGTTTTAGTCAGCTCAAACTTCTATCACAAGACATCAGAGACTGAGAAGCTTAAATAGCAGACATTTATTTCTCCAAGTTATGGAATCTGAGAGATATCTAAGATCAAGATACCAGTATGATACAGCTCTGGTGGGAGATTCTCTTCCAGGTTTAAAAAATACCTTCTTGCTCTGTCCTCAGATGGTAGAAAAAGGGAACTCTGCTTGTCATATGATGCCTCAGTTGCTTGTCATACGATGCCTCAGTTGACCTATCCACTGCTTCCTATGATTCATAGCCTTTATGGGTGAGTGAGTAGCAGAGTATGTGCAAGACAATACTGACCCAAGTGGACAGCATTGTCATTGGTAAACATGTCTGAAACACTTTGAGAGTTACATTCTCTTGTATTACTCCTCAATGTAGTGAGAGAAATTTTAAATAGACCTCTTTTATGAGCAGGACCTCACATCAAGGAATTCAGGGTGACTGAAGCTCATTTCCACAGATCTGTATAGCAACTGTGTGACTGCCTTTTTGTAAACATATGTGTGATTTTTCTTAGCATATTGTGATTTTCTTAACCCCTCTGGATACATTTTGTCCTCTTGTAATGAGTAAAACTGTTTGAAAAAGCTGTAAGGTCCCTTCCAAAAATCCAGTTGTGCAATAAAGATGATCCATAAATCTACAGTTAATGAATTTTTTCTAGAAAAAAAAGCAATCAGAATACTACCAAAAGGAAAAGTGCAATTTAAACTCTACCCATTTATCTGAAATAATTCTGTCTTCTCCTTCTTCTTCTTCTTCTTCTTCTTCTTCTTCTTCTTCTTCTTCTTCTTCTTCTTCTTCTTCTTCTTCTTCTGTCTTTTTGAGACAGGGTCTCACTCTGCAGTTCAGACTGGACTTGAACTCACTTTGTAACCCAGACTAGCCTTGAACTCACAGCAATCTTCCTACTTCAGCCTCCTGAGTACTTGGATTACAGGCATGTGCCACCACGCCTGCCCCTTCATTAATTTGTAATTGCTCTATATACTTTTTGAATGAACTTGGATCTACAGCCTGAATCATCATCTTTATCTACCTGTTAAGTATGATCTTATAGAAAGAATGGACTCCAGAAATTCACCCCAATAGCCACCAAACTCTTCTCCCCATGAGTATTGCAGTTAGACAGATCTAGAATCTAAACACCTGCTCCAATACTGCAAGCCCAATTTTAAATTTCTCTAAAATATTTTTACCTTATCTATATTATGAGTCTGTATTATAGATTCTAATACAGTCAATATCTATGAGATAATCATGCCAATAATTATAGAATTACAGCTGTGATAAATGCTAATACCTTGTTTTGATATTGAGCTCTCACTGAGATTAAGAAGTTTGAAAAAGGTTTAAAGTAATATGGAGAATAGGGAGAGGTGGAGGGAAGGTTGAAGAAGAAAACATGCCAGGTTAAAAGAATATATCTCAAAGGCTCAGGAAAGCATAGAAGCCTCCAAGGAAACAAAATGTAGTGCAGTAAGCAAGAGGAAATTCAGAAGACAATGAGAATAGAAGGACTGGTATAGTTCAAATAAGGCAGGGTGACCATACAATTATTGATTCAAGTCAAGACACACCTGAACAAAAAAAAGAGACAATTTTGATAATTATTCTAGGACCAGAGATATAAATCAAGACTACTGGCAAACAAAAATTTGGAATTAGGGAAGGTTACAAGGATATTATTGCAGAAACTAGATGAGATATGAAAAACAGTATAAGACATAGATGTATTGCAAAGACATCTTGGGGAATAAAAGATAAAGACTTGCAGACTGTGAACTTTTTTGCAACAGGCAACTTTTTATCACTGTGACAAAATGGCCAACAGAGGATAACTTTACAAAGTAAAGAAGTTTGTATCACCCACAGCATTGGAACTCTAAGTCCAAATATTATAGAGCAGATCATGGAAAGTGTGCCATGGTGAAAGGAGGAGTACCCGGGAAGCAGTATTACATCTGCAACCCAGCAGCACTAGAACTTAATCCTTTTATAACATTTTCTCAAGAACAATCTTGATCCTGTGTGAGCACAAGGTCCCTAATGACTTCCCATAGGCTCCACCACCACTCAATACTTTTGCCTTAAGGACCATGTCCTGTATCACATAAACCATACCCAAATCACAACAGTGTTAAAGGAGATAAAAACAAATTCTTTTTCTTCTGGCAGGAAATCTGCTGGGCCTTCTATCAGGAAATTGATGAGTTATCTCTGTAGTCCAGCCTAATTAACACCTAGGCTCTTTTCTTTAAAGAAATAAAACAGACATTAAGCAAAGACACTGGTGTGCTAGTGTACACTTCAAATCAATATTACTGTATGTGTCTATTTTACTCCATGAAATATTTGTCCCAGAAATGTAATTAACAGGTCCCCTACAGGTTTCAGATATTTACAATATCACCTTAATTTTCAAGAAATCACAGTTTCTTTTAACATAAGAATCAACAGTCCTTCACACCTAAAATTGATGCTAATTCAGAGGCAAAGGCAGCTTCAAGGTTAATGTATCCAATCTGTTATGCTCATCTGCTCCTACCTAAATCTTTGCTGCAACCTAAGAGTTGAAAAGAAAAAGAAAAATGTAAAAGGGAAGCAGTAAAGGAGAGAGAGAGAGAGAAGAAGGGAAGGAGCTAAGTTGGGTGCTTGTGCAGTAATTTTTGTCTTCATGTTTCTGTTAGAAAACATAAGTTGGGAAACAAACTGAAGCAAACGCAAAGTACTTAAGCAACTCAGTCTTATCCAATCACGGTGGCTAAACCTTTATCCTACTAGGAGCTAATAAGTGCCAAACATGCCTACAGAAGGCAAGTGGTCACTGCCTATCAGGCTGGTTCTTTATGTCACTTACCTTTCTCTAGTTATAAATATCATATGAAACCTTTGCATTTTGTGATGAGGCGGACATTCTGAGCCATTCTTTACCTGTTCTGTAGCTCAGTCCTAGCATCTCAAAGCCAATTATCATCTACACAATTAGATTTATTGTAATTTTGTCTTTTAACAAAATGGGTATGCTCTTCATTTTAAGAGATCTTACAATTTCTTAAAAATCAGATCTATTTTTATAGGCAAGTACACAGGTACTTTTTCTCTTTTATAAGTAAACCGGTTTCTTTAGAAGAAAATAAAGTTAGTGCAGACAGCTTAGTCTAGACAGAGTGGGAAGGAGGTCATATTTGAGGTACATCATCACCCTGTTTGTAGTTTAGCATATTTCCTTCACATTTACTCTGTGTGCATATGTATGTTTCACAGTTTAGAGCATTTTTATACTTTATTTGCCTCTGCCATTCAGCAATATATCAAAAGCAATTTCTGATGTTTGATAAATATTTTTAGCAGCTCTTTGGTACAGTATTTTCTCATGTAGGGATCCATAGTTTATCAAACTGTTTAGGACATTTTAGTTGCTTTCATTTTTTGAATAAGACTTTAGTGTCTAAATATACAAGTATTTATATTTCTGACTATCTCCTAGTATAGAAACATAGAATTGGAATTACTGGATATCGTATATTAACATTGACTATCTGGTACACACTGCTCTCAGTATCTGTAAGTGACTATCTTATAAACACCAGTGATTCATGATTTTAAATTTTTTCATTAAAAGAATCAGCAAGAAAGTTTGCATTTTTGTTTGTATTTGTTTGATGTCTTTCAATATTGACTGAGCCTTGACTGTGATGGAAATACCTTGGCAGCAGATGTTTTCCAAGAAAGTGGCCTAAGGGAAGAGTAGACACAGTGGCCCACTCACCTGTGTATCAGATACTTTAAACACCTGCCCTCCTAAGCCCTTTCTACTGGCTCTCAGAATCAAAGCCTGTCCTCTGAGTCAGAGTGCCTGTCATCTCTATCTCTCCTGCCATTTCTAGGAAGTTCAGAAGATCTGATTCTCCACTTCCTTTAAGATATATTGCAAGAACTGAGGTGTTTTGGAGTGAGTAGGGGCAGGAGAGATGATGGGTGGCCACGAATGGTGATGTGCTGACCCCTCCATCTCTCACAAGTTCATGAATCTTGGCTCTCTCTTCTCATGGAAAGGAGCATCCACATTCAGTTCTTTCCTGAGAAGTAACTTTGGAGTCATTACCAACCACAAGTCTACCTAAGTCGTGCCTACAGAGCCCCTTTAGAAGAGTAATAGATGTCACTCACCCTAACTCCAAACTTGCAGAATCAGAATGGGGATCTGGAACCCTGAAATATGCATTGCAACATACTCCTCTGTTGAGGTGCATGTATGTACCTGCTTAGGAACCATTGACCTAAGAGTGCAAAATAATAAAACAAAAATTAAAACTAAAAAAGGCTGGGATGTAGCTCATTGTGAAGGCCTGAGTTCAATCCCCAATACCAAAAAAAAAAAAAAAAAAAAACCTTGTTAGCCTTGTTGGTTATTAAAGGCTATAGGACTTTCACTCCCAGAAGCAGGCTGTGAATAGGTACATCAAGCTGGTTGTTCCTTTTTGGCTCTCAAAACCCCAAGCAAACAGACCCTCTAGGAGGCCTCATCTACAGGCACTCTACACAAACCTAGCCTGGAAGAGAGACTCCATTTAGCATCTCAGGAAATCCCTTTCCATATGCAGATGAAGGTTGAAATTTAACAGTCATACAAGGAAAATCCATCAGTAGATTCCACAAAATCTTATTATCCAAACTATCTGCATAATTAATATAAAGTTCAAGTAAGGTATGATTTTGTTTTTTCTAATAAGAAAATATGTGTTAACAAAGTTAATCTAATTCTGATGCTCTAAGAACACAACTGAACCAACATAGCTCCAAACATCATGAAAATGCCATGAAAATGACTTTTATGTTCTATCAAAAGCTTTGTTTTTAAGTCAATACCTCCTTTAAGGAAGAAGAAAGTTTATTAGATAGCAAGTAAAATATTCTCTTTTATGGAACGGTAAGGGTATGTGTGATTGTGTACTCAGTTGTACAAATTTCACACAAACATTTAAATGTTACCTTTGATCAATGCTGGGTTAGCAGCAGGGAATTTCCAACTGACTGTAGGGGTGTCTGGTTGTCTTATTAACATGGCAAGGAACTCTTCAAATCTTGGTCCTAAACATATCAAATGCTGGAGGGTATTACTTGAGAAATCAAATAAACAGAAAAATCAACTTTTTTACCCAAAGGAAAAAAGGAGGCCAGTGTTAACAATAATACATTAGATGTTTGACAACTCTTTTGTTTTGCGTTAATACTTGCTACAAAATCAGAGATACGGCTTCCCTTCCCTCTGCAGGAGCCACACTCTGGGTGGCCCTGACACAGAACTTTTCTCCCTCAGTCTTTGAGCTGTGTTGGCCTCTTGTGGTTGAGCCTTCACTTTACTCAGGCCAGAGGCCCTTCTGGAACCACTTTGTCTACTCACCGTCCCTTGGCATCTTTATTTCCACCTTCTCTGCAAAACACTGTCAGCCATATGGAAAAAATCTGAACTTTATTTAGGAACTTCAGTATTTTTCTTTCCAGCCTTTTCTATGGGATTTGCAGCACATCAGAATATATACAAAATTCATGGAATCCTCCCTAACTAAACTGTCCCACCCTCCACTGAAACCATTCCCATTTAAACACATCTCTTGATTTACCGTGTATCCTACACTGTGTCCCATATAAAACAGACTTTCAATAATCTAAGCTTTAAATGCTCCACATTTTCTTTCGTCTTTTTGAGACAGAGTCTCACTATGCAGTTCAGGCTAGCCTTGAGCTCACTTTGTAGCCCAGGCTGGTCTCAAACTCACAACGATCCTCCTACCTCAGACTCCTGAGTCCTGGGATTATTACAGGCATGTGCCACCATACTTGGCTAAATGCTCCATATCAACTATAAATTCCTTAGGTTTTGTGTTGTACTTGTTCAATACTTATTTACCAAATTCTGTGTATATTATAATTAGAAAACCTATAATGATGATAGTTATGGTTTGTGTGTAGATACTCCACAAAGTCTCATATAGTCAGAGTTTTTTGGGAGGTTGCTGAATCTGGAGTGTATGATTGATTTTTAGTGAAATGCTAGAATTAAAAGTGCTGGGATTAAAATTGAGTGATTGCTGGATCAGTGCTGGATTAGGGCACCACCCTAATCCTGGTAGACTGGATACAATACAAGGGACAGAAAGAGGCTTGCATTACACTCTTTTGTTGCTTTTACTGTCTTCTGCCTGTCATGAACTGTTCACCTGTGTGAAGCCAACCTGCCTTGGAGCCAGCCAGTTAGGGACTAAAACCTGTACAAACTGTGAGCTAAGTAAATCTTTCCTCCTTTAACTTTGGGTGTTAGGTATTTTTTCTCAGCAACAAGAAAAGTAACAAAGCCAATGATACTATTGCAATTACCATTTTATCCTGCATTTATTAATTGCCACTGCTCTAAACATTTTTATGTCATTTTAAGCAATTACAATGCTTTTTAAATATTTTGCTCCATGAGGAGCCTTTGTATACATTACAGATAATATTTATACAGTAGACAGTTTGAACTTGGTGAGTTTAGAGAAAGCAGACTGAGAAAATACAAACGCACAAATCCCCCTTTCCTCTCTACTGAACCAAAATATCTTTGAGCCCCAGGAGGGAGAAAACTAACAATAGTCAAGTTGCATGTGGGATCAGGTTTATAGGGAAAGAGAAGAAAAACAGAGGCAAGGAAAAAAGACAGACTCCTCAGTTGAGAGTGAATATCAGGACTCATCCCACCAATCTTTTTCTCATGCTATTTGTTTGTGTACTGGGAAAAGATGCAAGTATACACCAATTATTGTATTCAGCTAAGTTTTCTCTTCTTCTAGTAGTAGATTTCCATTCCATTCATTCTTTCATGTATTCATTCGTTAATATTAACCAACCTTCTATAAAAATGGTTTAATGTTGAGCTATACAGCATTATTCCACTCTTCTTGGGAAGAAAAACATGAAAGAAAATGAAATTAGATCAAAAGAGATGGATACTATAGAAAGACTGGAAGAGGAGAAAGAAAAGAACAAACCAATAACAAGACGAGGAAGATGCCAGAGAACAGGTCATGCCCAGCTTTGTCTCGAGGGATGGGAAGAGCTTGCAGGGTATTTTGCAGGGAGGGGCTTGCTGGGAAGGAATTTGCTTGTCCGGGGGCTGCAGGTTGTGGGCACCTATGGCATCCACTAAACAGCCACATCCTGACACTTTCGTCCTTTCTGTTCATGGGACAGTGTGCTTCCTCTGCCTTTGTTTGAATAAGTACCATGAAATGTGTTGTAGGGCATATATCCATATTTATGTTGTATTTAACTTTTCATTAATAATAAATTCAGGTGAAGTGGCATTGCTATTAATATTGATCAATGTTTCAATTGAAAGCACAGATGTCAGGGATTTTTTTTAAAATGGGTTCGGTTACATTTAATAGTGCTGTTGATGAGAGGAAACCTAATGAAAACCAACAGATGGTCTATTTAATATCGCTCTCGGCTTTGAAACATGTGCCAAATGTGATACACACAAGGACTTGACAGGGCTGTTACTGGAAGCCTTTAATTACAACTATTTACACTCCTGGGCCTGCTGGAATTGCTAAAATAACACCACAATGCTAACAGTGGCCAAGCCAGAATTTAAATAATACCTGCTTTGTGATATTGTGTGTGGCACTGTATTTCCAAACGACCTCTGTAGACAGTTTCCCTGACAGATTTTCTGTTTTATTGTTGCTGTTTGGTGGGGTGGAGTGGGATGAAAGGCAGGACCAAGGAATTGGAATCAGCAGCCAGGAAAAGACCCAGTGGTCCCCCTCCCACAGCAACACCTTTAATCTAATATCCAAGGTCAAGGAGAGATACGATTCATTTTGTTACTGATGTTAACTCAATTACAGAGACAGTCCAACTGAGGTAAACTGCCAAAGCAATGACTAAGTAATGAATACTAATAGTGACAATATCAACCACCCTGTTATGAATCCTGCTAGTCACTTGGCAAGTCCTTCCACTGCCTCTCACAGCAACAAGATGTGTGGGAATGAGGATGTGGGAACCACCAGGACTGAATGTCAGGCTCAAGGTCATACTGCTCATAAGTGGTAACCTAGGAAGTTTAATTAATCAGAGCAGGAGCAAACTAGAACAAGCAATCACAAAAGGATAGCATTTGCAAAAACTAAAAATAAGGGAGTCACAGTAATAGTTGTTGTGATTGAAGTAGAATGTATCCAAAAGAAAAAAATCTACTTAAATGATCTCAGAAAAAACAGAGAGAAAATCTTCCATGGCTGCCCCTCTTCATCTACTCTTTCTGCTGAGCTGACTCTGCCCTATGGCTGGCTGCATCTCAAAATCTGGGGAAAAATGTGCTGGTTCATAGGAAGCCTATCCCAGTAGGGAGAGATGGCAAAGAAGGAGTCTAAAGTAGTGTAGATGTACAGATGTTTTAAAAATGGTTCACCTCTCAGGAGAAGAAGACTCAGGAGCTCTGAGCCTAGGACCACCCACTGGCTGGTGGGGAGGCCAAAAGAGCAGTGACAGTCTTTAGTGACACCAATAGAAATGAGAGGATTACAATATTGGGTGTAAAGCATGTGGTACCAAAAAAGCTTCTTCAGATGAACCACAAGAGAAAGGAAGATTGCAAACTGGACCGTGACCTAAGGACTCCAGTAAACAGCCCTCCCTTCCCTCCTCCTGTGCTGATAAGTTCCTCATCTGGAATTATCTATACCTCAATATTGGTAGGATAGTGAAGAATCTATTTCTGCTAAGCCTAAAGAGTATTAACTAAAAAAGTCTTACTACTTGAGGTATAGAAAACCAGGAGTAGATGCCAGGAAGGAATGTTAAAGGCTGCATTCATCTGACAAAATAAACCTAGGAATGTTCAACAAACAATAGCCAAAAAAATTTATTACTTGGAAATTATGAAATATCCTTCTTAAAAGCCCAGGCTCAACCTGACATGGTGGTGCATATATGGTAAGCCTGGCAGTTTTGGAGGCTGAGGTGGGAGGATCACACAATTCCAACCCAGCTTGTGAAGTTTAGCAACCTAGCAAGTCCCTGTCTCAAAATTAAAAATAAAAAGGGCTAGGGATATAGCTTAATGGGAAGGACTTGGATTCAAGCCCCACTATTGCCCCCCAACAAAAAAAACAAACAAAAGCAAACGAAAAAAAACAAACCCAAGCTCAGAGAGGAACTGAGATGAAATTATGCACTTTCATTGATTATTCATGAAAAATTATTTGCTTCAGATCCTGGGGAAGGTAGGGATGTGTTTCATAATGTCATATGTGGCATTACATAAAACTCAGAGAACAATCTATAGTCCTAAAAATACTTATTAGTTATAGTATTTCCATTAAAAATAAGAAGAACCAAGGTCACTGGAAAAATAATAGAAGAAGATAAGGAATTAACAGTGATAAATTTGAAATTAATGAAGTAGCAAAATATTGGGAAAAAAACTTTTTAAAATAAACCTACCAATTTAAAATAGAAGCGTCATCTATAGTAACTCTACAATCAAGTGTTCGCTTTGGCAGCACATATACTTTCTAGCAATCAAGATCAAAACAGAAAATGAAATTAATATATAATAAATTATACAAATAATGACGACAAATACATTAAATATACAATACATTAAAAATATAT
>NW_004955459.1:7654134-7701051 GCF_000276665.1 Chinchilla lanigera
AGCATTAAAAAGTTACAGTCATAAGAGAATTTATCCTCAACTCTGTGAAATAAAATTTGGAAAATTTCAATAAAATTGATCTTTTTTGAAAGTATAAATTTCTGAAATTAATCTTTTTAAAGAAAAAATAGAGGGTGGGCTTAACTGTGGACATCTTTGGGAAGCCTGGGGAGTCTGGGCTCTGCCTCTTTGACCGTCATGCAAGGCATACGAAACCTCAGGAACCTTCTTGGGCCTCGTGGCTACCTGCCACACACATATGGTGTCACCACAGGCTGGGCTGAACAACGGACATCTTCGGGAAGCCCAGTGAGTCTGGCATCTGTCTCCTTGAGCAGCGTGCAAGGAAGGTGAAGCCTCAGGCACCCTCTAGGGCATCGGTGGCTACCCGCCACACACAGTGTGTTGGCCTGGGCAGGGCTTCAACCACTCACCAGTACAGGTGCTACATTGGGCACTGGGGATCTTCAGGCTCTCACCCTGACACTCACAAACAATCAGGACAGTGAGACTGTGCTACAGGGAGTCTTTCGTTCTTCAAAAATGACAAAAGGAAGGAGCAAAATGCAATCCCAGACCTGCACATCACCCAAAACAAGTCGAGGAGGCATCAACACAGAAGAGCCTGGAAGTCACACACCTGAAATTTCTGAAATAATAGCAACTGAAATAAAGAAACAATTCCATCAGGCCATAGAAGACATCAGATCAGAAATAATGTCTCAGGTGAGAAAACAAATGACAATAACAATGGAGGAAATGTTCAACATATACAAAGATGACATAGACAAGGAAATAGAAGAGCATAGATGACTAAATGAAACCTTAAGAGAATAATATAGAAAAGAACTAGAAGGTATGAAGCAGATGCAAACAGATATCCAGGAACTTGAAAATTCCATCGAAAGCTTCAAAACTACCTGAACGAAGCTTAAGATAGACTTTCAGACCTTGAAGACAGCATAGTAACCAATGAATGTGAAAGGAGGGATCTCTTAAAAACAACAAGGAATCAGGAAATAACAATTCAACAACTGCAAGATGAAGCAAGGAGAAACAATGCCACATTAATAGGTATTATTGAAACAGCAGGTGTCAACACAAATGACATAAAAAGACTATTTGCAGAAATAACAGCAGAAAATTTCCCAGGCATGGTAAAAGAATCGGACATCCACATAAGTGAAGCATATAGAACTCCAGTTAATCATTACCAAAATAAATCTACCCTCAGACATATAGTGATCAAGATCCTGGAAACTTAACCAAAGCTCAGAATATTAAAAGCTGTTAGAGAAAAGAAACAGATCACCTATAAAGGAAAGCTTATCAGAATCATGGCAGACTTCTCAACACAAACCATCAAGACAAGAAGAGCTTGGAGTGAAGTACTTCAGGTACTGAAAGAAAACAACTTCTAACCTAGATTGATGTACCCTGCAAAGCTATCTGTCAAATTTAATGGAGAGATAAAATATTTTCATGATAAAGAACAACTGAAGAAATTCATGAGCACTGAACCAATCCTACAAAGAGTACTAAAAGATATACTAGAAAGAGATAAAAGAGACCACAACTTCAAGAACAACAACAGAAAGGAACCAACAAGCAGAGCAAGCAATTAAATAGAGGGAAAAAGGAGGATCCAACAGCAGGAAAATAGCATGAAAAAGATAAGCTAGTACATATCCCTTATAACCATCAATGTAAATGGTCTCAGTGCACCAACCAAAAGAAGCAGACTTGCAGAGTGGATTAGGAAACAAAACCCAACTATATGCTGTATGCAAGAAACACATTTAACTCAAAAGGAAATTCAAAGACTGAAATATAAGGATGGAAAACAATACTCCATGTGACAGGAGCCCAGAAAAAAGTGATGTAGCTATTCTGTTTGCAGACAGCATGAACTTCAAGCCAAGAACAATCAAAAGTGATAAAGAAGGTCACTACATACTTGTGAAGGGGAAGCTTCAAGAGGAAGAGATAACAGCCATAAACATCTATGCAGCAAATATAGGAACACCCACTTATATAAGACAAATTCTAATGGACATGAAAAATGATATAAGTAGCAACACAATCATAACAGTGGACTTTAACACACCACTGTCACAAGAGATAGATCAACTGCACAAAAAGTTGGGAAGGAAATAACAGAACTTAACCAAACATATGAACATATGGACTTAGTAGACCTTCACAGAGTGTTCCATCCAACAATTTCAGAATACACATTCGTCTGAGGTGCACATGGGACATTCTCTAAAATAGACCATATACTAGTACATAGAACTGGGGCTGGGGATTTAGCTCAGCGGCAAAAGCGCCTGCCTGGCATGCGCAAGGTCGTGAGTTCGGTTCCTGGTACCGGAGAAAAACCAGAAAAAAAAAAAAAAAAAAAAAAAACTAGTACATAGAACATGTTTAAGTAAATGCAAAAGAATTGAAATTATCCCGTGCTGCACCTCAAGTTCCTAGAAAAAGAACAGCAAGTCAAACCCAGAGCCCAAAGAAGGCAGAAAATTATACAGCTCAGAGCAGAAATTAACACAATGGAGACTAAAAAACAATACAAAGAATTAATGAATCAAAGAGTTGCTTCTTTGAAAAAATAAATAAAATAAACAAACCCCTAGTCAACCTTGTAAAAAAAGGAAAGAAA
Source organism: Chinchilla lanigera (assembly GCF_000276665.1). Lineage (NCBI taxonomy): Eukaryota > Metazoa > Chordata > Mammalia > Rodentia > Chinchillidae > Chinchilla > Chinchilla lanigera. Next base: position 7,656,800 of record NW_004955459.1, read on the forward strand.
AAACTGAAATACATGCAATAAGGAATGAAAGGGGTGAAATCACTACAGATCCTGAAGAAATTCAGAAGATCATCAACACCTACGTGGAAAATCTTTACTCTCATAGAATGGAAAACACAGAGGAAATGGACAGATTTCTAGATACATATGAATTACCAAAGCTGAATGAAGAAGATATAAAAGTCCTGACTAATTCAGTATCAGCCTGTGAAATTGAGAATGTAATTTAAAACTTGCCAATGAAGAAAAGCCCGAGTCCTGATGGATTCACAGCTGAATTCTACAAGCAATTCAGGGAAGATCTAACACCAGTTCTTCTCAAACTCTTTAATGAAATTGAAAGAGAAGGAATTCTCCCCAACTCATTCCTGGAGGCAAGTATTATTCTGACACCAAAACCAGAGAAAGACCCAACCAAGAAAGAGAACTATAGACCAATCTGCCTAATGAATATAAGTGCAAAAATTCTCAATAAAATACCACTAAATAGAATACAAGTCATCAAGAAGATTATACACCATGACCAAGTGGGATTCATACCAGGAATGCAGGGATAGTTCAATATATGCAAATTAATCAGTGTAATACAATATGTCAATAGAGCCAAGGGCAAAAATCACATGATCATCTCTATCAATGCAGAAAAAGCCTTCAATAAAGTCCAACACTCATTCATGTTGAAAACCCAACAGAAAATAGGGATAGATGACCTTTACCTCAAGCAGATCAAAGCCATCTATGATAAACCAACAGCTAACATCATACTAAATGGTCAAAAATTGAAAGCTTTCATTTTAAAATCAGAAACAAGACAAGGATGTCCACTGTCACCACTCTTATTCAACATATTTCTGGAAATATTGGCTAGAGCAATGAGACAAGAGAGGGAAATAAAAGGAATAAGGATAGGAAAAGTGAAAATGTCATTACTCGCAGATGACATGATACTCTACATAAAGACCCCAAAAACTCCACCAAAAGGCTCATAGATTTCATAACCAAATTCAGTAGCATAGCTGGATACAAAATGAATACTCAAAAGTCAATAGAATTCCTGTATGCAAGTAACAAACAGACTGAGAGAAATTAAGGAAACCACACCTTTTGCAATAGCATTAAAAAGGTGAAATACTTAGGAATCAAACTAACAAAAGAAGTGAAAGATCTATACAGTGAAAATTATAGCACTCTGAAAAAAGAGATAAAAGAGGATATCAGAAAATGGAAAGCTATTCCTTGCTCATGGATAGGATGAACCAATATTGTGAAAATGTGCATACTCCCAAAATTGTTGTACAGATTCAATGCAATCCCAATTAAAACACCATTAGTATACCTCACAGATCTAGCGAAAACACTCCTAAAGTTCATCTAGAACCAGAAGAGACCTAGAATAGCAAAAGCAATCTTGGGAAACAAAGGAAAGGCAGGAGACATCACAATTCCCAACTTAATATTATATTATAAACCTACTGTGATAAAGTTAGCATGGTACTGGCACAAAAACAGACCTGAAGATCAATGAAACAGATTAGAAGATACAGATACAACTGCAAACACACTCAGCCACCTCATCTTCAACGAAGGGACCAAACATGTTCAATGGAAAGAGGATAGCCTCTTTCATAAATGGTGTTGGAAGAACTGGCTGTCCACGTGCCGAAGACTAAAACTAGACCCATGTCTTTCACCATGTACTAAATTAAAGTCAAAATGGATTAAAGATCTAAATATTAAAACAGAAACACTAAATTTATTGGAAGAGAAAGTAGGTAAAAATCTTGAAGACATGGGATAGGCAGAAAATTCATGAACAAAAACCAAACTGCATGGGAAGTACTTCAAAGAATGAACAACTGGTATCTCATCTTATTGAAAAGTTTTGCACATTGAAAGAAATCACTAATAAAGTAAAAAGAAAACCCATGAATTGGGAAAAAATTTTAGCTTACTGCCCCTCAGACAAAGGACTTCTATCTAGAATGTATAAAGAATTAAAAAAAGTCAGGCCTCCCAAATTCAAAAACTGAATACAAAGATGGGCATCTGCGATGAATACACACTTCTCTAATGAAGAGATACTAATAACAAATAGATACATGAAAAAATGTTCAATGTCATTAGTTACTCGAAAAATGCAAATTAAAACAACACTGAAATTCCCTCTAACCCCAGAAAGAATGGCTATTGTCAAGAAATCAACCAGTAACAAATGCTGACGAGGCTGTGGGGAGAAAGGAACCCTACTCCACTGCTGGTGGGAGTGTAGATTGGTGAAACCACTGTGAAAATCAATTTGGAGATTCCTCACAAAACTGGGATTGGAAGTCCCATTTAACCCAGTTATTCTCCTTCTGGGTATTTTCCCAGAAGAACTGAAGACATCATACCACAGCGATATATGTGTCCTCATATTTATAGCAGCACATTTTATTATAGCTAAACCTTGGAAATAACCCAAATGCCTATCCCCTGAGGAATGGATAAAAAAATTGTGGTATTTTTATACAATGGAGTATTACTCAGCTATTAAAAAAGATAACCTAGAGGCTTTTGTAGGTAAATGGATGCAACTTGAGACCATACTCATAAGTGAAATAAATTGGACCCACATGTATAAACATCATATTGTCTCCTTGATGTAGGAACCTGAAAGACTAGGTAAAACTCAAAACATGCAGTAGATGATAGGAAAGGGAAAGAAATTGCTCAAAGGGAGGAATGACTGGGATGAGGGAAAGAAGCAAAAATAAAGGAGGGCAAAACATACGTATATATATGAATAGCTGTGATGACTGTATTGCTGTTGTCTGATGGTGTATTGAAATGAACAGTTAATGCTCACAATTTTTTATGTTCCGATCGACTGTGCATGCTTCTGTCTGGTGGTCTGAGCAACTGATTTGAAGGTAACAATATACAATGGAATTACAATGGTGAACTCCTCAGATCTTGTCTAGTGAAACTCTTTAATATCTCTAATGTTTTATTGAAGAATTATTTTCTTAATCTCTTTTAAAAAAAGAAAAAATACACTATAATACATTATAAGGCCTAGTACTTTAAAAGGCAAATATACAGAAGATTTCATATGTGTGTTCTATCTTTCTAAACATCAAGACCAACATTAGCTGACTTAGTATGTTTGTGTATCAAATCAAGATATCACAAGCATAAATGTACTGTATTTTCTCACCATTCAGGAGGTTAAGTCCAAGATTAGCTTTCCACGAGATTCAGGTTCTGGTGAGGGCTCTTCTCCTGATTTGAAGATGGAATCCACTCCCTGTGTCCTTGCTGAATTTCCTGGGCTGGCAGAGGTTTAAGGAGCTCAGGTGTCTTTTCTTAAGAGGACCCTGCACACTAATCCTCACCTTTATGACCTCATTTAAACTTAGTTTTTCTTCACAGACCCTATCTTCAAATACATTCACATAGAAGGTTAGGATTTCAAGATCTAAATTTAGGGGGAAGGGGTCATGCAATTCACATAGCAATTTATTCTTTATCCATTTAAACTCTCCCAAGACAGAAATGTAAGATAACAGACCTGGGAAGAATACAACATGAAGACAATTAAAACCAGTTTCTCTTGGCTAGATCTAAAGAATTCCAGTAAATTGAATCAAACTAAATATAACATCATACTTTAGAGTGTCACATTTTAAGCAAATTATACTTTGTGACTACTGATTCAACATTAAGCACATTTACCATTATAACTTATCATGACAATAAAGGATAAAAAAACAAAAAATACATGATTATATCAATATGTACTAATATAGTATTTAATAAACTTAGAAACCATCTGTAATGGAAATTCTAAGCAAAATAGAAATCAAAAAAACTTTCCAAATGTGTAAAGTCTAATTAATAAATATCCCACAAAATATAGCAATAATCATAAAATATGAAAGTCATCATGTTTAGAAAACAGAAACAGTATCTATTCCAATAGTCTCTAAGCAAAAATATCTTCTTTTGAATCATTTGCCTTGAAAACACAAAAGGCTATTAAAATACATTTAAAATAGTAAGATGATTTGGTAAGATGGCTGGATCAAAGCTGAATAGTAGATTTTAGTACTAAGAATTCAGTGTCAGAAATAGATATACTAAAAGGAAAATCTCACTTACAAAAGTACCCTGAATTATAAAGTATCACAGATTAAATTTAACTTACATTTACTGGACCTATATGAAGAGGTCTATAAAGTTTTATAGAAGAATTTAAACTGAAGCTTGAGTAAACATAAATAGTATGTTCTTGAACTGGAAAACTTAACATTACAAAAATGCCAGTTTTCTTCTCAAATCAATGTCAGAATTCCCAGTTTTTTTGTTTTGTGATTGGAATTTTTTCCTAGAATAGGAAAACTGCATGAGAATTTCAGAGAAAATTTTAAAAGCAAATAATGAAAAATAATTTGCTAATCAAGTTTTATCTGCACAAAATATTATAACAGTGATATTGACATAATAATAGATTAGTGAAAAAAGCAAATAGTACTGGCACTAAACAAAGAATGAAATTAGTATTGAATATAGGGTATGTGTAATATTCTCATTAAACAGGAAAGTGCGACTTTTAATGGCAATATTGAAATAACTGCCCACTCATAAGCTAAAACAAACTTTCTGTAAATAGCTAGTTGCTAAATATTTTCATCCTTTCAAGTGATAGAGTCCTTTATATGCACTCTGCCATTGCAGGAAGGTAAGTAAGCAAGTGGGCATGGCTTTGTTGCAATGAAACTTATTTAGAAAAACGGGCTACAGGCCAAATTTGATTGTAAGCCATAGTTTGCCAACCTCTGACCTAGATGAAATTTAAGGGAATTTCCTATGTTACAAAATAAGATTAGAGGTAGCTTTAAAATTTTATTGTAAAAAAAGAAAACAAAAAGATTATCTCTAACAATTTCAAAAGAAAAATCATATTATCAGGGTAAAGAGGTCTTGAATTGATAGACAACACAGTTAACAGAAAGGAAATGATTTATATATTTGCTTCATAATTACATAAAAATAGAGCATCAGAACCATAAACAAAGACAAAGACAAATTACCAACTAAGAAAATATGTCCAAAACTGTATGACAGGAAAAGGGTAATTATAACTAATATGAAAAGATATTTTTCAAGTTGGTAAATAAACAGATCAACTGATATAGCTATGGAAGATATAAGCAGGCAACCCTCAATGATAGAAATTCAAAGTATCTATAAATTTAAGAAAGTGTGGTCTTCATAAATAAAAGCATATCACTCCTTGAATCAAATCATGGTTGTTTTACTTCCTTCTTAATAAAGTACCATGAACTGAGTGAATTCTAAACAACAAAAGTTGCTTTTCAGTTCTTGGAGGCTATAAATTGGAGACCAGGTGTCACCAAGGCCTGGTTCACTTTTAGTGAGGGCTTCTCCCTGGTAGCACACTGCTAACCTCTTGCTTTGTCCTCACTGAAAAAAAGAGGAGGCCCAGGGAGCTCTCTGGGGGTCTTCTCCATACAGGCACTAAGGTTACTCATAAGGATTCCACTCTCATGATCTAATCACCACCCAAGGGCCTCCCCTAATAATTACTTTCAGCTTAGGGGTCAGGAATTCAACCTGCAAATTCTGGAGGGGCATAAACTTGAGTCTACAGCACTAGCAGCAGCTCTCATTGCACTCAGAGTGGAAGACAAAAGTCTTACAATGCCTGGGACCCCTGTCTCAGCCTTTCCCATCCATCTTCCCCTTGCTCCTTCCTTTCCTGCCATGGTGCCTGCCTCACTATTCCTCAGAAACACAACGTGTACTCCTCATTGTGGTTGTTGTACTGTTGTATTCTTTACCTGGGCTGCTTCTCCTCCAGGTTTTTGCTCTCCTAACTTCCTTCAAGCCTGCTCAACATCTTGTTCTTGAGAAGTCTACCCAGCAACATTTTGTGAAGGTGCATCTATTTCCCCACACACATACCACAGGTACACACCAGTGAAAGATAGGCATTCCACACAGACACATGCAGCGCATTACACACATGCACAAAACACACACATTCTTAATTCCCTCTATATGGCTCTACTTTTTTCTCATATGATTGGCTTCAAACTTACAGTATCAATATAATTTACTTTTCTATATCAACTGTGTCTCGATCATCAAAGAATATTAATTCCACGACAGGAGGAACTTTTGTCTCTTTAATCATGAAAGTGTCTGGATTATCCAGCACAGGCTTTGGCATGCAAAGAAAGGTAATAGTAGATATTCACCAAGTAGTTTTGTGGTGGGTTGTACATGTTGACCCTAAGATTTAAAGTCTCTCCCCTTGGCAGATTTCTAGCAACCAAATTAGCAAGTGCCCTGAACGTGAAGCTAGAAAGTGTGAAACCTGATCAGCAGTCACAAACCACAGAAACTGTCCCGGCACATCATTGAGTACATTTAGGTTCTCAGTACTGGTTGAGAGATAGATGCTAAGCCTCAACAGTAGCTGTGGAAATGCAAACTAAAGCAAAATATAGTTTTTACAAATCAAATTGCCAAATAATATTAGAGATGCCCACCTTTGAAACCAATGTCCCGACAATTCCTTTAGGAAATGATTCTATAAAAATTTCTGCATCCAAAGGAGGTGCATATCTAAATATATTTATTGCAATATTGCTTATAATAGAAAAAACTAAAAATAATCTAAATGTCACATGAATGCAATGGTGTGAACAACGTATGACACATTCATCTTATTAAATCGTTTTAGCCATAATAACCATGAGTTATATTTTTAAATACTAATCTGGAAAGCTGTCCATGGTATGTTTTAAGTGAAAAATACAAATTTCAGGGCAAAGAGTATAAGATATATTTGGGATAAAAACTGAGAAAATATTTTAGATGTATATTTTATCTACAAAATTACAAAAATATTAAAAACAGTTTAGAATTAAATCTGAAAAAAGTATATGAATCTTCAAATATTTTTATGTGACTGAAAGTTAAGAAAGCCTCTTATAATAGTCTACAAAACACAGAGTAGTTTCATATCTTTTGAAAATTTTATCTGTAAAATCTCTCCCTCAGCAAAATGATCCTACTGAATTACTTAGAAATTATCCTTTCAGTGTCCTGCTTCTTACTCTGTTATTCTCAGTTCTCTTCACATAATACCCTCAGCATCACTCAATCCTTTTAGGCTTAAGCTGCACAAAACCAAAAAGCATCCATTCAACAAAATGAATCTTGACTTGAGAAAAATTGAATGTCAATTTCCCATTGTTACCCAAAAACATAGTTTCAAATTATATCCAAATGAAAATGGAGAGAAGGTATTTGTAAAGAGAGTAACTAATAATACAGCTGACACCTTGAAAACCCCAAATCTGTGAGTAAACAGGCTGATGTGAAATGTAGAACTTCATGAGCTCAGTGAATTCAAGGAACTGATGGGTGAAGACTGAGTGGTACAAAATAACTGGACTACATTGTGGAGAGTGAATATTTTATAGGTGACTAGAAAGCCATAGATAGGTTTTGTGTATTGGAATAAAATACTATAAGCTGTTTCTTTAAAACATTATTTTGGCTGTTATTACAGGATCAGTTGCAAAAAAAGCAAAAGAGAGGTGAAGAGTCCTGTGGAGCTCATGACTGCTTAAACGTGGATAAAGCCAGAAAGATTCTAGATATATCATCTAGCACTCACAGTCTTCAGGGATGGGTTGGGTATACTGAGAAGAAAAGACAGGAATCAAGAATTGGTCCTACATTTTACATGCCATTCCCATGTCCTTGGGTGTCCTGATGTTACAAGGCTGGCAGAGAAAGAAAGCCTGGCAGCAAAGAATGAGCAAAGAGCCGTGCCTTGAGTAAGCAAAGAAGGGAGAAAGTTCAGTGCATTATAAAGACCACAGTGCAACAAAGGCAAGAGAAGGGTGTCTCAGAAGCAGGCTGCTAACAGTGCCAAATGTTACTGACAGGTCACAGATGGAATGTAAGTGCAAAAAGTAGCCACTGAATTTGGGCAGTAAAATCCTGAGAGTGCTCTTGGCCCATCTGCGGTCTTGTAGAACAGAGGATATAAATTGAATGAAATAGAGAAGCGAGGAAATAAGAGAACAAAAGCAGTGAGCATAGCAACTGCTTTAGGAAGATGCATTGAAAAGGAAAACAAATGAAGCAATTGATAAAGGAGGATATTGGACCACTGAAGGGTTTGTTCACAACTAGAACTTATTAATGGTAATGATCCATGGGGAAAAATGAAAGATGCAGGAGAGATGAGAAACTACAATAGTAAAGTCCTCAACTGTGGAAGGAAAGCTGGAGCCAGGTCATACTGATGGTACAGGACCAAAGTCCTGCTCACTCGTGTCCCAGAAGAAGGCACAGACAGTCCAAGTGCAAAAGCAGGTGTGGTGGAAGATTGAGTGGATGAGAGGCAAAGCTTCCTGGCTGCGCATTTCTCTTCCCATTAAGTGTGAGGCGAGGTGTCATGTTGCGAGTAAGAATGGAACACCAAAGGGAAGTGTTGAAGAATCATTTGAGAAAGAGAAGGAACGCATTCTTGCAAGAGGAAAGCATCCTTCTGAGATTGTCATGATCATTCATGACAGTCGGTCTAGCCAGGATCACTGTGTGTTCTGAAGGGACATTCAGCCCTCCAGCCACTGGATGAAGGAGATATCATTTTTTTTATTTTATAGGCAAGAGAAATGAAACACCCATAGGTGCTAAGTAACTTTCAAAGTCTACCCACCTCATAAGTGATAAAGCCAAAATTAAAAGCAAATATATTTGACTTCAAAGATCTTTTTAAAAAATGAATAGAAACTGCTTTCTGTTTTCTTCCAAATTACTTAGAAAAAATACATAAGGATGGTAGCAAGGACTGTTTTTAAAGACAATCCCAAATTCATACAAACATGCTTCTACAGAAATGAGGAGAAAAAAAACATAAAGGCAAACCATTTATACTTTTGGCAGGAATTAAAGATTGATGACTTTGAAATTTTTATACAAAGGCTAATTTTGAATAGAATTTTTTATCTTAATTGAATAGTAGAAATTATATAAGATGATAATACACAAAATAACCTGAAAGAAAGGCACATGCTATACTAAGCAAGGCAATATTTATTCAAAATTAATTCCTATGCATCAATAAATTAATAAAACCAACAATGATCATGGCCTTAGGTGAGAAAATACCGAAATGTCTGGCAGTAGAATAGTGTAGAAGAAAATAAATGTCTTCTAGGAAGTGCCTTTAAATGCTTATCACTTTATAAATCAACCTGAACAAATCAAATATGGCAATTAACATGGAAAAAGTTTAAATGTGGTTTTTGAAAAAGTAGTACAACAAAATAAAAGATTTCTTTCTACTTAAACAAAGCAAAGGATAATAGAAATAATGAACTGTATTGGAAAACCGATGAAAAAGAGATTGAACTACTTTGTAGTAAGATTGCAGATAAGAAGATTGAGCAACTCTGACAACTGTTCATATTGGTGTGTGCATATGTGTTACACAAAACTACATACAAGAACACATGCAGATTACTTGAAACATGTGATTCAGAGTTATCAAAATCCATAAAAGATTTAACTAAAGTCAACTTTCTAGCACAGATTAAACATGCTTTACAGACTATTAACATGGGATGTTATAAATCAGGTTTAAACAGCAGAGATAGCCTACCCTGTCAGATGTGAGGTTTTCACAAATAACCTAGTAATCTGAGAATAAATAATATATTTTAACATAAGAGATATTCTCAATAGTAGAAATTTGACACTCAAAGGATTTGAGTAAATTGAGACATGCAAGCAAGGTGTGGCAGGGCATGCCTGTAATCCCAGCCCTTAGGAGACAGAGGCAGGAGCACTGATGCAAGTTCAAGGCCAGCCTGGGCTGCACACTGAACTCAAGGCCAGCCTGTACCACACAGTGATACCCTGCCTCAAAAAAAACAGTGCAGACAAGACACATTCAATAAAGACTAACCCAGGGAAGTGAAAGATGTATAAATTCATACAATTACAAATGATCTGAGCCACCTGTCTTGATGAGCCAGCCTTGCTATATAAATAATCTGAGATATAATGTGACTGCATCATTTAAGCTTATGGCAAGAATAATAAGAGAGCTGCATTCATCAAGTCCCTACACTGTGATTGATGCTACCCAGCTCTTTATAATACCCTAGCTTATATGGGATGAGAAAAACTGTGCTATCCTTACTTAAGGGATAAGGAGACAGAGGCCCAGAGAAAATGAGCTGCAGCTGTCTTTCAGAGTCAAAACTCTAGAAGGAAGTGAGAAGAGATTAAACACTCCTGAAGTCTCCAATATTCTCACCAGCATTCTCAGACATCCCCAAGTCCTGGCAAGGATCACGCCAGGCAGACATGAAGGGAACGGAACCAGGCAGCCACGGTCACCCTGACATCTCGAGGCCTTGTTGCCATTCCAGTCTTCACTGACAAAGCCCCATAGCCTCTGCCCTCCTTCATTAGGAGTTAGAACTAAATAAGAAGCAAACAAAAGCTCTGAGGCAGAGCTTCGAGCTTTGCACCCCTTCGTCCCCTGCCCTGCATTCATTCCTGCCCAGCCTCCTTGTGCCCTGAGGTTTCATTTTTTTCACATTAAACTTATTTCTAACTGAAAAAAGCAAAAATTATACACAATAATGGATGAATTTTGTTTGTTTATTATTTTGATGGTGTTTGGTTTGAGATCGGGTACTGGGGATGGATGAGGGCACTCTACCTTGAGCTGTGTTTTATTCTTTCTTTCTCTCTTTCTCTTTCTTTCTCTCTTTCTCTCTTTCTTCTCTCTTTCTTTTTTCTGCTTTTCTTTCTCTCTTTTCTTCTCTTTCTTTTTTCTCTCTCCCTTTCTTCCTTTCTCTCTTTCTTCCTTTCTCTCTTTCTCATTTTTCTTTCTTTTTTTGTAAAAAATAAGGTCTTGCCATATAGCCCATGCTGGCCTTGAACTTGCAATCCTATAGCCTCAGGCTCTCGAATAGCTGGGATTGCAGGTATGTACCATCCTCTTTAGATGTTACTTTGTTTGAAAAGAGCACTTTCACCTGAAAAAAAAGAAAGAAATTTAAGTGTCCTAAAAGATGTATTTGGGACAAAGGGAGCTCTGAGCATTCCTTCAAAGCCTGGTTCTAGAATGTCTTAGTTACTTTTTTACTGAGACAAAATACCTGACAGCAGCAAGTTAAAGGAGGAGAGGTTTATTTAAGCTCAGTTTGGAAATGTTTCAATCCATAGTCAGCTGGCTCCAAACAAGACAGCATGGCAGTAGGGCATGGCAGAAAAGAAGCACTTCTTGCCAGAGGAGGCCAGAAAAAAAAAAAAAAAAGAAAGAAAGAAAAAGAAAACAACATCAACAAGCTCTCCTTTCTCTTTTTATCCTACTCAGGCTTCAAACCTACTGGTTGGTGCTACTCACACCCAGAGTGAGTCTTCTGTCTGCAGTAAATCCCATCAGGAACACCCAGAACCATGCTACTCCAATCAGTGGATAATCCAGTTATTGCATACCCATGATCCATTCACTCCCAAAGCCCCACCTGGGATCACGTGAGCCTGTGAGGGTTTAGATATAAACCATGACACCAAGCAAACCAATTTCATGAACCCTGTACCTCTTCCCATATTTTCCCCCTTCAAAGGGAAAATCTCAAAATGCAAATATCGTGGTGTCATCTCACTACTAAAAATCCGATGATAGATCACTATTGCCTATGGAGTTGAAAGTTCTTCTGGTGCATCCCCATTTTATCCCCTACTAAATTCACTCATATTTTGCATTGATATAGCAAGCAAATTCTCACCTGCTGGATTTTACACAGGCTGTAGATGCTGCCTGCCATGTGTCCCGCCAGCTGCTTCTAAGCTCACAATACATTTATCTTTAAGACACAGCACAAGCACCACTCCCCTTCTGCAGAACATAGGTCAACACTTATTTTAGTCTACTCAAGCTACTGTAACAGAATACCATACGCTGAGTGGTTTCAAACAATAGCAATTTATTTCTGCCAGTCCTAGAGGCTGGAAAGTCCAACATCAAGACACTCAGAGATTTGCTGTCCTCTGAGGCCTGCCTCCTTTTGGACAGCATTTTTCACTGGCTCCATGCTGGGCAGAAGAGGCAAGGGGATTCTTCATGTTCTTTTAGAAGGGCACTAATAGTATGAGGCACTGTCAGGGCCTAAGCGCTTCACAAACACCCTAATATTGGCGGTTGTACTTTAATATATGAATGTTGGGGTACGAAAAGTGCATGCCAGCACTCCACAGATGTCCTTCCTTTCAGCTTTGCCCTTCTTGGTCATCTTTCCCCTTGCTAGGGCAAATTGCCTGGTACTACCAATTTAAAGAAGAAATTGACTTGTGGTTTACAGGCTCAGACATTTCTGTCCATGGTCAGCTGACTCCAAGGCAAGGACATCATGGCAAAAGGGCATCGTGGAATCTAGATGGCACTCAGGGTGGAGAGCATGGGGCAAGAGCAGCAGAGAGGAAGGGGCCAGTTATAGATAGCAAGTGTAGAAAACAGGGGCAAGAGCAGCAGAGAGGAAGGGGCCAGTTATAGATAGCAAGTGTAGAAAACAGGGATCCGACACGGTCCTGAAGGTAACGCCCCATGACCCACAGAGCCACACAAAAAAGCAGGCTTCACGAATTTCTCAAAACACTCAAGTTGACCATCAAGATTAGACGTCACAACACTAATAATGGGCCTGGGCTGGAACTCTTAGAACTAAAGGAGTCTTTAGTGTCTCTTTGCTCTAGTGTCTCTTTGTGGTTCCCTCACACAGAGTTTGTTGCATGAATAGCTGCTTGCAGAGAGTGAAGGATGTGTCAACAAATCTATCTGTTCTAAAACAAAAAGAGTGAATGCACCTCAAACTGACATTAGACCCCATTTTTCAAATCAGAAAATGGGAAGAGGCAAGATATCATATATCTTAAACTAACAGGAAATGAGCCCTAACCATGTATGCATGGAGCTTCTGGTTTGTTTTTAAATGAAACACATTTCTTACATGGGATAGTCTAATGATTAATGCTTAATGATTGCCGTAGAGATTAATGCTTACTGATTGATTTGGCAATGCCTAGATTCAAGTATCAACACTGAATTTACTTACACTACTTAAAATTGTTAAGTACTTAATTTAAATGTTTCCAGTAATCTTAAATCTAACGCTGAGGGTGAGTGTGAGGTATGAGGTGTATAAAACATGAGAAAAAAAAGGGTTTGGGGAGGAAGAGAAAGGCAAGCAAACTGTAGGGAAAAACATTGCCATAAAATGAGTTTGCCATGACTGTAGGAGGCTGAAAACTCTTGGCCGCTCTTGTAAAATCATTAAATTCTAATTAATATTGGAATAGGCTTGCCACAGTGCTCTGCACCTCCAAGTGTTCCTTCTCAGATTAGAAGTGCCCAGTCCTACCCTGCTGGTCTCACAGATGCTTGTCAGTGATGCCTTGGTTCTTGTTGGAGATGTGAACTCATAAAGTTTCTAAGTTATAGATAGCAAGTGTAGAAAACTCATTACCTGAATGCTGCCCCAGAGATACACAAAATGGTTGGGTTCTTTGATGGGCTGTCCCTCAAGGATGGGCTAATGATGCTCTACTCTCTTTGGGAGAAGAGCTACTATGGTGAAGGATTGGGCTGACAGCTGGTCACAAACTGTGTGCTTTTCTTGTCAGTACTCCAGGAGCATCTTGAAGTCAAATAAAAACTGTTTCCCAAGGCAAAGTGAACCAAGCATTTTAAAAAATTAATTATTCTATTTGATCCTTAGAACTTGGAAAGTTAAAAAGTATAATATTCGAAGTGATAAACAATTAAGGAAGTTGATGCAAAGCTGTGAGTTCAAGCCACAACATCACTCTAAACTTCGGGTTCTTTTTGTTTCAACACAGTCCAAACTTCTGGGGACCCAGGGAGGGGACACAAGCCCAGCCCTTGCTTTGTCTCAAACCACATTTCCCAAAAGTAATAAAGAAGGCAGTTTCATTCCTTTAACTTTCTCCTTTATCCAATCCCTACTGCTAATGTGTTTTCAGTATAACCCAGTCTTTTCCCACACCTCTATGTTTTGCCAATATGTATCAGTATCAGTGAGGGTTTTCTGAAGTATCAGAACCAGTATGATCCAAATAGATATACAAGAGAAGATTTATTATGGGAATTGGCTCTCAACATTTCAGAGGCCTGGAAATCCCACAATATGCTGGAGAATTTAAATGCCAGTGATATAGTGATATAACCCAGTATAAGTCCAAAGGCCTGATAATCATGCATGTGTGTCTGTGGATGGGTGGTTGTAGAGTTGTTGCTCTAAGTTCCAAACTCTAAAGGTTCAAGAGCCAAGACTCTTATGTCCTAGGGAAAGAGAAGATGGATGTCTTAGCGCCAGAAAAAAGTGAATTGAACCTTTCACCAGCTTCAGTGGATTGTATGGGTCCTCAATGGGTTGCCTAATGCCCAGCCAGCATTGATGAGGGTCATCTTCTTGACCCAGTCTGCTAATTCAAATGCCATCCTCTTCCAGAAACCCCCCACAGACAAATACAGAGATAATATTTTACCAGCAACCTGGGCATTCCTTACCCCAGTCAACCTGACACATGAAATTAGCATTACACTATTTTCCTCATTTTATTTCACTTCCAGGTCCTCTCTAAGCCCAGCAGGTAGTTTCTAGCCTTTTCTAGTCCATTTCTAGTTAGGGGCCCCTAACTCGATTGTAAATGATGTGCTTGTGATCCTCAGGTTTCTCCTTAAACCATAGATTCCTTTTACAGGCTCTACCTTTCAAGATGGGACTTGGGTACCTTATGTTTCCATGTCCTGCAAGAGTGCCTCCTAACACACCAAACTGTCAGTTTTTGTTTCTTAGTTTTTTGGCAACAGTAGGTTGCAACATCCTCAAGATTCATGACTATTTCCTGTGCTCTGTTGCACACTGAGTACTTGGAAAAGTCCCTTGCACAATAAATATTCAAAGGTATTTGATAATGAATGAATGAATGAATCTGAGTAATAAGTTCTACACTGATTAATTCCCATTACTTATTTTACATACCAACTTACAGTATTACTGAGAGTACCATAAATCTCATCTGAGTCTTTCATAAAATTGCACTCCCTGGTATCTGAGTTTTATTGTATTTTGTGCTTTGGTTCTCTGTCATCCATCAGAGAATGACTTTTGAACCTTTTCTACTTTTCCTGAAACTTGCGTTCCCACTGCCATGTGCATTTCCAGGAAATGACTGAACCTTCTACTTTTTAATGCTGAGAACAACCCCATTTGGCCATTTTGCCCTCCACATCAATTTCTCTTTTGGAGTTATGACCCTTGTTTCTTTCTTGGGAGATCAGCCTGTACTGGTAAAGTTGTCCCCCAGCCATCACTTTACTTCCATCTCCACGTCCTTCATCCAGGACGCTGCTCTGTCAATACTACCCTTCCTAACCTCACTTGACACTGCTGTTCTCCTTTATTAGTCCTCCACATCCCCACCTGAATTTAAGACAAAGGGGCAGCTCTGTTCCAACCTGTGGTTTATCTTTCCAGTCCCAATTACGCTCCCTTCCATCATTGTTTGGTCATTGGTCATCTCCTTTACTTCTTATGGGTTCTTTCCAATCAATCTACAGATAGGATTCATGTGTCAAGCTTTTTCTTTAATTCCATTTCCCTGATTCTCTTTCATCAGTTTCCTCTCTGTAAATCATTTAACATCTATTAGGAAAGGTATCCTATTTTTACCAGGCTACTAACTACCAACCCTCCCAACCCTCCCAGCCCTTATCACAGTATTCTTTGGTCAAGCTCTTTCCTCTGTATTTCTCTTTCAGGCTACCTGCAGGACATGTGCAAATCCTGTCACCCAGGCTTCTCTCAGGCACTGTCAGCATTTACCATGCTCCCTGGGGAAGTTTAACCTGCATCCCATCTTCTCTTGATGCCATCTCAGGCCTTCTCACTTCCTGGAGTCCACCAAATTAAATAAATACTCCCTAATTTGAAGCTCAGGATCCCCTAAACTACTCCTTATGACTTCTGGCTTTCATATAAGGAAAAAGAAAGCATAAATATTATGTGATGAACCAGTTTCATTTAGATGTAAGTGTTTACTTTTCATAAAGTATCCTCAACATGGCTTTTCAACTTCATGTTAAGGGTTTCTCATAAAATGCTCACTGGAAAGTCCTACAAAGGTTGCAGCTAAGGCACGCTGAGAGTCTGCAGTGCCCGTGCAGATGTGAGATATATTTAGACACACAAACACTCTCACAGCAGAAATGCCCACCCTCGTTAGTGCATCTTTCTCAGCTCTAAGTGGTACAAGTGTCTCTCGGTGGGAGATGCCATCTTGCTGCCACTGCTGATAGCAGGCTGCCCCTCCTGTGGAGAACGAAGCCCCAAGAACAAAGTTCAACACCTGGATGCAGGAAAGAAAGAGAAGCTAATTATTTTAAGCATCTCTTCTCTAACTGGTCTTTCCTTTATTAGTGCTGGAATTTAGTCAGTGTTGCCTTGCTAATCTCTGACATCATTACAAACACAATTATCAGTCTTATTCCACAACTAAGGCTACTCAAGACCCCAAGCATGTTTACACTTTAATCTACTTAAGCAATTACACAGAGAATAAATGTACTGTACTGTGTTTTTTATGTAGCACAGTGACATAATTTGCAAAACCTATGGCTTTTAAATAAGACAGTAGGAAAAGCTTTAACAAAAGTCAATGCCTATGAATCTCTAACAAAATACTACTTTAAATGATATCAGCATCAATGAAGGGCAATTTAAATATAAAAGACTTTGGTGGTGTAAAAAAGTCTACTTTTCAACCATCACTGCAACAGTGTTGGGCATAATATCTGGTAATTTTTTTGTGAAGGGTCTCTTTGTAAGTGACGTTGTTTGCCTCATCCTTTTTCCTGCTGACAGAAATACAATGGAATGGTTGAAGCTCAAGCATTAGAGACATTTTAAAGAAGTTTTCAGTGCATTCAAGATTATTTTAAGTGGGGGCTGGGGATTTAGCTCAGCGGCAAAAGCGCCTGCCTGGCAAGTGCAAGGTCGTGAGTTCGGTTCCCAGTACCGGAGAAAACCAAAAAAAAAAAAAAAAGATTATTTTAAGTGACCCTCTAAATGTTAAATATCTAAACCATCAAACAGGACAATTTTATTAATTTAGCGCTGACTAAGTGTCCACAATGTTATGTCAAACAAACCAAAAATAGATAAGGTGCAATCTTGGAAGGGACCCCTTGCCAAAATAGAGACATCCCTCATTTCCCGGCAGGACTGAACACCTACCCAAATTGTCTTTCCTTAAACAAAGCTATCTGACCACAATTTTAAGAACAAAATAAGATAAATATTTGTCTCAGTAAACAACCTCTGGGTGTCCACATACACAAAAATGTTTATGCAAGAAAATAAACTCCTATGAAGAAAAATGTTTTGTCACTTGAAATTTCATTAAATAAATGATACCATAAAAGGTGACTTTATTCTAAGACCAGATCACTGAAGCAAAGAAGCTAAATATTGTGCTTTTTTATGGAAAAGCACAAAAATATATGCTACTGGGCTTTTAATTCTTCATGTTAAAGGGCTTCTAAACTTCAGTTCAGTTTGTTTGTCTGTCTGGAAACTCAAATTAATGGTAATAAATGAAAGGTCAGTTATTTATTTTTTTTTCTTTCTCTGTTGAGTTGACAAAGATAAACACAGGAGCATCATAAAATCCTAAAGGGCATGTACCTCTCCCACTTTTTACTCTGCCATTCTCAGAATTACATTTTATTTCATTATCCAAAGTGCATGCTTGAGCTCCAGCCATTACTTCTGCACTCCTGCCATATGAAAAATATTTTTATCTCTCCTTCAAGCTGGGTCTTATTTCCTCACATAGGTGCATGAATGAATGAAAAACTAAAGCTTTATGTCACGTGCCCCATTGAAAAAGGGGTGAGAGAGAAATTCTGTGAGTAAAAAGGGAGAAACAGGCACATGGGCATCCAGTAGTTCACCACAGCTTCTATTAAAGCCTATGCTTTTCATTTCATAGCATTTATAGACATACTTTATAGTTCTATCTTACCACTGAGAGAGGAATAGTAGATCTTATATGAACTGGAGAGTCACCGCGTTCCTTAGGTCACTGGCCGTGTGGTGGAGGAGATGAGGCTGCAGGGCAGCTTGGCTGCACCAGAGCCTGACCTCCCAGGAAAGGAAGACACAGGCAGGGAGTGTGCCACTCGCAAGTCACTTGAGAGCTCTCCATACCCCAAACCAGAGTGCATGTTTACTTTCAGTGCATATCTAAGGTTGTCATAAGAAATAAGTTTTTGAAGAATTGTGTGTCTATTTAGTAGATTACTAGGTTTTTAATTGTGTGAAAATACACTATTATTTCTTCCTTTCTTGTGTATTTTTCATATTTTATACATGTAAAAAAAATAAGACATGTAGTAATTTCCAAGCCTTCTATTTTATAACATAAACCCACACAGGCAGATACATGTGCACACAGGTGGACATACACACCATATACAACATACATACACATGCAATATGCACACTTTGCTTTAGAAATGCGAGAAACACTTCAGAGCTGTATTATTACCACTTGTAATATCAGCAGAGCTTAATATCCTCTAGTATATTCCTAATAATGTTTACTTCTATACACTCATATTCCTGAAGACCTGAGAATGGAAATAAATGCATCAAAGGATAATATGTACTACTTTTGTACTACTGAACAGAAGTTCACGAAAGGAAACATGGAAAGAAAAATGAGAGGGCACCATGATCAGAGCCAAAGACGCGCAATCTGTCCCAATCCTTATTGATTCTCTTGGGAATTTCCATTTCTAGACCTAGGATTCCCTGGTGACCAAATTTGAGGAATGGATTGAACCATAGAGTCATTGCTATGGTCTGAATTGTACCCCGACTCCAAATTCAGATATTGAAGCCTTAACCCGCAATGTGATTGTGTTTAGGTGTAGAACTTTAAAATAGTGAAGGTTAAATGAGGTCATAACATTTATGTCCTAATCCAGTATGAGCATGGTGCTTATGGGAAGTGGAAAAGGCACCAGGAGTGCATGTGTACAGAGAAAAGGCTGTGGAAAGACACAGCAAGAAGGCAGTCACAAGCAAGCCAAGCAGACTGACCTCAGAGGGAGCCAAACCTAGTCCATTGACCTTGAACTTCCAGCTTCCAGAACTGTGAGAAATAAATTTCTATGATTAAGCCTCCCAGACTGTGCTACATTCTATGACTGCCCAGGGAACTCATGTGACCACTTCCAACTCTAACATTGTTTGAATCTGGACCTAAAATGAACATCTTTCTGCATACATATAGAAATATATTTTGTCACTTTTTTGTTGTTGCTGTTTTTCTCCAGTGCCAGGAATTGAACTTACGACCTTGCACTTGCCAGGCAGGCTCTGTGCAGCTGAGCTAAATCCCCAGCCCCATATAGAAATATATTATTATGAATTTAAAATAATACTGTACAAATGATAAGGGCACATAAACAATTCTGCAATGAGATCATCAGCTCTTAGAAGTTTAGTTCAACAAGTGGCAACTTCTGAAGGGCCTAATGCTTTATAATGTTTTCACATCAATTACTTTATCTCATCAACTAAGAAACGTAGAAGTCAAAGTTGAGATGCCTGCAGTTTGGTCAAAAGAGAGAGCAGAAACTCTTTGAGCAGAAATTCTCTGAGCCCCAGGCATCACATTTAAGGGACTGAATTGTCTCACAGAACCAACTTGCTCCACCTTTAACTTGCAGACATAGCAAGCTTTCCAGAAAGGATATGGCTACAAGATTGACTGTTACATTTCAAACACAAGACTTTTGCTGGCCTCCTGACTGTACCAAAAGACTTCCTGCATAATCCCCTGCTAACTCATAGTAACCAATCATGCTGAGCTTAATGTATAAATAGACCCAGCATCATTTCAAATTTGTTCAAAACAACTTACATAACTAAAAGGCTCAATCAAAAATTATCAAAACAAGTTACCCCTCCTGGGCCTATTTTCTCTACATTTCAATCCTCTACACCTGAGAAAACACTTGCTCAGTATCTAACTGAACCTCTGCCTACCAGTTTGCAAATTTACTATGTACCAGAATAAACTTTGTTTTTGCTTTTATTTTAACCTTATTGATAATTTCTTGGTTTAGCAAAAGTAGAAAATGTGATAGAACACAGTATTAACACCAGATCTCAGGCCTTCTGTAACACAAAGGTGTCTCCCTTTTTCTTCAAAAGAGAACCCTCCTGCAAAATCTTCCACACATTTCAGAAGAAAAAGGAAGGGTGGTAAGAAGTACATAAAAAAAATCCAACTCTGGATTTCTGCCCTCAGGAAAATTATAATCAGGGAAATAGGGTAGAAATTTGAGTCTAAAATAATAATGTAAGACATAAGTGATGATAGATACAACATGCAAGTGTGTCACCCCAAAAAACTCCAAGTGAAGAATAACAACTGTGGGGAAAAAAAAGAGAGCTTCAAAAACCTTTCTGGTAAGCCAGATGTGGTGGTGCACACCTGTAGTCCCAGCACTCAGGAGGCTGTGGCAGGAGGATCGTTGTGAGTTCGATGCCAGCCTGAGCTACAAAGTGAGCTCAAGGCCAGCCTGAACTGCACAGCGAGACCCTGTCTCAAAAAGACAAAAAAAAAAAAAAAAAAAGCACAATCTCAAAACCTTTCTGGTTCAAAATCTTGGAGTTGTGATGAAATCTGAGTTTTAAAAAATTCCACTGTAGGTAAAGGTAGGAGGGCTGAGAAGAAGACTGAGTGTGTATTAACCTAACCAAGGGCCTACTAAAAAATATTTGATATAACTTACTGTGCACCAAAGAGTGTAATTTTATTCTTAGCATGATCCTTTCACATTTATTATTTAAAATATTTGTCATAATCCGTCTTTAGGTGGCATAACAACCTGAGTGTCTGTCCCTTACCCAACTACCTACACTTAGCTCATCAGCTACAGATTGTTCCAGTATTCCAACACCATAATGCCTTTAAAATGGCCCTAGGGTAATGAGAGCCACCTACTTGGAGTACTTGGAGCAAAAATGATACCTAAGATAATACGAAGACATGCATCAATGTGTGATCATCTCATGTCAGTGTTTGTTTGTGATATATGATTTAGCTCCTGAACCAACTTCACTCTCAGTCTGGGAACTAGAAAGTTTTCCCTGGCATTTGCCCAATTCTTTGGTCCTCACTTGGCATCATCTGTCATCATGATTTCTACATTCTCTGTTGAACATGCCAACACATTTTTCGTTTCCAACAAAAACTCCACTTGACCACATACTCCCATGACCAGCCCAACATGGTTCAAACTGTGTTTTAGCTACTTCTATGTTGTACAATGTAGGTTGATTTTTGATTCATAATACTTTATATTCAGCTAAAATTAAAAAATTTGCACTAGTAAAGCATTGTCCCTAAAGGCAAATGACAGGTAGAAAGGCATGTAGAGCTTTTTATGTTCCCATAAGTTCTGAAGCCTCCCTTGGCTGGATTCCAAAGTACATGTTAATTTGCATGGCTGAAATAAGGTGATCCATTTATTGAAGTAATGAAGCTGAGCATTAGAATATAATAATTAACTCTTTGAAAATAATTATTTAGCTTTAGTTCAAATTTATCAGTCACCAGGGAGTAGTTGGCTCTGATTGCCATCTCATAATATTTCTTGGAAGGAGTTCCTAAATATAGGTAATAGAATATATTTTTCCTCTCGGTCTCTTATAGCTCCATTCTTGTATGTGTTTAACAAGATCTCATAATTAATTATAGTCTCGTAAATACAGTCCACATAGCCTCACCCTTCAGTGACCATTTCCTTATCTAGAGAAAAGAACCCAACTGTCATAATAACCTAATTATGATAATATTTGACTGATACAGAAGGTAGGCAAGTTACTCCAATAGGGATTTACTGAATCTCTGGAACTTTAGTTGCATAATGATACTGGTGCCTTTTAAATTTGGACATTGGCAGTGACAGATTGCTATTGCTTTCAGGCTGCAAAAATATTTCAAAATAATTTAGAATGATTGACATGTTCTTGGGCTTGGGAAGTTTCTTAATTCTTAATATCTCATTCCATTTTTTGCAGCTCATGTTTCTTCCTATTTTCAGTCCTCTCATATCATCTAAATTCTTTTTTACTCTCTTCCAAAAACAGATTTAAAATCTTTCCAAATGATACAAAATTATCTATGCAGTGTATGCAGAGCAATGTAAAAATAGAAAACACTGATTAAAAAAAAAAACTAAAGAAAATAAGCTCCTCTGTTTGTAATGAGTTATAGGTAGAGTTTTATTCTTTTTTGAATTATCTATGATTAGTAAATATCATGTTTGTGATAAAGTGAGGATAATGATGATGATGATAAACACAAGAGCATAGTGAAAATTGCATGAGCTCAGGAAGCAAATAAATCTGACTTAGGTTTTTACCATGAGACTGGACGGGTCCTGTAACCTCTAGGGCATTGTTAGTACCATTTTATCAAATTTGTTGTATAATTCTTTCCTCCTAGAGTTGTTGTGATAATTAAACAAAACAGTCTCCATGAAATCCCTTATACACATCCCTTATAAACAATCCCAATACACATTTTTGTCCTTTACAGTAAAATTTTTATTATAATGAAAGAAAAAAAACTCACTGAAAATTAAGAAAAACACCCTTTTATATATAAAATGTGATGTGTTTTTTCTGCATAAGCATGCAGTCAGAAAGTTAGATATCAAATCAAAAATGTCTTCTGCACTGATTACATCAACCCTAACCTATAATGACTACCACTAAGCACATAAAGATGAGGCTGTGACAGACAGGCATAGGTGTTAGCTTGCTTTCAGCTATGTTACAGCTTTTCCTACCTGGGCCCAAGATAGTAATTAGATATTTCAACGGTATGTATACTTTCTCAAAACCACAAGATGAAATGCTAAAAATCTAGAAAAAGATGTTTTAGTACATTTTTCCCCAAAACTAAATAATTTAAGAGTCCAAAATTGTCTTGCAACTGGCACTGGTACACTCTGGCTAGGGAAATTAAGTCTCTGATTCTACAAGGGAGGGGCTTTATCTGATTCTATCCGTGTGTTATAATGATTCTCCTCCATAGAACTGAAGTAATTAGACCAAAATTGTTTGTATTAGTTGATGAGAGCTAAAAAATTTTTCAAGAGATTTTTCCATTTGAACAAATATGTACCTTCTATTCTAAGCCTCAAGGGTATCATTTCCAGTGAATAAAATCAGTGTGAGAAATTTCTAAAACAGTATCTTTTGCCTAGGAATAAGTTCACTTAACACACATGATCTGAGTATGTCCTGCAGGTGAGACCTACAGGTACAGTGCACAATGAGTTCTGCTCCAAGCAAATCCTTAATGCACTTTGTCTACTTTTCTTCCACAGTTCCATTTGGCTTTATCCTCACTGCTATATCCATGGCCCACATCTTCATCTTCTCTCTCAGACTAATGACAATGGCCTCCTTCCAGATGGCTTTTTTGGAGCTGTTGCTTAGTTTGGAATTGTTGCTTATATTATTCACTCTCCAGTACCTGTGACTTCTGGAGACCATCCAAACTCCTCCAAGCTTCACCTCTGGTTTTTCTCTTCAATCTTAGCTCACTATTTTTAGCCTTACAAATCCACTGAATGTGAAATATGACTATCATAGGACATATTGTTTTGTCCCATTCAAGTCCATTCTGCTAAGGCTTTTGGTCTCCCTGGTGGTATGTCCTTGGTCAGTTTTTGCTTGGATAATTTTTTAAATCAAATGAGTACAATTTTACTAGGGCCTGTTTGCAATACATATTAATTACATTCATCCTGGGGAATTGGTACATATATATAACATACTGCCTGAATACATTTTTTCATTGCGCAGAGATGCACTATATTAATCACACTTTTTTACTTTTTGTATTCTGATGCTTTGATATCTAGGCCTTACTGAATTTGGAGTGATTTTAGTTCCCAGTGCTAGCCAATTCCCAAAAATGGTCTACAGCTCACCTGCAGCTACATTACTCCTCATAAACCAAGCAGTTTGGTGATACTGATGATGATGATGATAAACATAATAACATAGTGAAAATTACACAAGCTCAGGAATCCCTTACAGATTCTCACACCCTCCCCACCTGCCTTCATCACTTCACAGTCTGGAATCAGACAACTTACAGACAACCCTATATCTCAGACACTGCAGAAATTATTTAAACTCACTAACCCTAAGCCCATTATCCTGTCCCACCTATTCTTCTCACAGAAGTCATGATAAACACATGTGTTCCCCTTGGTCACTCTGCTTCCAGACAGTCCTGGTGCTTCTCTGAGTGGGCCCAGGAAGGATGATGTGGCATCTCTTCTTCAGAACTGTAAGTGACAGTCATTCACATGAGAATCTTCTCCTGACCCATTGGCTTCACTGTACTTAAATATTAAGAAACTCTGTACATTAAAACCATTTACTCCATAATCACATACTCTAGAAAATTGACCCAAACTCCCCTTTCTCCAAAACCAAATATGATACAGTCTATATCATTTATTCTAATTCTTGCATTACTGCATACACACCATCAGAAGAATTCTCTGCTGCACCAACATTGGGTGGTAATATAGCAAACTTCTCCCACGTTGCTGTCTGCCCAGAACTTTTCCTAACAGCCAGAGCCTGAAATAACACCTACTCCCAGACTCTGCATATATCAGGTAAACTAAACTGAAGTGGAAAATGATCCTTGCCCTCAAGTCATAAATTTGGAAAAAGATACAAAATAGTAACCAGATTGCTGTAGTGCAGCATAGTGAATACTAAGATGGAAATAAAATAAGCCACGTTGATCATGGAGGATGCACAAGAGACCTGTCACCCATGCCAGCTCAAAAGACTTCATGTTGGTTTGCTTTGGGCCTTCAAAATTCAAGAGTGCTATCACTTCCAATAAATAATCCACTTTCTATGGATTAGACCACTGTAAATTTAAATTTGTTGGTAGGATAAAATAGTCTTCAAATTCAGTGTGAATTTGGAACTCTGCAATATCAGACTGGAAGACAGGCATATTAACAAAGGAGGAAGAAATGATTGCACCCATTCAATGTGCTTTCTTGGATTCCATCTTCTTACCCACTGACCCTGTCTTCATGCCTTCTGCTGCTGCTTTGTCACATTCATGCCAGCCATATGACTTCCTCTTTATGGGAAGAGCCAAGCAGTAAGGAAGGACTTCACGTTTCTTTTCCACCTTGGATAAGTGATTTAACCTCCCCATAGATTTGTCTCTCTTCAGTGAACTGGCATCAATACTAATAGTAACTACCATTCAGCATTAGGATAAGGATTACAGTAGTTAATCCATAAAATGTGTCTCACACATACTAAAGGCTGAGTAAATGTTAGCTGTTACTACACTTACCGTATCTCCCTCACATCTCATCTCCAACCGCACACACACTGTCAGATCCTTCCTCACCTTGGGCACTTGTAGAACACAAAACCATGACTATGTTTATATCTTGTCTTTTAATCTTTCCTCAGAGATTATAGAATGAAGTCTTAATTCCTTAATAAACCATTAGAGACCACCATGACCTTCCCTTACCAATCTCTTCAGCATCTTCTCTCATTGCAGTTTTTTCCAGCCGAGCTAAGCTTCTGCTGGAAGCTAAATGCATCTGGCTTCTCCAGACCTCCTGTCTGTGCCTGATCAGACCTTCATCTAGAATGCCCTCAGTGCCACCAAACCCCCTTGCCCAGTGAAAATCGACAACTTCTCTACTTTGTTCTCGTCTCAGGGATTGAAGCCCTTCCCATTTCTTTGCACTGCTTTATGTTTCCTCCACCAGTACCAAACTCAGAGCAGAAACTATGTCTTGCTCCTCACCATATTGCCATTCCCTGAAATGGAGCCATTGCTCACAGAATTCTCCTAGAAATACGAATGAATCAGATCAGTACACTCAATTACTTAACATACTGAAATTAAGTACCTCTTTAATCTACTAGTTCATTTCCTCTTTTATCTGCTAGCTCAGTTTGAACATTTAGCAAAACTAAGGTGTCATTATCAAGTCTGGGCCTATATAAAGAAGAGAGAACATGTCCGAATGAAATGTTGAGGGGGCCTCATTCACCATGTCCATGTTCAAGTGCAGGCACTTAACTCTTCCCAGTCTCTTCTCCCCCCTACTTCTAACCCCCTCCCTCCCATTTCCCTTTGCTATACACAGAATGACAGTACTGATAACTGGATCCCACACATCATTTGGTTGACTGATCTGTCCACATTGTATAAGTGTAAAAAAAAATTAAATCAAAAGCAACTGATCAAGGTTTTCAGGTCTTACATGATTAAACATTTGGCCAGTGTCACAGGTATATGGTTGCCCTAGTGCCCCTTTCATCTCATGTCAACTCTAGCCATTGCAACTTCTTATTAAAGCTCAACAAACTGACTCATTGATACAAAAGTTTTAGGGAGATATTCAAAGTCCATGATTTAATAAATTCACTCACTCTCCAAATATATAGTCATTATGTCTTGAAAGCATGTTAAATTACATTATAATTTTCCATAAAACTGCAAATGATGGTAAATCATGACTTCAATTCTGGTCAGAGCAAATATGAAAGTCCGGATGGAGCCATGGAGCTCTTCAAACAAGTAACCCTAAACCAAAGAGGAAATACTAGACTTAATTGGATTGCTGTTAGTTATATTTTAATACTGAGCTGTTCCTAACAGCATGTATACATGGAACTTTCCATTTTCATTATAAAACTATTATTGCTTGTTTTATGTAAGTCTGTAACTAATATCATAGATACATGAATTTATTTTTTCTATTTCCTTTAGTCTTCTCAGATATAGTATTTACTAGTATATCTTTCCAGAAAACCCTTCATTACAAGTAGCAGCTGATACAATCTCATTAAAATGCATTTTCTGAGGGGAAAAATCTTGAAAGAAATACAAAAAGGAGTCGCAGGTCTGATTTTTGAATAAATACTACTTGGATTGTCATCCATATTTCTTATGCAATGAACAAGCTAATTCCAAATTCTTCAAATCATATACAACCTTCGATGAAGTCATCTGGAGTTGAAAGATTCTCATGATTTGATTGGGATTACAGCAGTGCTAAGAAGACTACGTCATCACTAAAATTTTTTACACCCCTTGAGGTCACTAAATACTTACAGAGATGAGGCTGCTTATCAGCCATCTTGCCATTTAGTCCCAAAGTCTGAGAAAGATTTATTTTTTCTTTAGAAAGAACAATATTGTTCAATTTCTTTCATCTAAACCACTTACCACCCAGGCTACCTGCTACTTAGTTTTGCTCTGAAAATGTGACCATTTTTTTTAAAAAAAAAACATATTTTTGCTGTAGGGTAGATGACAAAGAATGCACCTCACAAATTTCTAGGTACTGGGCACATAATGAACCAAGGACCAGTTTCTGTGCTCCAAAATTCAATACCACCTCTCTGTCAAGACTGTGTTTCCACTAGTAGGTACAGAATTTGCCTTTGCTTAAGTAGATATCATTAGCCTCAGTCTATAGTTAAGGAAACTGAGACACAGATTTAAATTATCTAACAAAGAAAATGCAGTAATTGCAAGATCTGCTAACATTTTCGTTAACATTTTAAATAGTAGTCATTGCACCAACAGTAGTGTTTATAGCTCCAAAGACCCTGACTAATCAGCAGTACTGTAGGAAGTATTTCCCCAGTACCTCCATACTTTTTCTTGTTCAGCTCCCACTACCAAATCAGCACTGATTTCTGAACTCTACTGAAAATGTTTTTATTATTTGGGAAACGAAGTGAACAGTGATTCCTGGAACTGTCTGATGCAGTAGCTTTGAAATACTACTTGCCATCAGTTCTTCCTTCACTTACTCAATGGAGTGAGTTACCTACTTCTAGGATGCTTTCCAACAGTCCCAAAAGCCTACTGAGACTGCTGACCTGAGCCAGTGGTCACCTGTCATCTACTTCTGTAGTCTCTAAATGTTCACTTCTGTGTCCTCAATGGTGCCTTAACCCCAACATTTATGAATGCAGGGGACCCAGCAAGAATCAGATCTACTCAAACCAAATAATATTTCACATACACAAATGATGCAAATAAGGCAAAAAGAACCCAACAGGGACAAGGAAATCCCCAGGGCCACTAAAAGCAGAGAGGCATTCTGTTAGCCTAAAGGATTCTAGACTCAGGTAATGATGATACTATTGTGCATTGGGAGCAGATCTCAGGACAGGAGTCTCTGGTCTTCTGAAGAGGGCCCCTGACCCTACCAACATAGCTCAACAGGAATGCAGCTAAGAGAATAAACACTGTAATCTCTCTCTACTACGTGCCCCACATCTTCTAGGTATGGAAGTCCTGTGTCAAGGGACCATCTATGGTAGCAGACCGAAGTCAGTTTCCTGGGACACAAAGTAGGGAGAAGAGTATAGGTTGTGTCTGCAGTGACGCATAGATTTTCTGTCCCACCCCCACAAATCATCTCTCTCAGGAGCTATCCAGTTTGCTTCTAGTTTTCTCAGTACCTCAGCTAGTAGTCTCTTCTATACAACTTCCAAAAATTAGGCTCACCACAAATAGAAGTATTTGCTATTTCTGGGCTCTTAACATGCTTTCGTTTCTTTTCTGGTAACAGCACCCCAAAATTCCTTTGATGAATCATTATACCGATGTTCTTGTTTCATGTAGTGCGTGGTGGGGTTAAGTAACCCTAGTAGCAGATGAGTCCATTTTTAGGCAGGTAGATCAGACTAACAGAAAAGAAAATAGTTTAGCTCTTACCAAGTCAAAAAACAGATCACTTGACACATGAAATTCTGGCATGTTTTGAACTTCAGCTACCGAGTTAAATCAACTATTTCTTAAGTCCTAACTCATGGTCCCTCTGTTGTACAGAATATAACAAGTCTATTCCCGTATGAGTACTTTGAGGACAGAACACATTGTTCTGTCTCTCTGTAGCACCTTCCCTGCTTCTGACACTCATTTAGCACATGAGCAGTAAGAGAAGTGTGGATGAAGACTCGAGAGGATAAGTATCTCCTCAGATGCCGTCCTGAATGTGAGCAATCCCCACAAACACTGTTGCTGCACCCCAGTCAGAAGCAGAGTAATGGAAAACGGGTTAGTGGGCAGATGGTGAGAGAGAGGAATTGTTCAGAAAATCAATTAGTGGCTTTTCATGGATACTAAAATGACTGAAAACCAGATATTTTGGTAAAAATTGAAATTTTCTCTCGTTTCAACGCCATGAAAGAACTACAAATTGGCAATAGTGAAAGCACAAATGTACTCAACTAACAAGGTCAACTAATAAAAATCTGTATTGCCAACAAGAAAATAAAAAGGCCCACCACAACCTGCAACACCTCTATCATTTTCTAACATATATCCACAAAGCTGTGATCCATCCAGGTAGTATTTCCAAAGCCTTCCCTTCCTAATGGTTCTTCTCAAAGCACTGAGTGTTTTCTCCACCTCTTGCTTGTATTGCATTCTTCAAGGTTAAGCATAAGGCACATTCTGAGAAACCTTCTCTTGTCTACTCTGAGTCATCCACTTAAAGCCTAGGAAAGAAAAAGGAGTACTCTCCAAGAACAATTGTGTATGGGATCACCATAGTGATTGAGAGACAAGATGGCAGGTTTCCAACACTTTCAAAGCAATGTCTTCACTTTTAGCCATGTGGTTGAGCCTCACTGATGGAGATCCTTCCTTGTTATATCATTGCTTTAACTTTATCCATATTTTTCTTCATCAAACCTATAATAGTAATATATTTGTTTTGTTTCGAATGCTGCAACTATT
Source organism: Chinchilla lanigera (assembly GCF_000276665.1). Classification (NCBI taxonomy): domain Eukaryota; kingdom Metazoa; phylum Chordata; class Mammalia; order Rodentia; family Chinchillidae; genus Chinchilla; species Chinchilla lanigera. Next base: position 7,686,794 of record NW_004955459.1, read on the forward strand.
TTATAATTCTCTTTTATTCTTCCTCTTCACCCCATGTTTTAGCCTCTAGCAAGTACAGAGGTAAGAAGATCATAAGTATATGAGAGTTTTGCTGAATCAAAATATACTAACGGATCAATTGTCTGCTGAGTGTTAGTGGCACTAATGATGCCACAGGAAAAGCAGTCACTTTGTATTAAGAAGTCTCCTTCCAAGAATAGGAGCATATTTCAAGCAGCTTTCTTCCCCTCACACAAAACCTTAGGAACCTACTGTTCATAAATATATCCAAAACGTACGCATTCCGAGATCACGTGAGAATTTGCTGCCTGAGCAAAAGCATCTGCTGCCTGCTTCATTCCAAACCCCTAAAAATGCCAAATAATATTTTTTAAATAATAAATCCATAACACAATAGAAGATATAGAAAGGATGACATCAGATTGCCAGAGAAAGGTATAGCTGAAAATTATGCAAGAGAAGTAACAAAATGTGTAAGGTGGTGGGGATTTATCAGGCTACCCTACCTTCTGCTACCATAGCAAACACTTCAAAGTCAATGCTAATTAACACACAAAATTTAATTCTTTCTTATGATATGTGTCCCCAGAGATCTGGTTGGGTTCAGATGTACTCAAAGACCTGAGCTACTTTAACCTGGTAAGGAGGCAGAAAACAACTCAAGGGGTCATTGATCAGCAGCATCCTCATGGTCCTCTACTCCTGAAAAGTAACTGACAGGTAGAAAACTAATAAAATATGTGGTGACTAATACTGTCTTTGCCAATTCCTGTCAAAATATTTCCTTAGGGTCTTTCAGATGATCCTTCGGATTGAATTTTAGGGAAGATGATAGACCCTGACCTTGTGAAGGAAGAGACATAGAGAAAAGAATTGCTAATAAGAAACCTTCATTTTATGGCTATTATGCAAAGTATTTGTTTCCTTCATTGGCATAAATTGTTTTTTTTTTTTTTCATCTTTTAACTAACACATGTTCTCTTTCTTAATAATCAAGGTATTGGGGTTTTTCTTTTTCTGTGCAGGAATCAGTCCCATCTGAGAAAGAGGAACAAAGCCTTGAATGGAGATTCTTGATGGGTCCCATGGATACATTATAAACTAAATATTTCTAAATTCCTCCTTGATATGTTCACCAGCAGGTTGGTTAAAACATGCTCAAGGAGTGCCAGCTCGTTTGTCTCTGGAGGCACACACACAAAAACAACAACAAAACTAAACCAAAAAACAAACAAAGCTATTCCCTGACCAAAGCAGAAGAAACACGAGGGTGTTTCTAAAAACATGAGGGTGACTGTCCAAAGTATGATCACAGAATATTCCAAAGCAGAACATACCTGCAAGCAAATACAAAAGTGAAAATCTAGAAGGACTTCATATTTCAAATAATATTGGAGGGAATGTATAAAGTCCAGTTAGGTAACATTCTGAAATTTAGAAGAATGTTGTGTTCATTTATTCTCTCTTTCTCCTAACCAGAATCACTTTCTTTCTTTCTTACTTGCTTGATAGAAGTGATAGGGACCCATGAGTATGCTATGTTTTCTTCCTTCCATATTAATTCTGGTTCTCCCTTTCCAGCTGTTGTGCTGAATTTAAGTCTGCAGGACCAATGTGGAGGCACAGGAAGCTAAAGCAGTTAAAGCCTATTCATTTGACTGCTCCTTTTCTATTTCATGTTTGAGTCAGCTTTTAAAATAAAGCTCACCTTATTTGTAATTCTCCTTCTTTAGCACCACCACTAGCTGTCCTTTCCAGTTCACATGAATTTTGGTCTATTCCAATTTTCCACCTCTCTGACTCTAATCCCACAGTTACAAATGGCATCCCAGGTTACACTAATATCTCTTACTTGCTGGCACTGAAGAGATCAATATTTCAAAATGCCATATGTTTTATAGATCACCCACTGTGTGCATACAAATACAGTGATATTTGAACCATTACAGTATCTGTACTCACATAAGCTTGTGGCCAAAAAAGCTATCTTTTGTGTCTAAATTTCCAAAGGTCATGTTGATTGCTAAACCATGAGCCAACTGTTGACATATCTTTTGTTGTATTTGAGAGTTTTCAACATGGCAGGAATTGAGGGGCTGGGGATTTAGCTCAGAGGCAAAAGCGCCTGCCTGGCAAGCACAAGGTCGTGAGTTTGGTTCCCGGTACCGGAGAAAAACCAAAACCAAAAAAAAAAAAACAAACATGGCAGGAATTGAAGTATTAAAAAAAAAACAAAATGCCAACAGTGCACTGGGTAAGCTGGAGAAAGACTGAATAATTTGCCTTCAACCAAACAACTAGAGGAGATGAAAAGAGGGCTTTCATTCAGGTATATCTGTTTCATACCTTCACAATCTTTCAACTGCATAGCATAAACTCCTTCTAGAACTGATTAATAACACTACAGCAGAACTGATTAATAAATAAAAGTGCACTCAGTGAGAAAAAAGTGCACCTTGTCTATAACTAGAACTGTATGGTTTGGTATTCCCCCTGAGATCCCACTATAATAGATTTTTTTTTTAATTTTAAAAATAAAAGGAGGAAAACATTAACAGACAGACAACCTTTTACAAAATAGCAAAAGAACCATACAGATAATACAGAGTTATAAACAAAGTGGTAGGAAATTAACAATGCTTGTTGTATTACATATTGATATCTTCAAAGTGGTTTCTATTTGTAGCAGCATAATTTGTAATTGCTAAATTGTGGAAGCAACCCAAATGTCCATCCACCGAGAATTGGATAAGAAAATTGTGATACTTTTATATAATGGAATATTACTCAGCTATAAAGAAAGATAAACTCGAGGCTTTTATACGTAAATGGTCACAACTAGAAACAATACTCACAAGTGAAATAAAGTAGACCTGCATGTGCAAGCACCGCATTGTTTCACTAGTGTAAAACCTGAAAGAGTAATATAAACTCGGAGATATGATAGACATTGTGAAATGACAGGAAAATGCTGAAGGGTAAAGGGCAATTGGAATGCGGGAAAAGAGAAGGGAAAGAAGGAGAAATTTTGCATGTATGTGTATACAGGATAGTTAACATAGTTGTTCTACTGTCTTCTATTTCTTTGCTGAAAGAAACTGTTAATGGGTCCTTGATTGATCAGTAGTGTATGTCTGTATTTGTTTTAATGAGAAACTACTTTGAAGATATCAATATGCTATAATAGATTTTCATTTATGAAACCTAGGACTTGCTGAGATCCCCATTAACTATAACTGTTTAAATGATAGGTGATAGGTGATATAGAGATAGATAGATAGATAGATAGATAGGTAGATAGATAGATGTAGGCAAACAGACAGATAGATGGACATTTATACATTGATATGATGTTATTGCTATGCATGGCCAGCTTCAGGTGCTTTGTGTTTTAAGACCCTACCTGTAATTTGTTTAATTAACCAGTATACACTCTATGTAATGTTAGCAACCACTGAGCAGGTGAGGTGTTAGAAGGCTCCTCAAGTTTTCACATTCTGACCATATCCTTTGAATTAGCAAAAACCAAACCATATGCAAGTATCAAAAGAACATAAAATCGTCAGGCTCCACAGAGACTTCCAAGTAATAAAATGAGCCAGTTTCAAGGCAAGAAGAATGACCCCTATTAAAAAGGAGTTTTAAAAATTAGGTATGGTAATATGGTTCAGGCTACAGGAGCAGTAGTCAAATGAAAATATATTTAAAGAGTGCTTCTGACCCCTGTGGTATGTGTACCCTGGGAGAGCCATCATCTCTTTAATAACTTTGCCGTATTTCTTTACCACATTATTGAAAATTGTTTAATGAGCAGTTTCCCTTAGAGAAGATATCAGAATCTCAGAAGCAGTTGCCATGAGAGATACTCTTTAAAGGCTGATGAAATTATGTTTACTCTTTTACATTTCTTCCTGGAGCGGTTGAAATAGTGGTGCTTTCATTTTTTTCTTTTAGAAATATGTTTCTACTGGTGAAAATAATACATGTTTAAAGTAGAAAAGTTGAAATTCAAAAAGTGGAAATAACAACAGAGATCAAAGTGATCCCTCTGTCTACACACAGAGCTCTTAATGTTTGTGAATATTATTTTCTAAATTTAAATTCCTAGGCTATATTATATGAGTAAGATCAGGTCTATGCATATTAAGTGCATGTGTAATATATTCAATTTTGTATCCTACTTTGTCTTTTTCAGTGATTGTTATCCCAAGTTGATTTTAAGTCTTCTTCTAACCCAGATAACTGCTGCCTGAATAACTCCACATCTGCCAGCTGGCAGTGGTCTCTTTTGCCATTCATATCTAACAGTTGATTTGAATCACAACCTTTGAGCTTTAAGGGAGCTACTCTTTCTTTTTCAGCCTACTTATCACATGCTTGCCTCCTTCAGCATCGACCCATGGTGACATGTGTGCACCTTCAAGTCATGAAGCCAGGCATCCACTTGCCCATCTGTACTGCCTGTAGCAGTGGTTTGGAGTCAGTCAGATAAGTTTTCTAAGCCTTCATATTTTTTATCCATGAAATTGCCATGAATCTACATTACAAAATAAAACACATGTCACCTGCATTGTAGAATGCTTAACAGAGTAAACCAGAGATTTATGATGAATTCTAATGGTAGTAGAAAATGAAGAAAATTAATACAAGAAATTATATTGATAATGATAGTTTTAACATTTTTCCAAGATTACTAAGATCTGATTGTGTGTGGGAGGAGGGGGGGTACTGGGGATGTGCTCTCTACCACATAGCAAAAACTCCAGATCTAACATAAAATTCTTAAGTATACTAAGTTTTACTGAAACTTCACAGCATAAGTAAATAAATTTCAAATTCACTGTCAAGCATAATTCTTCATAGTAAATTTTAGAAAATATTTCCCAAAGAAATTTCTCACTTTTTTTCAAATGACAGCACAGTTTTTTATACTTAAAAAAGTTCCTCTGAATTTTTGCCTCTATCCCATTTGTACTGATTCTTTTCTGTTTTGTGGATTTTCTTTGTTTCTTACTGCACTCATTTACCGGAATTTTAGTGTATTTATTTATAGATGCTATTTTATGTCATGTCACCTATTATATGTGATATTAAATTATATGATGTTAAGTAGATTAATATTCTGTATTTATTTTTCTGTTAGTATTTTAGCTATAACCTCTGCAGGGTTTTTTCAGTGGTTTCACTAGAAATTACAATATATCTTAAAAATAAGAAAATATACATAGATTTAGTATTTGGTTACTTTTATGTAAAAATTATAGAAAACTTTTAATGTCATTCTATAAGTATTATGTTTATTATCCTTATAAACCTTGTAGTCTCATACAGTAGTGATATGAACATCACCTTAAATAGTTACACATTTGGGGGTTTGTTTTTTAAAAATTAGGAAAAGAAACCTTCCTAGTCTTGAGTATTTGCTTAGATGTTTGCCCCTTCTGGTGGTCTTTTTCCTCACATAGATTCAAGTTATCACAGGGTCTAATTTCTTTGCAGAATAAACAAAATTTTCATTAGCATTTCTTATACAGTAGATCTGCTGACAACAATCTTCTTCAATGTATGTTTATCTGAAAATGTCTTTATTTTATTTGTTTATTATGAAGGATGGCTTTGCTGAATATAGAACTGAATTAGCAGTGTTGTCCTTTTGCATTCTGGAGTGTGTTCCATTCACCTCTGGCCTCCAATGTTTCTGAGGAGATGTCAGCCAATATCTATATCATTGCTCCCTATGTGTAGTATGACAGCTTTCTCCACCTGCTTTCAAGGGTATTGTTATGGTTTATGTCTGTGTGTCCCCCCAATGCCTCATGCGAACATGGGCAGGCTATTAGAGTTGAATGATTGTGGGTGTGAGAGCTGCACCCGCCCTGGAATGGATAGTTTGCATATGTAAGGTAGAGGAAGAAGCTGCTTGAAGAGATTCCTCCCCCATTCCACCCTGGTGTGTGTGCCCTGGTAGCTGCTTTGCTGTGCTGCCGCCCTGAGATGCAGCCCTCTGCCATGTGCCACTCTGCCTTATAATCATGCCTAGTACGGATTGAAACCTCCACAAACTGTAAGCGAAATAAACCTTTCCTTCCTTAATTTTGGTCGTCAGGTATTTTGTCCCAGCAGCAAGAAAAAAGTAACCAAGACAGGTATCCTCTTATCTTTGGATATAAGCATTTTAGTATTGTTGTTCTTGACATTTTTCTGTTCAGACTACTTGGAGCTAATTAAACATAAGTATCTTAATTTAAGAAGTTTCCCACAATTTCCTTTTCAAGTATCCCCTTACCTCTCTGAGATTCAGTTGCAAATGTCTTATACTGCTTGGTGGTCCCACATGTTCTGATCATGTTTCTTCACCTTTCTTCATGTTTCCATATTTTCATTAGATATTTTCTTTGATCTTCCTCAAGTTCAAGTTTCTTTTATTGTTAAATCTTTCCAGTAGTATTGATACTCCACTTGCTGCATTTTTTTCAGCTTTAGCATTTCCAATTGGTATTTTTCTTTAGAGTTTCTATTTTATCTATTAAGATTACCTATCTGTTTATTACATGCATAGCTTCTTGTGTTCTTGGACATACTTATAATAGTTTATTTCAATATTATTTTCTGAAAATTGTGACATCTGCATCATTTCAGCCCAGTTTTGTTGACCGGTTTTTTTTCCCACAGTATAAATAGCATTTTCCTTGTTTTTAGCATGTCAAATAGTTTTTTTTAAAGATAAACATTATGAATAATGTATTTATAAAGTGTCTGATGTGCTCACTTTGCCAGCACATATACTAATAAAGTGTCTGAATATCTCATATTTTTCTAAATAATATTTTTGAGATTTTGTTACTGGGGGTCTCAGTGTTAATTAACTTTGCTAGACTCAAATCTCAGTCTATCTCCTGTGGTAGAAATGGCTAGAATCTCTTCACAGTCACTTTATTTTCCAGTTGTATGTTTTACTTAGGATCCCCTGCCATGTTTCCCTCTTGCTGACAGAGCTAAGTATTCAACTAAGAATGTGAGTAGATCTTATTAGCAGATCAAGCATCTTTCATCCTGTGGCTCTCTCTCTCCAGGCACTCTCCCACAACTTTCTCATTGTTCTTACAGCCTGAGCTCTACCCTCTGGCATTTCATGCCACTAAGACAGGAAATTTCAGTGGCCGAGCTGCGTGCAAAAAAGGTATGGAGAGTGCGCACAGAGAGGGAGTATTCAGGCCTCATGCTCCAATTGGCAAATCTCATTCTTCTTTCCCTGTGTTTTCTCTCAAGGGCTTCCAAATAGGATATTTTTCAGGATTTTAAAGTTATTATCTATACAAGATTTGCTCCAAGCAAAAGCCCTATCAAAAATCAGACTTCTCTTAAATTATTTTCATCTTCCATCCCTTCTGTATTTGAATTCCAGTGAAGAGTCACTTTCCCATATATAGAGGAAATAGTCCTCAGTCAAGGGCATATGGAAAATTTACTTACTTGCTGAAGTCTCTAAATACAGTACAGGGATGTCTCTAATAGTAATAACAACTGCACTTACTAAGCCTAAGCCACTTTTATCTCTCACAAATGACAGAAATTATCTCTCTACCAACCAGAAAGGAGTATGGGAAAAATGCTAGAGGGAATTAAAATCTGTGTTTTTTCAACCAGTGCTTCCCCACCATAACCAACTGTTGCAACAGTTTCACCACCTACTCCATGGATCATCCCCAGGAAACCACTTCTTTCCTGACTGAGAAGAGGAACTTACTCTCCAGAACCTGATCTCTCTGTTGTACCTGGTGGCTGTTAGTATGCACTGTGTTTGGGGTGGAAATCTTTCAAGAACACAAATCATTTGTCAGTGAACCTGCTCCTAAAGTCAGTCCTACTCTAGTACAAAGTTGTAACTAATAATACAGAAAATATTTTTAGGGGAAAGGAAAGAGTAAGAGTTGAAAGCTAGAATTTATGAATAAGGGAGGCTCAGAAGGTAAGATATGAAAATATATAAACTGGTTTTTAATATATTCTATCCCCTAGGAGATAAGTTCAGTAATGATTCATTGAAGAAATGATTATGTTTTTCAAACTAGTAAATGACAAAGTGTCTTTGTTCATGTTCTCCGCTGTGATTTCTTTTAAAAGCTTTATCTAGGGGCTGGGGATTTAGCTCAGCGGCAAAAGCGCCTGCCTGGCAAGCGCAAGGTCGTGAGTTCGGTTCCCGGTACCGGAGAAAAACCAAAAACAAAAAAAAAAAAAAAAATAAAAGCTTTATCTAACTTTTCTGGAAAGAAGGGCTTCTTTCTAGAATACAATAAAATTGTCTCTTATGAACTCTGAAACTGTGTCCAAATCTAGCAAAAGAAAAAAAAATCTGTAATTTTGTGTTTCTAGATCAACATGGGCTCGGTGTGGCCCCCTGTAGACCAATTAAAAGCCTCTGCACATCTCTGTTATAATCTTTCATACTGTTTTTGTAATAATTTATAGAGCTGCCACCTCCATCAGACTGTGAACTCCTGGAGGATGAGAACAGTGCTATACTCATTTTAGAAGGCTCCAGCAGTAATTATTGTCTGACATACACAGTAGAAACTCAGAAAATGACAATGGGTACATGTGGGATTTTTTGTTCCTAAATGAATAGTTTTCTTAGCATGTAAGTTATCAGTAAGAGCTTTGTTTTCCTATGCCACATTAATATGCCAAATTAGACCTCTATTGAGAGTGTACAGTTTTAGCACTAGTTTATTGACTGTCTCCTGAGGGCAAAGTACTGAGAAGGGACAGAAGATGCAAAAATGGGAACATTTATCCATGTGCTCATAGCACGGAGAGTCATAATGGTCTCTAGAGTTTGCGTATTTGTACACTAAATAAAACAGCAAAGGAAATGAGACTTCTATAGGTGTAATATAGTTATGTGATTGTTAAAGTTAATATAATAGTCTCAAATTTTGATTTTTAAAAGAAATACCTCATCTAGTTAAACAGTTATGGGTAAAATACATCACCAGGCAATGGTCTAGGGCTTAGACTGTTCAAGAACTATTTTCAATTGCTCCAGTAAATCCACAAGCCAACAAGATGCCAGAGATTATTTTTACATGGCATCGTGCCATATTCAATTAATCCAGCTCATTTCCAGAAGTCGAAGTTGTAACACCTCAATTTTATCATGAGTTTAGATAGATGAAGTAAGGCATACACTATTAATACATTGGTGTCACTTCTCTTTTCTAGGATTTGGTAAAATCCTAGATTTCTGAAATGAACTTTTTAGGTTACTGAATTGCATAAAGAAATGCCTGGCTGATTTCATTGATGAGTCCTAATCTTTAGAAAGGAGAAGTAGTAAGCTCTAAGAAACAGACACTGCATTCAGTATTGGAGAACTCAGCCAAAAGGAAGCAAAGAAACACATGCAAGAATTGGAAAGTGTAGAGAGGTAAGCATAGAGCTAGACTTAACGTTTTCTAGAGTCAATAAAAGAGCAAAAGACAAAATAATATCTACTACATGGTGGTCACTGATCTCTTTTCTTCTGTTCTGGGTCTATAAGGCCCATTGTTTGTCCTGCAGTACTTTAATAATCTCAGAGCTCAGTCCATTGTCAACAGTCCCAGCTTCCTCCTGTGTTTCCTCCAAAGCTACCAAAGTGGAAGAAAGACATGATCTTCATGCTCAAACTCCTTACCAACTTCATCACAAAGCACAGTCTAAAGTCAGCTCCCTTTACACATCCCTCCTCTGTAAGCTTTGTAAAAATAACATCAATAACAACAACAATAATAAGGAACACCACAACATTCTGGATATGCCATTGAGACTCTTACCATGGGCATGTTTTAAATGTCCATGTCTTCTCTTTCATGTTAATCTCAGCCCAAGTAGGACAGATGTGTTTTTCCTAGCAACTCCATAAACAACATCATGCAAATATCTAGCAGTAACTGGATTAATTAAGGGTCAGCAACTTTCAAAGCAATTTTAGTATGGATCATAATACTGCCATGAAATCCAAGGCACTTGTTCACATTTAACAAGCTGTGCAGTGAAGGAAAGGAGATGAAATTTGGCACTGCAAAGGATGGAGCAATACTTTTTTCATCCAAATGATCACTAAATGCAACAAAACCAGAAAGCTTACTGGAATTTTTTTTTAAGACAAAGTAATGGGAGACCTGTTATTACTTGTATGTTGATGTGGGCCCACCCCCAAAAGCCTCATGAGCTCATAGATGAGGGTTTGGGGCTGTGGCTGGATCATGGGTGTGTGATACTGGAATTAGGGGTGTATAATACTTCATTAGTACACTAATTGTTTTAGTATAATTCTGGGTGTGGCTGAATAGACTGACTGAAGACAGAACTCCCACTCTTGGTGTGAGTGGCACCAACCAATGTAGGCTGGATGGAATATAAAGGGAAAGAGAGGCTCACTGCTGCAGCTTTCTGCCTACCATGCCATGATCTTTTTCTCTTCTTCCATGCACCTCTGCCCTGCTGCTCTGCCTTAGAACCAGATGGTTTTGGACTAAAATCTCTTCAAACTGTGAGCCAGAATATGCCTCTCCTCCTTTAACTTGTGGGTGTCAGAAATTTTGCCCCGGCAACGAGAAAATAAGAAAAACACTTATATTTCCATCTAATGCTAATTATCTGATCCCAAATGACCAGATTACATTTAGGACTAGTGAAATTGTTCAAGGAAGTTTCATTATGCCAGAAAATACAATAGGATGCAGTCCAAAAATAAAATTGACTTTCTAGAAGCATACAGGATTATTAAAATCTAAGCAGATATTTTTTAAAAATAAAATGACAGCAGCATTATTTATTTCTAAAATGTGATAATATAGCTACCCTGATCATTTTTATAAAATGCTTTTCCAGTTAAATGTGATCAGTGCTTATAGTTACAATTTATTTTTCAGTGCCTATAGTTACATTTTCTTGTCTTTTACTCACTCCATAGAGCTACAAATATTCAAACATCAGACTCATCTCCTATAAAGTTCAGCTAGAAAAACTAGATTCTGCTCACAGTAGTGTTTCAGAGAATTTTGACTTTCATAAACCTGTTTAAACTAGTATTCTGTTTCTGTCTGCTCCACAATCCCGAATCAGCACCTTCTATCTTGACCTCACAGCATCTTCATATATGGTGTTGACCCTTTATTCCCTGATACTTAGCCATCCCTGTCTCTACACCTTTGCCCCAAATTCCTTGACTTTTCTGCTGCTGCGAGAAGAAATTATTTCCACTGAGAACACCAATGAGCTCTGTGCTGCTATAATGATTGTGCCTATAGACCCCACACCTTCAATTCACATTTGGCATGGTTAATCACTCTCCCTAGTCTTGCTTATTTCAGAATGGCATCTTTTCTGTACTTTCTTCCTACTATACTGACTGCATCCTTTTGATGGTTTCACCTTCTTCCTTGGTTATATCTGAGACCACTTGTCTTTTCTAAATTTAGTCACCTCTTTCATGATTTCATCAGTCTCTGAGCATTAAAATCCATCCATCAGCTTAAAACTCCCAGATGATCACTCCCCTCCCAGGGCATTTCCCCTAACCTCTTATCTCCAACTCAACCTTTAACATTGCCATATGGATATTTAATAAATATCTTAAACTTAATATGTCCCACACAGAGCCCATCCCAGTCTTCAGCATCTCAGTGTTGGTAACTCCATCACACTTGCTGCTCAGACCCAGTTGTCTGTGCATCTGTTCTTATTCTCACACTCATTATCAGGTCAATCCACACATGCCGCCATCCAAATGGACACACCTAAGCTTCCTGTCCACTGCTACCAAGAGATACTTGTGTGCAGTTCCTCACAATCCACAATGATTTCCAACTGAAATGTCATTTATAATGTTTTGCATATTTTTACTATATTCTATGAAAATACTTCATGCATTCATTCAGTGAACATGTGTGGGGCTCTGGCTGTGTATTATGTAGTGTGATTCCTGTCCTCTAGGAGCTAGAGGAAGAGCCAGTTAAGTGGTGGCAAACTTAGACATGTTTGTATGATTGAAAGCTCTTAAAGGATGACCATCACTGTGGGGGGTTGAAAGACAGCAGAATGCATCAGGCCAGAGAAAGGGAGGCATCTGAAGACATCAGAGTGATGTCCAGGAGGCAGTGCCTGTGTCAGTGTTGAAGGAAGCATTAAGTATTGGGGGAAGGAAGTGAGCGTAATGGCAAAGGTTTTGCAGGGAAGAGCAGGAATACTGTGAACAAGGATGCTGGTAGGAAAAATAAGATACTGATAGGGACAGAGTCTGAGTTTGACCATCTGGTATAGTTTATAATAATGAAAACATTAAAATATAAATCACAATTCATGTGTTAATGTCAAACTTAGTAGAATTAAACCCAAAAGTCTGTGCCTGGGAGAAAAAATGAGAATAAATATGTATCAATGAGAAGGTCTTCTACAACTTTTGGACTTCCTGACAATTGCTACAAAAACAGATAGCATAAATCATGGCAAATAAACAATGTGAACAAAGTTAGAAATAATAGGAAATAAAATAAAAATGACAGTGGATTCATTTCAGTGATATTTCAGTGCTCATAAAGATAAACCATGGTAGTTCCTGAGGGGAAGCACAGTCTTGCCATGCACGTCTCTCAGGAAGAAATTTCTTACATAGACCTTCTTTAAAGAAACTCTGTTTTATTTTATTTCTATTTTTTTCCCTCTCTTTAAAATAAAATCTTAAAAAATGAAATCAAATGGTGTGATAGGTGGAAATATTCACCCAGCTCAATAGGAAATCATGTGTGAGCCTCAGGAAGTAGTTTTTCTGATGTCTCAATGAAAATTTAGTGCCTAATACCAAAGCATAATGGAGTATAGGTCATTTTATTGTGAGGAAATAAAAATGTTTTTTGCAATATTTCTTTCTCATCACCTCAGACTTCCAGCCCAGAGTGTATTTGCGAGACTAGCCAGCAGGGTGTGTGAGAGTCCCCCTGCCTCCCTTTCCAGTCAGAACTTTCTGCTTCCTGCCCAAATCCCTCAGAGCTGTCTGAGAGTCTTAATAACTGAGCTCATTAACCAAGGGCACTTGAAAAATATCTTGTCAAGCAGGATGTGGTGGCACATGCTTGTAATCCCAGAAACCTGGGAGGCTGAGACATGTACCAGTCAGTACTTACTAGAGAGACAGATTTAATGAGATATACAAATATATAACAATTTACTAGATTATTTTACAATGGCTGCCCACAGAGTCAGGTATGGAAGAGCATAAAATATCTGTCCTAAGAATCCAGTCAGAGGATTGGACCCCACTGTAGTGCCCCATGAGTCCATATCAGGAGATGTCAGAAGGCCCAAGGATCTGTGATGAAAGCCAGAGGACAGCTTTCAAAGTGAAAGTGAAGACTGGAGCTCCTCTGAAGAGACAGAAGCAAGTCCTCCTTCCTAGTCTTCCTTCTTCATAACCCTTTTACACCCTTCTGGTGAGCATCCTCCCTAGGGTGGAGTCACCATACCCAGAACTATGTGGAGCCAATTTAGTTGGGTGTTTCTTAGTCAGATTGATACAATCAGTTAACTATCATGAGGTAGGAGGATCACAAACTTGATCCTAGCCTTGGCAACTTAGTGCCTTAGCAAGATCTTGATCTTGCCCGCTCCCAAAAAAAAAAAAAAAAAATGTCTAGGGATATAGCTCAGTGAAAGGCCATGGGTTTAATTCCCAGTAGTCTTAGTTACCTTTCTCTTTGCTGAGACAGAACACTCAATATGTACAAGTTAAAGGAGGAAAGGTTTACTTTGGTGCACAGTTTTTAGAGGTTTCAATCCATCATTGCCTGGCTCCAAGGCAGGGTGCAATGCCAGAGGGACTTGGTTCATGGCAAAGCAGGTAAGAAGCAGCAAGCAGCTTCCTTTTCCCATTTATCCTGTGCAGGTACAAGCCTTTTGGGTGCAGCCACTCTTACCCAAGTTGGACCATCCCATGAGCTGCACCCAGAACTCTGATAAACCAATTGGTGAATTATTTAACAGCTTTAATCCCAGTATTCCCACACTCTACATCAAGCCACCTCTGTAAAGCCCCACCTATGAGCACATAAGACTTTGGGAGACATCTAGATATAAACCATAACACCAATACCTCAAAAAAGAGAAAGAAAGAGAGAGAGAGAAAAAGAGAGAAAGAAAGAGAAAGAAAGAAAGAAAGAAAGAAAGAAAGAAAGAAAGAAAGAAAGAAAGAAAGAAAGAAAGAAAGAAGAAAGAAAGAA